>NC_056737.1:939575688-939923188 GCF_019279795.1 Protopterus annectens
TCAAGCTTTTGAAATTGACCGAGTCAAAACCGAGGATTGGTTCCAAACCCATCAGTAAAGAATGAAGGTGAGATGGGCAACTGACATGGAACGTTATGGTGAGTACATAACTTCTTTTTTTCAACATTGTATAATTCACATTTGCCACAAGTATCCGTAAGCAGTGAGAAAGAAGCTGCAATCTGCAGTGGTTGATTAGTATTGCTGACAGCACAGGATTAGAGCCCAATAAATTATTAGTGCTAAGATTGCCAGATATGGAAATATCTATGATGTAAGCAGTACACAGTCAGATATTCCATAAAACTAAAACGTCACTTGACTGGGACACTTATTGGGCATTAACTAAATACATTCACACACACATTATCAGAGAATGCAATGAAATGTTAGTATGTTGTCAGGACTGCAGACAGTTTGCTGAAGCAGGCCATCTGTTCAAGGTAAACAAAAAGCTGGATCATCATGCAAAAGCACAGCTGAGTGTTACATGTAGATTTAACAAGTATATATGTGAGAACAGTATACATATTTTGTGCGAGTCAACAAGAGTTTTTTTTTTTAAATGAACGCATACTTGGTAGAACTACCCAAAAGTAGTGTGCATTTGATCCAAGGGATATTATTTCAAAAGGCACTTCTCCACTTCCTTTGTATAAAACAACACTGTAGTGAATGCTACTCAGATCAAAACTGTGTGCACTCCAATGTTTTATAGTGTAGTAGGCTATCTGTTTGGAACATGTGTTATTTGCCTTATAGTAATCACTGACTTTAGAATTAAGTAAGGTTGAGGCCTTGCTACAGTACCAGGATTTTCAGATTTGCTTATGTTATTTATTTATTTATTTTTGTTTTAGTTAGGCTTAGTATTATATATAATAAATCCAATAATCAGATATAGGAAGAGGCAACCACAAGGTGTTGAATAATCCAGTCTTTCAAGTAAAACAAACAGTCCTTTAATTTAGTGCACAGAGATGAGCGCTTTCACAAACCGCTTCATCAGACCATAAAAATTTCTAACTGCAAAAACACTTCCTTATATATTCATCACATGATACAATTAAAAATATATAACGTATTGCATGCAACTATCTAAATTACATTAAAATCATGTTAACTACTAATATGTATCTAATTATATTGGCAACATCAAATACCTAAATATGTGCATGTATGTATATATATATATATATATATATATATATATATATATATATATATATATATATATATTCTAAAATAATCTAGTATAAAAATATATAAAAACATTCTGTAGCAACAATTCATACTATACATATACGATACAACATAACTAAATGTCTGCTGCTGATGTTAAAGGTAAATAACAGTTGATGGCAGAAATATGTGTACAAATATAAATAAAAAATAAAAAATGTGCACTAATAAAAATGATTAGTGTAAGTATATGTAAAGGGACAAAATGTAACAATACAATGGCAAATCTATTATCTAGTAATTAGACCTCTGGATCTCAAAATAGGTTTAAGTGAGGCCCTCTACCTTTGTCTGCCCTCATTCTCAATATCCAGTTTATTTCCTTTTTCTCTGTGCCATTCCTTATGTTACCTTCCCTTATTCTTGGTGCTACTATGTGTATGACCATGAAGCGAAAAGCATGCTCATGACCATTAGCCAATATGTGTTTTACTAAAGCGTTATTTACATAACCAACCCTAACAACATATAGATGTTCTCTCATTCTGTTATGGAAAACCCTATTGGTTTTCCTGACATAGAAAGAGGAGCATACGTGACAAACAGCAAGATAGACCACATGAAGGGTGCTGCAATCGGCAGACACTCTGAATTTAAAGAGCTGACCTGTATCTGGATGTATAAAACTGTCACCTATATTAATGTATGAGCAAAAATTACATTTTCCACTGGGATTAGTCCCTGTATGGTTAGTAATATTGTGCTCCTCAGAAGAATAACAAAGCAGTCTTTTGAGATTGGGTTTGTTTTTCTGTAGAAACCTAGGCCTATCCCCAACAGTATTTCTTATCTCCATATCTGTGGTTAGAATATGCCAATGGTGATTAATAACATTCATTATGTCCTTATTGTCTGTAGTGTAGAACATGGGTATCTTCAATCCTAGAATTCTACTATTTTGCTTGTTATAAATATCAGTGCGTTCAGAGTAGTATGGTGCAGCTCTATTTTCTCTTAAAAGATCCATACTCTGTAAACCATTTTCTATCTCTGAATATTTGTAACCATGTTTAAATAACCTTTCCTTAAAGACATTAATCGCTTGTTTATAACCGTCTTCTGTTGCGTTAAGACGTGAAATTCTCATATCTTGCCCGTTAATAATGTTACTAAATGTGTATTGAGGATCCATGCTATGTCTGTGGAGAAGTGTATTTCTGTAGCATTTCTTCCTATAAACACCTGTGTTAATATGGGTATCCATCACTCTCTCTACATATACATCCAAGAATTCTATTTTCATAGATGAAAAATTGGATATAAATTTAAGATATGTGGTCATATTATTAATTTGTATTAAACACTTTTTCAATTCATCCATACTACCGTCCCAGAGGAAAAAAATATCAGCAACAAAACGGCGATAGAAGGGGACTTCTTTCTTATACCATACATTGGGAAACAACTCTTCCTCCTCCCATAAAGCCATAAACATGTTGGCGTAGCTGTTGGCACATGAAGTGCCCATAGCCATGCCATCACGCTGAATATATATGGTCTTATCAAAGATGAAGACATTGTTTTCGAGTATGATCTCTAAAAATAGGCAAATAAGATCTATCTTTTGTTCATTATACTCACTATATTTGGTGAGATAGTTCTTGATGGATACTATGCCTATGTCGTTTGGAATTATCGTAAACAATTACTGTACGTTGTGTCACAAAGAGCATATGTTCTTTCATCTGAGATTTATTAGTGAAGGCATATAAATCAGATAAAAATTGTTTAATATCTTTAAGAATAATATTATTCTTGTCTAATATTGGTCAGAGTTGCTTTTCCACATACAAAGAGAAAGGCTTGATGCACCATCCCCTACCAGAGACAATGACTCTCATGGGGGGATTTGTGCCGTCCTTATGAATCTTTGGTATACTGTGGATGATAGGGATCATAGGATACTCTACTTCAAAAAATGTGGCTAGTTCGTTAGTTATAATGTGACTATCTACCAACTCAACTACCATTTTAAGGATGGTATATTTGATATCAACTCTCTCGTTATTAATGATGCTATAATATGTGGTATCATTAAGCATATCCAGCATAGCCTCATAGTAGTTCGCTCTATTCATAATAACAAGGGGTCCACTTTTATCTGCAGGCCTGAAGACTAGTGTATCATCACGTTGTAATCCTTCTAATGCCTTTCTCTCACTTAAATTTAAGTTATATCTATTTTTCTTGCGTGTATAGTTTAATTTGCCTTCATTGTACATATTATATAAATCATCTAATTAATACATCAGTTCAGATATAGTGAAAATGAATATAATTACCCTTTTAAAAAACCTAGTGAATATACACCGAATAATCACCCTTTAGTTGAAGCATTTTATAATTTTATATTTTCCTCTGGGACGGTAGTATGGATGAATTGAAAAAGTGTTTAATACAAATGAATAATATGACCGCATACCTTAAATTAACATCAAATTTTTCATCTATGAAAATAGAATTCTTGGATGTATATGTAGAGAGAGTGATGGATACCCATATTAACACAGGTGTTTATAGGAAGAAATGCTACAGAAATACACTTCTCCACAGACGTAGTATGCACCCTCAGTACATATTTAGTAACATTATTAAAGGGCAAGGTATGAGGATTTCACATCTTAATGCAACAGAAGACGGTTATAAACAAGAGATTAATGCCTTTAAGGAAAGGTTATCTAAACGTGGTTACAAATATTCAGAGATAGAAAATGGTTTACAGAGTATGGATCTTTTAAGAGAAAATAGAGCTGCACCATACTACTCTGAATGTACTGATATTTATAGCAATCAAAACAGTAGAATTCTAGGACTGAAGATACCCATGTTCTACACTACAGACAATAAGGACATAATGAATGCTATTAATCACCATTGGCGTATTCTAACCACAGATATGGAGATAAGAAATATTGCTGGGGATAGGCCTAAGTTTCTATACAAAAACAAACCCAATCTCAAAAGACTGCTTTGTTATTCTTCTGAGGAGCACAATATTACTAACCATACAGGGACTAATCCCAGTGGAAAATGTAATTTTTGCTCATACATTAATATAGATGACAGTTTTATACATCCAGATACAGGTCAGCTCTTTAAATTCAGTGTGTCTGCTGATTGCAGCACCCTTCATGTGGTCTGTCTTGCTGTTTGTCAAGTATGCTCCTCTTTCTATGTTGGCAAAACCAATAGGGTTTTCCGTAATAGAATGAGAGAACATCTATATGCTATTAGGGTTGGTTATGTAAATAATGCTTTAGTAAAACACATTGGCTAATGGCCATGAGCATGCTTTTCGCTTCATGGTCATAGACATAGTAGCACCAAGAATAAGGGAAGGTAACATAAGGAATGGCACAGAGAAAAAGGAAATAAACTGGATATTGAGAATAAGGGCAGACAAAAGTAGAGGTCTCAATGAGAGGGCCTCACTTAAACCTGTTTTGAGATCCAGAGGTCTAATTACTAGATTTGCCATTGTATTGTTAGATTTTATCCCTTTACATATACTTACACTAATAACATTTATATCATTTTTATTAGTGCACATTTTTTATTTTTTATTTATATTTGTGCACATATTTCTGCCATCAAGTGTTATTTATCTTTAACATCAGCAGCAGACATTTAGTTATGTTGTATCTTATATTTATAGTATGAATTGTTGCTACAGAATGTTTTTATATATTTTTATACTAGATTATTTTCGAATATATATATATATATATATATATATATATATATATATATATATATATACATACATATTTAGGTATTTGATGTTGCCAATATAATTAGATACATATTAGTAGTTAACATGATTTTAATGTAATTTAGATAGTTGCATACAATACGTTATATATTTTTAATTGTTAATTGAATAATTACATTTGTATCGTGATGAATATAAAAGGAAGTGTTTTTGCAGTTAGAAATTTTTATGGTCTGATGAAGCGGTTTGTGAAAGCGCTCACCTTTGTGCACTAAATTAAAAGACTGTTTGTTTTACTTGAAAGACTGGATTATTCAGTGCCTTGTGGTTGCCTCTTCCTATATCTGATTATTGGATTTATTACTTACATCGTTTTAGCTAGTGGAGAGGCATTTACTCCTGCGGGTGTGTTTTCTCTTATTTTTATTAGTATTATATATATTCAAAACAGAGTTATGTAGTTTGTATTTCAAAATTATCGATTCATATTTGTGACTTTCAGACTGCTAGATTTTCATATGTGTTACCATATTTCTGACTTTGGAAATTTGTCTTGGAATTTCATGATCTGGAACCCATCAATATATAAATGAATGCATGCAATACATTAACTGTATGCAAGTAGTAAGTGTAAGACAGAGTTAAGGAAGTGGATGTAGTGTTTGGTTCTGTAAAGGGAGGTAATACAACAGAACAACAGTGCAGAATGAACTTAAAACTGTACAGGTAATAATTAAGTATGAGGCTAGATATATCAACTAAGTAAAAATGTTTGTATAACAGTATAGCAAATTATTTATAACTATATAGACACATGAGATAACAGATAGTTATTTAAACAGAAATCATAATATATAGTAGAAATGGACATTTTTAGCACTTTACTTTATGCGTAGACCAGTACTGGTCCCGCATTCTGGAATGTACTTCTGTTGGCTAGCATATCCCCTTTATAACCAGCACTGGGATGTTCTTTCACTACTTTTTCTTATCTCTTGGAATTACTGGTCACCTTTTTGCATTACACTTAATACTTTGATTGATTCTAGCTTCAGCTCTTTAGCAGGTGAGTAGACATTTTATTATCCTCATGCATTACTAACACTGCATTTTTGTTAAAATGTACTAATCTTAGATTTCTTATACAATGAATTTATCATAGACGTCTGTTGGCATGTTCTTGTGGTAGACAAATACCAAGAAATTCAGGATATAGGAAAGGATAGTAGCCATGATTAGCATGGCTATTAAACCTGATAGTTAATAACAAACTTGTCTTCATCATAATTGCTTTGTCTTGTCTTAAAATTTTCCTCATTTGCTAGCTTATTCTAGTGTTTAACTACCTTTCACTACACCAAGTAGTTGGAATTTTCTTTTATATATCTTAGAGTATTTTAAATCCATGTTCCTTTGAGACTTGTAAAACCAAGGCATTCAAAGCAGGATGTCTGATAGTACTGAATACCATAATCTTATCTCCCTCAAACTCCTTTAGAAAAATTTGTTCAGTTTTAATACTTTGAGTCTGTCTAAATACGACATACTACCAAGGGATCAATCCTTTCAGTAAAGAAAAAAAAAAAATAAACAAATACCATGTTAGTCCACTACCAGAAATCACAAAGATACTAGAACAGAAGTGATGTAATACCTTTTACAGGATCAACATAGGTGCAAAACCTATGTTGATCCAGTAAAAGGTATTGCATCATGTCTGTTCCATTCTCTTTGGGTCTTCCTTTCAGTAAGATGATGCTGAATCCATTTAAAGCTGAACTACAGCATTTGGATTTTATATTTATTTATTTATTGATACATGCATGCATAGATACATACATGCATATGTTAACATGGTAGGTGCTCTGATCTGAAGATCCTTTTCATGCAAAACCCAGAATAAAAGGACAGTGAAGTACAGTAAATTATACTCTGTAGAAAATATAATTACAAGAACCACAGTACAATTACAAAAAGCAGAAATATGAGGACAGCAAGCATAGTTGTAGCAAAAACACAGCAATGTCACAGTATATACATTATTTACAATAGATTTAAATAAAAACATTGTCTTAACAATTTGGTCATAGTAAAAATAAGCTATAAATCTCGACTAACAGAGTTTGAGAATAAAGATGGGAAGAAAGAGCAAGAGTATAAGTAAGTAGCAGGAGTGATGGGGAATATGGGGTATGAGTCACAAATGAGGAAGTTAAAGAAAGTCAAAGGAAGAGAAAAATTAGCAATACACAAGAATGTCAGATTAGCAGTACACAGTCAAAGGAAGAGAAGATTAGCAGTACATAGGTATGCTACTGTGATGAAAAGATGAGCTAGAGGAATGGATTGGTGAGGAAGGGATGTCCAGTATAGATTGAAAGCTTGTGAGTAAGTATGTGGGGAGTTAAATGAAATTAGTGCAGGGATAGTTGGTGAAGAATAAAGCCATGAGAATAGAATGCAGGAAGATATATTCATACCTCTCAACCTCTTAGCATAAGAAGTCTGGAGAAAGCCTAAAACAATTGGGGGGGGGGGCAAAGACCAAAAAATAGGGACAGACTTTAAATATTGCTTTTATAAATTTCAAAAGTTGATAGAATGACAGGTTTTATGTTAGCCTGCATTTTCTGAAGGACATGAACTCTGAAACTCAAATCCATCCATCTATCCACGACCACTACCCCATTTTCTTATTTTCCACATGGGGTTAGGGTATCACTTCAACAGTGACAATTATGTAGAGACTAGAGCCAAGGTTTACATCACCAAGTGGCTAGCCCTGCCATGGTTCTTCTTCCATACCACTCACACATACATGGACACTCACACCTACAGCCAATTTAGAGTGTCCAGTCCACCTTTTGAGTGTGTTTGGAATGTGGAAAGAAATTGGAACACCCAGAAAAAAAAACACGCAAACACAGAGTGGCCATGCAGACTCCATACAGAAGGCACCCAAACCTAGAATCAAACCTCAGAACCTGTTGCTGTCAGGTGACAACACTACCTGCTGTACCACTGAGCTGCCCAAATGCATTTCATTATTTAGTGACTTCATTCCTCATCGATTTGCCAGAAAACCACAGATTTTATGAGAACATGACCAAAGATATGAGGCGAAAATCTGGACAGTTTAGAGGTGTTTCTAATTTAATGAGTAAGGCAGAACAACAAAAACCTATGGTAAAGACTTGATCACTTCAGTAAGGTAGATGGAGGTATGGTTATATGAAGACAATGGAGGTGGTACTGTATATTGGAAAATTAACTGTGGTTGTAAAAGAAGTGACAGTGGGTTGATTTTTTATCAGTTTTCTGAAGTGTAGTAATATATTATCGTACGGTATTTTGTTCCAGTTTTTGAATATGAACTTTCTGCAGATGCTAAAGTGAAGGGTGGCCTAATGAGATTAGCGTCAGTGTTTATGAGGGAGTAAGAACTGCTTCTTAATTGGAACCCTTGTCTGAATGGAGAACAGTAACATTCATTCAATAATTTAAAGGTTATCATATTTAGTAAGAAGGGAACTGTATCTAGTACATTACCTATTATCTTTTTTATATGTATTTATTCTTTATTATTACAGAAAATAGAACATCACAAAGCAGGAGCTCAAGAAGGTTAGGAGTTAATGGTTTATTAAGCACTTCACACTCATTGGAAACACTTAGCCCTGGAATTAAATTTCCAAAATAAAATACAGACCATCTTTAACTTCCATATAAAATATATAAATGTGTACTTGCATTAGGTGAAAGGTATGCATTTGGAGCCATTACTTTATGCTTACACCGTGATAGTGACATCTGTATTAATTGCTTCATTAGGCAGTACAGGGATGCAATGAGTGGCATTGCCACCTCACAGCAAGAGGTTATGTGGCTTAATTCTTGGCTGGAGTCCTTTCTGTGTGAAGTCTGCATGCCTTCCTGTTGTTTGCTTAGATTTTCCTCAGAGTGCTATGGTTTCCACCCACATTCCAAAGACCTGCAGTAGGTGAATCATTTACTCTGAAATTGTCCACACGTGTAAGTGCAAGCATATATCATGCAGAAAGAAAAATCAGGTAACCTACTTCAGCCCCCCCCCCTCGCCTTTGTCTGTCCATGTGGTCACTTCAGGAGTGGGCTTCAATTGATGGGAGCAAGGCTGGACCAAGAACAAAGCAACCTAAGCAGTTTACTAGGGCCCAATGCTGGCTGGAGACTTCATAAACATATATATAAAAACTATCAGAGAGACATTCAACAACCCTTATTACTTGGATCCATTTGACTGCTCTGTTTTGATCTGTGACAACCGCTCCAGGAAGTATGTTAAAACAGTGGCACAAAACAAGCCAGAACAAGGATGCTGTGAGGACCACACTCTCTCACCTTCAATTTGAGATTAAAGCTATGGCAGTATGAGTGCTACCGTTCCTTCACCTCTGATATTTTGAAGGCCCAGTAAGAAATTCCTGCAATTTTATTTGCAAGTAAATGCAATGGCAGAAGGAATGCTAACTTTCCTCCACCTCACCTCACCTCTGAGGTTATTTTGTTAGGGACTGTTGAGTTTTGTACTGAATGGAATGAATGTTATGTGTGTGTGTGTGTGTGTGTGTGTGTGTGTGTGTGTGTGTGTGTGTGTGTGTGTGTGTGTATGTATACTTCAGTCAGTAATGCCATTAGTAGTGAAATGCAATTGGTAATGTCAGTAAGACATTAGTAGTGAGATGCCATGTGCTCCCTTATCACCTAGAATTGCTGTTTTGTCAAGACCAACTAGAACTGGATCCGATGTTGTCTTTTTCATCCATTCCTCAACTGAAGGGTCTTATATCTGAACTTGGATCTGACTTTGGCTACTTCTCGTTTGCACTTCAGCATATGTACTTGGTCTGCCATAGCTCAGGCATTAGTTTTTCAGATAAATGGTGGTTTTTGGGATATTGAATAGCTTTCATAAACTATTCAATTTTTCTTACCTCCTTTGTTTTCTATAATAGACACATGTGTAAAAAAAGTTATTGTTATATTGCTTCTTCTCCCTTATAGGCCTTATGACTTGCTTATTTTTCTGCTTTAAGCCTTCCCCTTACCTTTCTAGTGCTACCTGTCATGGGTACATTTTTTGTACCATTGTTGGTATTCCCTTTCTCTCTTTTGTGCCATTGTTGGTATTCTATTTTTCTGACTTATTTTCTGAGCATATTTTTCATTATGGCTGACAAGCCTACTGGTTTTTAAAAAAATGTTCTTCCTGTGGGTAGAAGATGCCCAATTGAGATGGTGAGGTGGTGGAAAGGTGCCTTGGATTGACACACCTCGAGGTGGAATGTGAAATCTGTGCAGGATTTAATCATCAGGCACTGGTGGAGTGCCATAATAAGCTGGTGTTGAAAGGCTTGCTTCCTTCTACTACTTCTTCCTAAATTGGAGCTCCCTATTCTTCTAAAAAATCTTCTGAGAAGACAAAGGGGAATTTATTGTTAAAGGCAAGGATTCTAGGAAGCAAGCTCCCCAGTTGTTGTTCTTTCTCTGTTTTGGGTTCAGGTCTGCCCAAAATAGTTTCCAAGGCATCTGATCTGTCTGGTTCCTTGGATCTGCCAAGAGTCAAATCTAAATCTCTGGTCCACTTCTCCTCTGTTTTCAGTCTGGAGTTGATGCCTCCTGTGATCCATTCTCCTTTCTTACAGGAGACCCCTCAAAGGGCTTCCAGACCACCCTCTCTGTCTTCAACCCTCAGGTCATCCATGAGGCTTACTGAAGCAGATGTGGGCAGGATGATGAGGATGTTTCTGTAGGCCCAGATTCAGTTAAGGTTTACCTGCTCCATTTCCCATCAGACCCATAAGCCTGCCACCAGCCCACACCCAGCTGTTGACTTCTACTCTGATCTGACCTGAGAGCACCAAGTTTGTCTGTGTTGAATCCAAAGGCCTGGCCTTCGTTGACATCTCTGATCTAGTCAGCACTGGCACTGTTAGTGCTGGAGGGATTTCAGAACCATAGTGCCGGTGCTAGATATGGGGGGGTTAGGTACAACTCCAATACTTTTGCAGCCAACTCTTCCTGTCGGGGCCTCGTTGTTGGACAGCTCAGTTGCAGTCCCTGTGTCATGGCAGGATAGTTATGAAGCTCTGTGCCATCCTGGGGAAGTGTCTTCAGCTCCTGCCAGGGCAGTCCTTGCTTCTCCCATGGCTTCTACATTTGAGGTAATGGAGAGAGAATGTTTTCCACCTCCATGGACAAGGTATACTTGCCCCCTCTGGTCCACCCACTCTGCAACTGTCTGCTTTGGCCCCTAAGTCTCTTCATCTTGTCCCATCAGGGCAGCCCGCCCATTGTAGCCTGGAGACGGTCCTCATCCAGGACTCTACTCACATTTCTGAGTCCCCTAGAGCATCTCACCAGGGAGCCTCCAGCACGTAGAGTCCCCACAGGAATCAATGACAGAAGATGCTGACTTTAATGAAGGGGGAAGGTCCCCCAGATCTCTCCTTGAGGAAGTCTCCTTCTGTTAAGTACTCAAACTTTTGAAACAGAATGGTGGTTTGTCTTCTGTTCCTTCCCCCCTTCTCAGGAGGAGTCAGTGTTTCTTGAAGCTTTCAGAGCCAGCTCAGATATCTCTTGAATAGTCCTTCCAGTGGACAAGAAGGTGGACCTCATCATCTGCCAGGCTTGGAAGGATCTGGATGTCACGGAGCCTGTTCCCAAGAGGCCATATAAGTACCTTGTTGCACCGAAGGATTGAGCCCATTTGACTAAGTGTCCCCCAGTAGATGCTATGGTTGTAGCAGAGGCCACCAAGAAAGAACTTGCTGAATAGAGTTCTTCTGCCCATCCCCCGAACAGAGATTCCAGGGCATTGTACAGGTTTGAAAAGCATATTTATGAGAAAGGGACTTTGCTCTCAGATCACTGAACTATTTGGCACAAATTATGAGGCTTTAGAGGGACTTTTAAGTTTTCCAGTGCCCTCTTGGGTCCATGTCTGTGCAGGACAAGAAGACTATTTCTTCACAACTGGCTACCCTACAGTCCTGGTTGAATGCCTCTATGAGACTGATTTCATATACCTCAGAGGGAGCTTTGAGAGGTGCAGATTCAGGAATTGCTGTGAGACAGCATGCCTGGATGCGCCTGTATGATTTTACAAAGCCTTTCAAGTCACCCTTCGTCAATGCTGCCTTTGATGGATCCACTTTATTTGGTCCCCAATGTGAAACAAACTCTATCTAGGAAGTGAATAAGATGGGAAGACATTATGTATAGGGCTACATTACTCTACCCCTCGAAGGACCTTTTCACAAAACCAGAGGGGGGGTAGGAAGATGTGGTTCCATAGATCGCAAGGCTCTTCCCAGGACTTCCATGAGGACAGGTCCCCCGTGACATAGATTGAACTCTATTAGTAGATGTCACCCACGTGGCAGAGGAGGCCCTAAAACCAGGTTTCAGAGGTCCTTTCTTGAGAAGCCCCTTCCAGCACTCCTGAAAGTTTGCCCAACTGATGCACCTGAAAGCCTGAGTAGCCATCTTCAAATATGTTTGGATGTAGAGGATCATATTCAGAGGAAAGCAGCAGCTATGGAAATGGAAATGCTGGCCAAAAGAGTCATCCAAATGATACCCTTAGACCAGCAAGGATTTAGAACTTACTCAAGGTTCTTTTTGGTACCAAAGAAAGATGGTGACCTGAGATCTGTGTTGTATCTCAGCACTTTGAATCAATTTGTCAGATGCTCTAATTTCCGATTGGTCATGATTCAGTCCATTCTAAATCTGTTGCACAAAGACAATTGGAAGTGCTCTATAGATCTCCAGGATGCATACTATCACATCAAAATAGACAGGTGATCCAGGAGATATCTATGCTTCTGTCTGGGAGCCAGTCATTACCAGTTCAGGGCCTTGCCCTTTGACCTCACCACAGCCACCAAGGTGTTCTCAAAAGTGCATGGCAGTAGTCGCAGATCACTTGAGACTGCTGGGATTACAGTTGTTTCCATATCTCTGTGAAATTATACAGAACTAATATAGAAGAGCTAACTACCTGGCTGTGTTGGACTCTCCAGGAGTTCATACAGTATATTAATGGAACTACATCATTTTTACACTTCACTGAAAAATATTCAACCTATGAGATTGAATTTCTAGATGTATGGCTTGAGAAAGGTAATGGTAGAATAACAACAGAGGTATATAGGAAACCCTGTAGGAGAAATGCTTTTCTCCACAGGGATAGTATGCATCCCCCATACATACATAAAAATATAGTTGAGTCGGATCTTGAGAACATCTCGTTTAACTAGCAAAGATCAAACTTTTAATATAGCTCGAGATGCAGTGAAGAAAGAATTCATTAATAGGGGTTACCATGTTAATGATTTGCTACCAATAAATGAATCAATCAGAGGAACTACTGGCAAACCATATATTAGCAAGGATAGATCAGATGCATCTGTAAACAGAAGATGCTCTAGCTGAGAATCGAACTGGACAGCGTCTTACTGTGAGGCGACAATGCTACCGCAGCACCACGACCACGGGTGGTGGTTCCATATACCAACAATAATAAGAAGGTAACAGATATTATTAAGAAACATTGGAGTATGTTATGCTTAGACGAGGAGATTAAGGAATTAGTTGGTGAGGTGCCTAAGATGAGCTATAAAAGTACTAAATCATTAAAAAGACTCTTATGTTATGAAGGTAGGAAAAAGGATATTCCATATTCTATGAGAAAAGGAATACTATCATGTCGTACCTGTAATCAATGCTCATATATGTTGAATGATAACAGCTTTATCCATCCCGATACAGGGAATAGAGATATACTTTTCAACATTATACAGATTGCAAATTGAGAAATTTAGTCTATTTAGCTATGTGCCAGAAGTGTAAGTGTTTTTATGTAGGGAAAACTAACAGGACCCTCAGAGAGAGGGTCAGAGAACACACATATGCCATCAATAGGGAAGATGACACCAACGCACTAGCTACATGTATTATGTAACGACAGTACATATACTTTTAAGTTCCTTGTACTTCAACTTATATATTCCACGGTTAGGCTAGGTGATGTCAGGAACTTTACAGAGAAACAGGAAGGGAAATGGATAATTAAATTACAAGTGGATAAGGGACATGGTGTGAATGAGAAGGTTTCTTTGAAACCTTTTTTAAAGGACCAACCCTTGAAACACTGATTTAGTCGTAATAACACATACTTTTGTGTGTGTGTGTTATTTTTATAATTATGTATACTTGTATTTTTCATTTCTGATTTATATATACATGGTTATATATTTGTGTGTGTATATATATATATATATATATATATATATATATATATATATATATATATACTTAAAACTTCCTTGGTGGTGCAGCGGTAGCGTTGTTCGTTCGATTCTCAGCTTGGGTTGGGAGTGCCTTCTGTGTGGAGTCTGCATGTCCTCCCCGCGGTCGTGTGGGCATTCGAAAGACATGCGTTGAATGGGCGTGCCTTCGTTGAAGGTTGGGTGTCGGGCTGGAAACTCGACACCATAAAAACCAACTGCCAATCATTAGCGGACCGGAGTTTCTCTGTAGCGACCCCTAACCAGGAAAAGCTGGAAGACAAACACCAACATATATGCATATATATACTTCTTGCATATATATATTTTATATATATTTTTTATGTGTGGGTTCATAGGTTCATGCTAGGCTATCTGCCCTAGGGCATTTATAAGCCTAGCCAGTGTGTGTTTGGCTTTCGCCACCCATTTTAAATGAATTTTGCTATGCCCTTTTTCGAGGTTAGTATACTGTGCCTCTGTCTAACAGTGACACAGAAGTGATACCCGGGGTAAACCTACGATCTCCCATCCACTCATCAAGATTCCTCTTGAAGAGAGTCAATGAGGGACTCTGCCTAATCTGGGCTGGGATTTTATTCCAGAGTGAAGGGAGCCTCTGGGTTATGAATCTGTCCCTCTAGCATGTCCTATTTATTTCAGTGCTGAGGTTCAAGTCTCTCGAGCGCGTAGCTCGATGGGATTTGGATTTTCTGAGGTGCAGCATGTCCATTAATTCCGGGTTGGACATGGCTTTATTGTAATAATTGGATGTTATAAATATGTTTATATCTTTTTATGAACATCTTTTTATTATTAATTGATGTTTTTGTATGATGTATAGTATTTAATATGAGGTTATTTAGATGTTTTAGAATTGATGTTATTAATAGAATGAAATGTTTCTTTAAAGTTGCAACATATTTTGATTGGCTCTTTTAAATAGAGCAAGGGCATTTAAATGAATTTTTGGTAGTGGAATGTAAAGTCTGAAGAAGCATTAGTAATAACTCGAAAGCACTTACTTGGATGTTATTACAATAAAGGTTTTTTATCCAGTCGGCTTCGATTGTCGTGTTGTACCACCATTCTATTTTTTCTGACTGTACCCCCTAATACCCTGATCCTTCGTGACTTCAACTACCCCACCATAGACTGGGTGAACTATTTGTGCACTAACGCACTCACCCAACGATTCCTTGACTTCTTCAGTTCTAACGCACTAGACCAGTTCATCTTTTCCCCCACAAGGGGAGATAACATTCTGAACTTGGTTCTTACGAACATGGGCGACCACTGTTCCACTCCCATAGTATGGTCTTCTCTGGTGAGATCAAATCATCAAACTGTCTCGTTTGAATTTCTACCCCCCCCCCCCCCAGCCATAATCAAGCTAAAAAACTTCTCAAAAGCTGACTACAACCTCCTGAGGGAGGGTATCTGTAGCTTTACACTACCGCCTCCCTCAAAGGATGCAGACAACTATGCTGAACAGTACGCCAGTGCAGTATACAAGCACCTGTACAACTGCATGGATTCACCCATACCAATCAGAACTAAAACCTGCTCCTCAAGGAAACAAACCTGTTTGGTGGACATCCTCTATCAATAGGCTTTACAACAAAAGGAAGAAACTGTTGTCCAAGGCAAAAAGGAGGAAATTCTAAACTGGAAAAACTCCCACCTTAGCCTCAATAAGCAAATTAGATCACTAGTGTAAACCTCCAAAGCCAATTATGAATAATCAAAATTAGCCTCTGAAACTAAGGGAAACCACAAAGCATCCTGCAGTTATGTCAGGAACCTCCATGGCAAAGCCTAGGTTTGTTCCAAATTAGTACTTAACAGTATCACCTACACTGATCCTGTTGACTTAGCCAGCCTTCTAGCAGATAGGTTCAGCGCAAACTTCACCCCCCCTGTCCCCCCAAGGCCTTTTCGACATCCCCGATACTTGTCATGCACCTCACATCTCCATAGATCAAGTGTTAAAGGCCCTAGCCAAGGCAAAGAACACAGCTTCCATGGGACCTGAAAGTATCTCAGGCTACATTCTGCACCATCTCCAGCAAGAACTGGCTTCGCCATTGAGCATCCCATTCAACCGCAGCCTAAGTACAGGCTTCATTCCAGCAGAGTGGAAAATTGCCATTGTCATCCTCTTGCACAAAGGTGGTGTCACTACTGACTCTGGAAACTATTGTCCCATTAGCTTGACTAGTCTTATCTGTAATGTCATGGAGCTTATTATTATGGATCTCAAAAACAAAGACATAGGCAATCTCCAAGCACTTGACCCCACCCAGTTCGGATTTTTTAAGGGCAGATCTTGCCTGCTGAACCTGGTTGACTTCTTTGAGACTGTCACCAAGGCCTTGGATGAAGGAAAATCAGTACATACAGCTTACCTTGACTTGGCCAAGGCCTTTGACACAATCCTCCACTCAGGCATCATTGAAAAGCTAACACAACTTGGCGTAAATCCCTACCTCATCAGTTGGGTTGCCCGCTGGCTCACAGACAGGACCTTCAAGGTCAAAATAGGTGCCTCCACCTTCGATAGCAGACCTGTCACTAGTGGAGTTCCCCAGGGATCTGCCCAGAGACCTCTATTGTTTGGCATCTACTTCTCAGAGGTCCAGGCAAAGACAAAAGGCCTGTGGCTGACCAAGTTTGTGGATGACTGTAAGTTGGGTGCTGTCATTGACTCCCCAAATGATGTTAACATACTGCAAGAGGGTCTCACCGCAACTAATGACTGGTGCCAAAGTCATGGCCTCAAACTAAATACAAAAAAATGTATTGTCATACCATTCAGCAAAAACATGGTCCCTACTGATTACCACATCAATGACAAGCCCCTAAACACACAACCTGTGATGAGAGACCTGGGTACTCAGGTTAAGAATCTCACATTCAACCATAATGTAGCGGCAGTGGTCAGAAATGCTTTCTACTTGTTTCATCTCATAAGTAAAAGGATTGCATCCAGAAAAAGAAGGTTATTACCTCTCTATACGATTCCCTTATTAGACCAATAATTGAATATAACACCCCGTTTGGTGTGTACCTCTCCAAATATCCACACCAACTGGAAAGGCCACAGAAATACCTCACAAAGAGAATCTATGGCCTCTAACACCTGTCCTATGCGAACAGGCTCAAATCACTATCACTCTACTCAGTGTCATACAGGTTGCTCAGAGGTGATCTGTGTCTCGCCTACAAGGCAATCTCAGATCCTGCCCTACTAGAGATGCTCTATATCCATAAGTCTAACTCCTCGCACATTACCTGCTCAAAAGGTCTGAATCTAATATGCAACGTCAACAAAACCTGCTGGAGAGACAGGTTAGTCTCTGGAGGCTGTCCTGCCTCTGGAATAGATTTCCCATACACGTCAAACATAGTACCTTGCTAACCCTGTTCAAACGTAACCTTGATGAGTGGATGGGAAACCACAAATTTGTCCCAGGGGTTCCAGCTGTATCCCTCATTGACAGGGCAACAGTTGCTGACTGAGGTTTCTTCTTGGGGATAAACTCTTGGCTAGACTTGTAAGGGCCCCAGGGCCATTAGCCTAGTAACCTCCAATGATCCTGTGATCTCGATGACTGACTCCTCTTAGGACCCACCAAGTCTCTACTCATTCAAGCTAGGGGACTACTTTCTCCAGATATGTCTTCACCTGGGCATCATAGTGATCCATGCCAAGTCTCAGCTCTCCCCCACTCAATTCCTGGAGTTTATTGGTGCTCATGTGGATATGGTGATGGAAATCGCAAGCTTACTACAGTCAAGAATTAACTGCTTACAGAGTCAAGCATCGCACATCCTCTGTTCCTTCCCAACAGGCAAGGTTAGTATTGCAACTCCTTGAATCTGTGGCAGCTTCCACAACTCTAGTTCCTCTAGCAAGGTATTATATGAGGGTACTGCAATGGATGCTTGCAAGTCAGTGGTCAGTAAGATGACACCCTCTGTCCACACCAATATGAATTACAAAGATTTGCAGGGAACACATAGGCTGTTGGATCACCTCAAAAGAAATTTCTCAGGGCCACCCTTTTATTCTTCCTTGACCCACAGCCACAGTGCCTATGGATGCCTCACAACTATGGTGGAGGGGCATTACTTAGGAAGGACAGTCCAAGGCACTTGGTGTCATTTGGAGGTCAGTCTTCACATCAATGTCCTGGAAATGAGAACAATCCTATTAGCATTGCACAAGTTTCAAGATGCTTTCCCTCCAGGTGATTGCCATTCAGGCAGACAATATGTCAGTATTCTGGTACAGCAACAAGCAGGGGGAAACCAGATCCTATTCCCTATGCTGAGAGACCTTAAGAGTTTGGCAGTGGGTGATCTCTTTTGGCTGCTTTCTTTTGGCAATGCATATCTTGGGGAAGTCCAACATGTGAGCAAGTCCATCTTACTCCAAGAGGATCACCTTGATTTGCCAAGAGGGAGAGTCACTGAGAGACTGTTCATAGGTTCATACTAAGCTAACTGCCCTTGCTAGCCATTTTAAGCCTAGCCAATTATCCCTTGTGAGAATCAAACCCTGCACCTTGTGTTTGTAAGGCGAACACCTTAACCATTAGGCCACCCTCTATGATTGGCCCCCCTGGGCTCTCATATGCATTTCCTCCTACACCTGTAATTCCCAAATTTCTTCTGAAATTTGCCCTGTTCTGGTTTTGACAACTATGGTTTCCTTTCCTATGGCCTCATCTAGTAACCCCCCCCCTTGGATGTTGAATCCAGCCCAGGATCTCCTGTTCCATCCATCAGGGATAACTCATCTGGACATTCGGACCATCAAACTGACTGCATGTTTTTTCCACTTCCAGTGATAGCTGGGCAGTTCAAGGTTTCTTCCTCATTCAACACATGATCATATCCTTTCAAAAAGATTATACTAGGAAGGTGTATAAGAGCAAATGGAAAACATTTTCCCTTTGGACTTTCCAGGGACAATTAGATCCATTTTCAGCACATGTTCCAGCTATTCTAGACATTCTTGCTTCCGTATTCAACAGTGGAGCTAGTTATACTACAGTAAACTCAACTTGCAACTATCTTGAATTTTCATGTAGGAGGTAACCATTTGTCCTTGGTGTCATCTAGATTATGTAAAGCCTTTCTCAAAGGTGCCTTTTTACTGCAAACACCTATTAAGGATCCTATTCCTCCATGGGATTTAACAATAATTCTGCAAACCCTGACTCAGCACCTCTTTGAACCACCTGATAAGGTGGACTTAAAGTTTTTGTCTTGGAAAGCTATTTTTCTGGTTGCAATCACATCGGCCAGGTGTGCATCAGAACTCCAGGCTCTCTCTTCCAAGCCACTATATCTGATCTTTCACAAGGACAGGTGTCCGTCCATAATAATTCTTCTTTTCTACCTAAGGTGGTTTCAGAATCAGCTATAAATCAGTCCATCATCTTCCTGTTTTCTTTCCACATTTTTCCAGCAAATGGAGAATATGTGCTGCTCCTGTTGGATGTTTATAGACAGCTTAGATTCTATCTACAGAAAATGCAAGATTTCAGAAAACCACAGTTATTTGTTTCCTTTTCCAAAGTCAAGTTGGACAAGTCAGTCTTAAAGGAAACTTTGGCCAGATGGCTCACTGATTAAGTTTCTTATGTCTATAAGAAGAAAGAATTGACAGTACCTAAACCTCCCAAGGCTCATTCCTACAGATCTGTAGCTACATCCTCCACCTTCTGGTCCAGAGGTTCCATAGATGACATTTGTGCAGCTGCCACTTGGTCTAATACTCATACCTTTATTGCCCACTACAAATTGGATGTATTGTGTAGAAATAAGGCAGCATTTGGCTCCACCCTACTCCGGAATATCCTTCATTAAGGACCACCCTGGGTTTTCTCTAACTGGAGAGACTGCCTCATTCATTGAGGAACAAATGAAAATGACAACATCAGATATAAAAGTTATGTACTCACCATAATGATGCATCTGTTGCCTATTTTCATCCTTCCTCAACTTCCTACCCTCCAGTGTCCTTCCTACTTAGAAGATTTACAGCTGGTATCCTAGTTTGTCCTGAGGAGTGTTATGTGTCTGTCTTCTGATGGCTTCCAGTCTTTCTCTTCTTTTCCTTATAGTCTAACCGGAAACTGATTTGTATTTAGACTGTATTGCAACTGACTGTGGTGTTATGGGCAGCATTATAGACTGAATAGAGGACAAACTTGATCTGAGGTAATCCAAGCCAAAGAAGAGGATTGTGGGTAAGGGGATGAGCTCAGCTACACAGCCATTGTCTATAGAAGTAGCTGAAGTCAAATCTGAGGTCAGAACCAAGACCTGTTGGTTGAGGAAGGATGAAAGTAGATAACACAGATGCATTGATATGGTGAGTACATAACTTTTTTCCCCACTGAGAACTGCAGTCAGTCAGAAATGTCAGTCATACAAATAATGTTTTGCCCTTATATTTATGCCCCTAGCTGTTTTTCTGTAATCTGTTTCTTAGAATAGGTAAAATCCTGTCTTCAGGAGCACTGTGCTTAGAGTCAGACAGTAGACTGGAAAGACACACACCCTGCACCATTAACTCCAAGGAGCAGCTCATATTCAGAGCTCAGATTCTCAGTCCTGTGTACTAACTGCTAGACCTCTGTTCATAGGTTCATAGGTAGATACTAGGCTATTGGCCCTTGGGCCTATATAAGCCTAACCAAAAAGGTACCCTGGCTTTCGCCACTCAAGAAAATTATTTTCCTGTGTCCCTGTCGAGCAGAGCAATGTGGGTGATCCCCGGGGTGAATTTCCTATTTCCCATCCAATCATCAAGATTTTTCTTGAAGAGTGCTAATGAGGAGCTTTGTTTGATATATATATATAGGTAGTTTCTTCCAGAGTATGGGAAGTCTCTGGGACAGGAATCTATCCCTCCAGCATGTTCTGTTTATTGTGGTGACAAGGTTTAGGTCCCTAGAGCATGTAGCTAAGAGGGATTGAGATTTCTTTAAGTGGAGCGTGTCCAACAACTCTGTGTTTGACATAGCTTTATATAACTTTATACGTTAGGCAGGGATCGCCTCTGAGTACGCGATATGCGATGGAGTAAAGCTGTAGTTTTTTGAGACGGTCTGCATAGAGCATCTGTTTGAGGCCCAGTAATCCTCTTTGTGAGGTATTTCTGCAGCCTTTCCAGTTGTTGTAGATGTCTTGTGAGGTACATACCAAAAGGGGCGTTGTACTCTATAATGGGTCTAATGAGTGATGAGTAGAGGGGAACAATTGCCTCTTTTTTTTTTTCCTGGATGAGAAACCTTTTGTGATGAGGTGTGCCACGTAGAAGGATTTCCTGACTACTGTGGCGATGTGATTATCAAAGGAGAGACTACTGTCCACCTGTGTCCCAAGGTCTCTTATCACACTTTCGGTGTTAAGTAGACTACCACCTATGTGGTACCTCATGGGTACAGAGTTTTTACCAAAGGGGATGACAGTGCACTTTTTGGCATTGAGCTTGAGGCCCTTTTGTAGGATGTCCACATCGTTAAGAGTTTTGATTATGGCTCCTAGTTTGCAGTCATTTGCGAACTTAATTAGCCAAAGACCTTCTATGTTAGCCTGTACTTCAGAAAAGTAGATTCCAAACAGGAGAGGACCCAGGACTGAACCCTGTGGTACTCCACTTGTCACTGGTCTGAAGTCGGATTTGGTGTCTGCTACTTTCACAGTGTGGGTTCTGTCAGTGAGCCAGTTGGCAACCCATCTTGTGACATAGGGATTTATACCTAGTTTAGTGAGTTTATCTATAATACCAGAGTGGGGGATGGTGTCAAAAGCCTTGGCGAGATCTACATAGGCTGTGCGAACCACCGTTTACCCTCGTCTACGGCTTTGGTGACTGCTTCAAAGAAGTCTGTCAGGTTTAGGAGACATGATCTGCCTTTTACAAACGCGAACTGGGTGGGGTCCAGAGTTTGGAGATTACCAATGTCTTTGTTTATAAGTTCCATGATGACACGTTCCATGGCCTTGCAGACCAGGCTCGTTGGGCTAATGGGGTGGTAGTTCCCGGGGTCCGTGGTGGCTCCCCTTTGTGGAGTGGGATAACCATCACTGTGCGCCATTCAGTGGGCACAAAGCCTGAGGTGAGGCTATGATTGAACATGGTGCTTAGGTGAGGTGCCAGTTCATTCTGTAGTTCGTATAGAATGCAGCCTGGGATGTTGTTAGGTCCCATGGATGCTGTGTTCTTGGCTTTGTAGAGTGTAGTTTTTACCTGTGCAGCCGTGATTACAGGAACTTTGCATTCTTCCGTTCTAGAGATGGGCCCTTTAGGGGGTGAAAGGGTGGTAAAGTTAGCACTGAACCTATCTGCCAGGATGTTGGCAATATCAGTTGGCTCTGTATATTTAGTGCCATTGTGCTGTAACTCAGAGCAGATCTGAGTGTTGCCATTAAGATTCTTGACATAGCTATAGAATGGTTTGTGGTTATCTTTAGAATCAGTGGCGATTTTGTTTTCGTAACTAGCTTTGGAGGATTTTATGAGGGATCTCAGCTTCTTACTGAGGCTGACCAGGGAGTTCCTCCAATCATGGGATTTTACTCTTTTTTACAACAGTTTCTTTCTTCTGTTGTAGAGTTTGTATATGGCAGGGGACCACCAGACTGGCTTCCTTTTTTTGGAGGATAACATCTTGGTTCTGTTAGGGATAGCACTATCCATGCACTCATGTAAGTGCTTATAAAGTGCATTTGTGTAGGATTCAGCAGTCATACCTATATTGTCCATCTGCATGGGTGTCGTGAAGTTTGCCACTTCTTCTTAAGAAGCGTGAAGTTGGCTTTGGAGAAATTTTTTACAGTGGTTTCCCTAATGGGGGTGGGGGCGGGATGTGGATGTCTAGGGTGATTAGCTTGTGGTCGGATCTGACCAACGAGGAATTGACCTCTGGTGTGGAACACCGTTCACCCATGTTGGTAATGACCAGGTCTAGGATACTGCTGCCCCTGGTGGGGGTGTGGATAAGTTCATCCAAGGCTTTGGGATTTATGAATTCCAGAAAACTTTGAGCAAAAGAGTTGGTACATGAGTAGTTTTCCCAGTTAATGGTAGGGTAGTTGAAATTACCCATTATTAGGGTGTTGGGTTGTACCCTATTTTTTTCCAGTGTATCAAGAAATGAGGAGTAGGAATCCTGGGGCATGGTGGGGGATCTGTAGCAAGTTACAATTTGGATTGCGGTCTTGCCCAGAGTTAGTTGCACTTGGATAATCTTGGATGCATTATGCTGAGCAACTAGCCTGGAGGTGTGGATATCCTTAATGAATATGCAGGAATGCTCTCTGAAGCCTTGAACCAGGTCTCTGTCACTACACAGATGTTGATGTTCTCAGTTTTAAGGAGTGCCTCGAGTGAATGCATTTTGAGGTTTATTTTAAGGAGTGCTTCGAGTGAATGCATTTTAAATTTGCATGTTGATGTTTTAATTTTTCTGGTAAATCACTGAGGATTGCACTCAGTCAGTAATGCCAATCATTAGAGCTGTATAGTTCTTGTTCTGAAGATGCGTGAATGTTCAACATGTGATTCTCTGTTAATCTTTTAAGTGAATTAGAGTTGTCTGACACTTAAGGCTCTGAGTTAACTGCTTTCTGTATTCAAAAGTTCAGGGTTTGAATCTTTCCACCTCGAATTGCTTACTGTGTCACAATGAACAAGTCGTTTAGCCAGGCAGTTTCTGTGCCACCCCTAAAATCAAACACTTTGTCGAATGGACCCACCTATTTAACAAATAGATAAAATAAAATAACACTTAACATTTGTCCCTTCACTATTGTTAACTTTGTCAAGAATTTTTGAGCAAAAAAGTTGAGAGGTATTTAGTCTGTTCCTTATATAATTTGTGGCTTTTTTCACAAATTGTTGTGGATTGCAGTCACTAATTAATGACAGGCATCCTTCAGAAAATGCTAACGCAAAGCTTCTTAATCTAACAACTTTCTAAATATGTAAGAGAATTATTTAAAAAAACTTGAGAGGGCAGGAGAGAGTTGTAGTGCATTACACTGTATGGTTCTGACAGCAGCATGCAGAGGTACACTTGTAGGTCATTGTTTGTGAATTTATTCATTCTTCTGAACTCAAGCAGATGTCTGATACATACTGTCATACACATGGCTGTAGTTTATAGTTGTGTGTGTGTGTGTGTGTGTGTGTGTGTGTGTGTGTGCGCGCGCGCGCATGAATGTCTGAATATGTGTGTGTGTGGGGGGTGGGGGGGGTGGGATGTAGCTACCATACCTCTCAAAACCATTCCTCAAGGCTTCTGGACAAAGCCAATAATAATGGGGTAGAACTTGTCAATACCAGACACAATTTTTAAATATTACTTTTAAGTCACTTGAAAAGTTAATAGAGCCACAGGGTTTGCATCAACACGTTTTTGTTTCTAAGCAATAAGAAGTATAAAACTCTGTCCGGCTTTATTGACTGTCTGCAAATCTATGATTTACGAAACAGAAATTCAAAATTTTATGAGGGATAGGGCAAAAATAAGAGGCAAAATTACAGACATTGTCTAAAATCAGGGACAGTTGAGGTGTGTATGTGGGGGGGGGGCATGGGGGGGGGTGAATGGGAGGACACCTGTGCATGAGCGAGATTGTGTTAATTACCACCTGAAAAATGTTGTTTAGTATCGATGGTAGTTACATCTGGTTCTGAAGCATTCAAATTAACCATTATTGATGTCTTCCTCATTGAGGCTAAACATGTCTGTGAACTGCAGTTTCCATATTCATGTCCACTGCGTCCTTTGACAGCTGCAGTTTAAACAAGCACAGGCATCTTTTTCTGAATCCTAACCCTTGAATGTTTAGCACTTGACTTGGCATTCCAAAATATGTTTATTTTATATCTATTCAGTCATCTGTATGGTGCCAGTTTTACTGTATAGTATGCTGTATTGCACTTTTACCCTATTGACATTATCTTTATATCAGTGGGTTCCCCCTCCCAACTAACAGAATCGTAAATTTCACTTAATTCTGATTTCAGCATACGCCTGTAATTGGTTAGTGAAAGTTATTTGAGGGTTTAAAAAGATTGTTGAGTCACTATTTAATTAATTAGCCCCCAGCTGCTCATGACTGAGTACAGAGGCAATAAGTAGTGGTAAGTGTTTTTATTTTTGACAATAAAATTATGATGTTCATCATTATGATCCCTGTGGTAGTAGCGTTAGCTACATGGGTTGTGTCCTGCATAGGATACTATAGCTGGCCAGCTTCCAAAACTTCAAAGGCACCTCCCACATGCCCAAACTATTTGGGCACAAGCCTGTCAAAGCTTTCTTTCCACCAAAGATTGCACTTCATCATCCACATTTTAATTTTATAACAGAAATTGAACTTTTTCTGAGAAATTATTAGTTTTTAGCTGTGAAAAACGTGTTTTAATTGGCAGTCATGTGTCTTTCAGTAACTTTAGGAGAGTCACTTTTTCTTACTTTTGTGGGAAAAAGTTGTTAAAACTACTTTTTTTTTCTTTGGTACATGTAATGTTGTTTTATGTTTGGGAGTTAGGAAGTGCTTTTCACTGTTTTTCTTGTGGAGAAAAGTTACTCTTTTCTACTTAACTGTGTTACCAGCTACTGCTGCCAAGCTTCCTTGAAAATCAGGCACATTTTTTTAACTTCACCACCAAATAATTTACCAGTTCCTCAGTTCTTCCTTCTTAAAGCCACAAAATAAAGAAGATTTGCCAGCAAAGATGGCTGCTAAAGATGGGTACTGTGGATGCTGTGACCATTTCTGGTTAAGACCATTCATCTTTTTCCTTTTCTCCCTCTGGTATATTCCCTGCACCCGCCATGTACCAGGGGTTAGACACGTCCTGTGCAAAGGAAAGCCACACTTGTCAGTCCTGGGAGAAGGAGCAGGGAGTGCCCCTCTGCCTAGCCAGACTGGAATGCCTATTGCTAGGGGTTTTTTCCTGGCAAATTTGGCTCTGTTTCTTTAGAAAATACTTTCAAAATGAAGCAAAATCTTAGGCACACATCTTCTCCTTTTTCATTGAACAGAGATGACTTGTTGGGCTTAGCTTAGGATTTTGTTCAAGCTCTTGACACTTTCAGTTCTGTTTCTGTAAGAGAGAAAGGGATTCTTCATTTTCTGAAGAGGTTAAATATTTTAAACCACAAAATTATTGTGAAGGGACAAGGTCTGTTTTGTCTCCTCAGGTTTCTGATTCAGATTCTGAAGAGAATGTGGCTTCTGTCACTTACTTTGAAGGATTTTATTTTTTTGAAACTATTTCCAGAATTGTTTCATGGAGAACATAATGACATTCCAGTGTCCCTGAAGAAGTATTAATGATTTATTATAATAGATTTTTCTGAACATACAACAATTCCTCCTGTTCTTTCAGCGTTGGAGGATGTTTTTGTCTCAACCTGTAACTTGGCTGACAACTAGTGTGTTTCCCTTAAGAAAGCAGATTAATTGTATAACATTCCTCAGTCTTGTAATTTTTATATACTAATCCCAGAACATACCCAGCAGGTATTACTGTAGTGACTCCAACTCCTGCTAAGCATCTGGTTAATACCAATCCCTCACCTTCTGACAAAGATGGGAAAGATTTTGATAGATTTGTGAAAAAAGTGCATTTGTCTGTAACACATATAAGCTTGAAAGTTGAGGATTCTAAAACTTTGGTAAAGTTTATGTTTACTTCTTTTGATTTGATGAAGAATATCATGGCATCTGTTTCTTAGTCCGAGGGAAAATGTTTGCGTAACCTTATTGTTTCTGTGTCTCAAGGGGCTATCCACTGTTTGAACTATGCTCATAATTTTCCTAATGTCACTTCAAGGGCTGCTGCCACTGGAACTATTAAGAGGAGGTTTACCTGGTTACATTCTCAAGTCATTCCAGAGGGTATCAAAGCTGAAATTTAGAATTCTGTCTTAGATAGTTTTTTAACCATCTGCTACAAAGTTCCTTAAAAAGTGTGATGAGAGAGGTAAGCCGATTCAGGGAGTTTCACAGACTTGTTTAGCCTTCTTTATGTAAGTCTAAGTTTATCAAGGGGTTTAATGCCACTCTACAGCCTTTTTTCAAAAAACAAAATAAGCAAACACATCAGTGACAAGGAGGTTCCAAAAAGAAAGCAGGACCCCCCCCCCCCAGAAGAAAGGACAGTCTAATTAGTCTGAATGGCTATCTACAAGACTCCTCCTTCCCACTCTGGCAAACCTTTAATCCTTCTAGAAAATGTAAACCTCCATTTCTCTGTTTGGCAATGGATACTTTCAATAAACATAAAATGCCACCATCAGGAACAGGAACATCACTCCAAGGACAATTCTTTTTATTCATGCAAAACATTCTGGTACCTCGGCTTCTTGCCTTCTAATGGATGGAGGTTCCATGGTGGCATTTTATGTTTATTGAGATTTTCTTTGTGAAGGTGTTTTAATGGATACTTTCAGACAGACGAGTTTTGAAAGTAATCCATCAAGGTTTCAAATGGCACTGGGGGTCTCTCCCTCCTTTTCAAGAGATTCCTCCCCATCCATCAGACCAAGCTCCCCTTTTCTCTCCTATCATTCAGCATCTGCTATCTTAGTGTGAGATAGAAGTGGTCCCTCTTCTTCAGTTAGGAGAAGGGTTTTATTCAAGAATGAGTCTCATGCCAAAGAAAGATTTATGGAGACCAGTTCTTGCCATTTCTTTTCTTAACATGTTTGTGATAGTAAAAGTAAATTAAGGCACCAAAGTTACACACTGCACTGTACTTTATTGCAGAAGACAAACAGTAAGCGCTTTCACAACTTAATGTTGCTTCATCAGACCACATCACTACAACTGATGCTTGGTTAAATACTAGGACAATTAGTATGACATCACAATTTAAAGAGATATTACTAACATAAGAACATATATCAGTATCCATAAGAAAAATGCATAAAATATATAGAAAGGTGTGTATTTACACACAATAATATTTAAAAACAATAATATTTAAAAACAATAATATTTAAAAAAACAATAATATTTAAAAAAAGGGGGTGGGGGGTGTAATATCTCTTTAAATTGTGATGTCATACTAATTGTCCTAGTATTTGACCAAGCATCAGTTGTAGTGATGTGGTCTGATGAAGCAACATTAAGTTGTGAAAGTGCTTACCGTTTGTCTTCTGCAATAAAGTACAGTGACTGATTTCCAGTGTGTAACTTTGGTGCCTTAATTTACTTTTGCTGTGTGTTTTGGACACCTCAGTGTACCTGCAGCCGTTTGGTTTTTGCATCTTCATGTTTCTGATAGTGCCCAAAGTCAAAATATTGTACCTTCACAACCAGGGCTGACCTTAGGTAAACTTGATGAAAAAGCCCCATAACCCGCCCTTGCCCATCATATCCTGCCTACTTACACTATCCAGATTACTTTTTGTTGTTTTTTTTTTTTTCAGTTTCTTCACGGTTAGTCTTACTCTTCAGTTATTTCCTGTAGTTATTCTTTCATTCTGAAGTTCACTGATTCATCCCACATGTTCTAACAAGGCAACACTAGAGTCTGATAACTGTGGAGGAAACAACTACATTAAGATGGAGGTGGCCCCCTAGAAACCACAAGGTTTCTAGATGCCATGAGATGCATTTTACTGGGGAGCTGCTAGGCACGCAGAAGCCATAGGGTTATAGTTCCTCTGATATGCATTTTAGAACTTTTTTCCAACCTTTTGAACTAATGATGGCTTAAACAAAAATCATATGCATGAAAAAGAAATTCAATCCTACTTTTTTGTTTCAAGGAAGGAATAAGTTGCATCCAACTTTTAATGTGCAAAACTGACCAAACACCACTTCACAGTAAACTTGAGAAACTAAATGCTTGTAAAGATAAATTTATTTGGGAATAGTACCTGCCCCCTGTACATCCTCAAAACAGGTGGTCACTTTCTGTGTATCCCTCTGTTAAATTGGGATTAAAATTAAGGCATAAAAGCCTACAGTCGTAATCCACGGTTTTGCTGCTGTCATATTTATATACAGTATGCCTTCTTATCTTCTACCCCCAAGCTGCTGCTGTCATATTTGCATACAGTATGCCTTCTCATCCCCTACCCCCAAGCTGCTGATGCTGATGTCATACTTATATACAGTATGCCTTCTCATCCCCTACCCCCAAGCTGCTGATGCTGATGTCATACTTATATACAGTATGCCTTCTCATCCCTCCCCAAGCTGCTACTGCTGCTGTCATATTTATATACAGTATGCCTTCTCATCCCCTATACCCAAGCTGCTGCTGCCACATTTATATACAGTATGCCTTCTCAACCTC
Source organism: Protopterus annectens (assembly GCF_019279795.1). Lineage (NCBI taxonomy): Eukaryota > Metazoa > Chordata > Ceratodontiformes > Protopteridae > Protopterus > Protopterus annectens. The sequence goes on from NC_056737.1 coordinate 939,605,324, forward strand.
TACCCCCCCAAGCTGCTGCTGTCATATTTATATACAGTATGCCTTCTCATCATTATTGTCTGGCAAATATAGTGGCATTAGAACATCACACAATGGCAGGAAGAACAAATGTGATGGATGTGTAACTGATGCAAATAGGGTGAACCACAGTGATATATTTACCTAGCTGAAACACTTCCTGGAAGAAAGAAAGGTAAGCACTTGTTTTGTGTATTTTAAGAAATTCCTAATAATTTAGTATGGTGTTAACTTAATCTACAGGAAACTTAGGCTTAGACTGAGTAAGTAAATTGCTTAATTGAAAAGGGCAGAGACAGGAAGGTATCATAGAGGGAGAATATGAGGCAAGCATTTTTTTGTATCAGTCGATCGATCAACTTTAAGTAACATGCTTAAACCTAAACACAGTATAAATTAATATAAGGTAAATGCAGTGAATAAATCAGACAACAGGAAGAAAAGCAATAAAATAAGAAAATAGTTTATTTAAAAACATTGCATAAGATACAGAAACAAAGAAAACTAAAACAATATAACTGTCAAACTAATCATAAGCAATGCAGTACAATATGCCGCAATGGAAGCATTGAAATATCAATGATGGAAGACTTTCCACAGGAAAAAAACTCAGATTAAAGAAAAAATAGGAACATCATATAACACGTATTTTAACATTAAATCAATATCAAAACATTCAGGCATTATATAGTAAAGAGAAGCATGATAAGCAACCAAGATGAGATGACCCATTTAAATGCTAAGGTACATCAGCAGATTCCACATAAGTACTATTTATCTGTTTATTTGTTTCATTGAATATTGTGGTCTGTCTGTCTCTCTGCAGTTAGCTTCCTACAAGTGTAGCAGACTGGTTTCATTGGGGGTTATTGTTATTGTTGTTTAACTTCTTTGATCTTCGGTGCTTAACTCTTAGCCTAGAGTGTTTCTCTGTGCTTATAAGTGTTAGTCACATATCTGTGTATTTATTTCTGATCAATATCTCAGCTGTATGGCTGGCTGCTATCTACCTGCAGTCAACTGTATTACAAGCTGAGTTAAGTAAACTTTGTTCTGCACAGTACTGTATTTTATTTATCTGTTTGTTTCATTGAATATTGTGGTCTCTCTGTCTCTCTGCAGTTAGTTTCCCACCATTCCTGTCTGCTCTTGTTGTGGCAGTCATCTTGGTGGCTTTGGAGTTGCCCGCCCCTCCTGTAGATTTGTGTTTGAACACTCCTCCTTGGCCCATCTCATTTTATCACTCAACTGAGTACAGTGAGGTCAGATTTTGATTTCAGACACTCTTACCAGTCCCATCTCTTCGGCTCTATCCGCTGTGTACAGAGAGAGCATTTGGGAAGGACAACCCCTGTAGTCTCTTATTTGTGCTCTAGTCCATCCCTCTCCACTAACAAAAAAAAACAACTTATTTATACTTTGTTCAGCTACTCTTACTGTAACTGTCTTTTACCTTCTTTATTACCTTAGTTTGCTGTTCTGTGTGCTCTTGAGTGTTCAGGTGCTCTTGTTCTGCACTTGTTGGTGCTTGTTGCCTGATTAAATTTGTCAGCTATTCTAAGTGTCTTGGTTTTGGTTTTAGCACTTGTGCTTTAGGCCAGTTGTTTTACATTTAGGGTTTTTGTGGACAAACCCTCATCAAACCCTGCTCTCCCTACGTTCACTAGGTATTCAGAGCACTATGTCTGGACAATTCTCATCAGTTTCCCCTGCCTGTCTGGTCAACATGGGCATACTGAGACAGTGTAGCAACTGCCTGATGTTCACGGACAGTCCCTTCTCCTAGCACATAATTCCTCTACTTGCAAGAGATGCATCTACATCAGTAAGCTGGAATCCATGCTCTCTCATACCAAAGTCAGTACTCCTGACAAAGAAGGGATTGCCAGTACAAGCACCAAACCACCTGCATCACAGAGCTGCACACCCACCTATACAGGGGCTCTCAACAAAAACTTATCTAAACAACAGAGATCCCTGAAACGCACTCAGAAACATTCCACACACAATGCCAATCACATTGTATAAAGTAGTCAACACACCAGTGTCTCACAAACACAGCCCAGTAGGCATAACAGTAAACCAATGCAGCCCATAAGGCATAACGATAAACCAAACATACTAGTCATTGGTGACTCAATAGTGAGACACACTGATGACCCCCTCACCAGACTCAACAAAGAGAAGGTCATGGTCAGCTGTTTGTCAGGCGCTAGAATCCGCCACATCACACATGCACTTAAGTGTCTCCACAACAGGTACAAATATGACTCTGTCATTGTCCATGTTGGTGTGAATGACTTGAGACGTACCTCCCTGGACTATATGAAGAGAAACATGATTGAGCTCTCAGAATATGCTCTCCAGGCAGGTGTAACCTTAGCTCTGAGCACTGTCCTATCTTCACCAAGAATGATGCCGCAATACCAACAAAAAATGATTGATTTCAATAATTGGCTTAGTTTCTTGTGTCTTTCTAAGGGGATCCAGTATCTGCCTGGGATGACATGGTTGACAGTCCTCGTTGCTTTGCCAGAGATGGCCTCCACCTGTCACCCCTGGGGTTCCCTACTGTTTGGCATCTACTTCTCAGAGTCCAGGCAAAGACCAAGGGCCTGTGGCTGAGCAAGTTTGTGGATGACTGTAAGTTGGGTGCTATCATTGACTCCCCAAATTACATTAACATACTGCAAGTGTGTCTCACAGCTACAAATAACTGGTGCCAAAGTTATGGCCTTAAGTTAAACGCAACAAAATGTATTATCATACCATTCTGCAAAAACACTGTCCCTACTGATTACCACATAAATGGCAACCCCCTACGCACACATCCCGTGGTGAGAGACCTGGGTACTCAGGTTGACAACAATCTCTCATTCAACCATCATTTGGCGGCAGTGGTCAGAAAAGCCTTTTACTTGGTTCATCTCATAAGTAAAGGGATTGCATACAGAAAAAAGGAGGTTATTACCTCTCTGTAATCCTCCCTCATTACAACTATAATTGAGTATAATGCCCCATTTGGTATGTACCTCTCCAAACACCTGCACCAACTGGAAAGGCCACAGAAATACCTCACAAAGAGAATCCGTGGCTTCCAACACCTGTCTTATGCTAACAGGCTGAAATCACTATCACTTTACTCTGTATCATACAGATTGCTCAAGATGTAATCTGTGTCTGACATACAAGGCAATATTGGACCCTGCCCTACTAGAGATACTTCATGTCTATAAGTCTAACTCCTTGTGCATTATCAACCTGATAGGCCTAAATCTAGTATGCAACATCAACAAAACATGCTGCAGAGACAGGTTTGTCTCCCAGAGGCTGCTCCATCTCTGGAATAGACTTCCCATACATGTCAAACATAGTACCTCGCTGACTCTCTTCAAGTGCAACTTTGATGAGTGGATGGGAAACCACAAATTTATCCCAGAGGTTCCACCTTTGTCCCTCATTGACAGGGGTGACAGTTGCTGACTGATGTTTCTTTTTTGGGGATAAACTCTTGGCTAGGCTGTAAGGGCTCCAGGGCCATTAGCCTAGTAAACTCCAATAATCCTATGATCCTAACAGCAAGCCATAATTAAACAAAGTATGTCCATCTCACTTTGTAAGCTAGTTTTGTAATCTGACAGATATCAAAACTGGTGCTTGGTTTAGGGTTGACTGGAAAACAATGTCTGCTATAAAGACACAGTAACGGTAGAAAGCGACGTACTAAAAGTAGATTATGTGGAGTCTTCCAAGATGGCTGCACACTGGTCAACAGTTTAATTTAAACTCTTCCACCAAGAAAAAAGAAACTGAAAAATAAGAGCTAGTAATTCTGCCAGCTTGAATAAAACTCTGTTACTAGCTTGTAAGTACATTGTCTGAATGCCAGGAAAGGAGAACTTCAGAGAACATGATAGAAAATCAACTAGAAAAAGTGAAGAAAAAATACTGACTGGAAAGAATCCTGCAGCTGTTTAAGCTTCAAGTTTGGTACACGAGATGTTTTCCAGTACTTTAGAAGAAAAATAAACCAAACATAGAGTTGATTAAAATAAATTAACTATTGAAGGAGGATGTCAACAGAAATAACAGAATGCTGGAAAAAAATAGAAGGAGCTTTAACAAGTTATTCAAATGAACCAATAAAGCTACAAAGATCAGAGGTTGAAATGAAAAGACTGTTCGAGGGGAGACTTCTCAAGAAGAGCTGTTTCAAAAATGGTAGATTTAGAAGACAGTCCCCAGGATTCACTAATTTTCCTTGTAAGACTAAATTAGTTTTACACAATAAAGCCAGTCTAAGAGTAAGACGGCAGCGCACCATGCATATTAATGAGGGCACGCTGCCTCAACTCTAAAACTAACACGGAGTCTGGACTAGTGTAGGGGGCATGTCAGACTGCCGATCAGTCCAAAAATCCACGCCTCTGCAAGTTTGAAATACGGGAAATGTCTAGTTACATGAGTGAGTCCGCTCACATGTGTACATTCTAACACTAAACTCCCCCATATAGTAAACCCTGTACAAATACAAAAAGTAAAAGAAATTTTTTTCCCCCCGATATAGCTGCCCATATTTGCATGGGTTTGCCCATTGCTTAGCTACAGTTAGCAGTTTAGACACCGAAGAGGATAATAAGAAAAATATATGTAAATTAAGTGAAATAGCAATAGCATAGTGGTTAGAGCCTTCCCACAAAAAAGAGGCTTTCCTGGTTCGAGTCCCACCACTACACTTTTCATTTTCTGTTAGAAATTCTGTATACAGAAATATTTTCTGACATGTATTATTTAAAGTTTTGTAAAAAGCATTGAAATGTTATATCTAGTAGTGAATGAATTATATATATATATATATATATATATATATATATATATATATATATATATATATATATAGAGAGGGGAAATGGTTATGCATACTGATGCATGAGTAAATTATTTTAAGCAATGTAAAGCACTGCTAAGCACATTTTACCAGTACTGAGCATATTTATATGTAATTGCTCGTAGCTGAGCACTGCGTTAACTAGCGCAATGTCTTTGTGTGGAGCTGCGCATCACGCAAACTAGCGCAAACAGAACATGTTTGCGTGCAGCTGCACACCGAGCTAACCAGCGCAACGTCGGGCAATGTCAGGCAACGTCGAGCAACGCTGAGCAACGTCGGGCAAAGTTGAGCAAAGTCAGCTAAACACGGCCTTAACCATTGAGGTCTGGCCAGTAGGAAAATAAAAAACAGTGACAGGGCTCGAACTTGGGAAACTGTGCACTATAGGCACAGTACATAACCACTAAGCCATGACAGCATTTCAGAACCATGCACTTTCAGCAGACACATATCTATCAAAGGAATATTAAACATTGCTAACATCAGTTAAGCAGGTGTGCCTACAGCTGAGTTTTTTCCAAGCTGGCCAATCACAAATAAGTGTGGGAAATGAGGCATATTTAAGCTCCATGGGTGGGAATACTTGCCATAACTGGTTGTAGTTCCCTTCTGCAGTCAGCATGGCTGGGGTCGGAGAAGGCACTCTATTTCGAGCGCAACGTTGGGGCATTGAGGAGACCAAAGTAATGGTTTGGCTCCTTGTCCACAATCACGAGGAAAGACTCCTGCGGGGCCAGTACCAGGGCACCCAATACAAAACAGAGGCCTGAAACTGTCTAGCTCGTGATCTCACCAGTGCCACTGGCGTTCCTCTGACTGGTGAGCAGGTCAGGCACCATTACTCTGACCTGAAGTGACACAAGGGAGATCAACTGGACCAGTGGATCCAGGAGGCCCGTGGGATGGCAAATGCCCCAGTACTGAGTAAGTAGCCATTGTATTAAGTATTTAAGAATTGCTATTCTTGCCTATACTATGGATAGGTATGTCTCATTATCACTACATTTACTTCACAGCTGCAGGTGTCCGGGCTATGAATCAGCAAGCCCACGAAGATAGGCTGCAAAGGCTGCATCACCAGGCAGGTTAGTAATTATTCTGCATGTACTGTTATATAAAATAAATGAGAGCACCATCAAAAAAGTGTTTTAACCCAATAAATAAAGGTATAATAATTCTTTAATAATTATTGTGCATGTACTGCTATATAAAATAAATGAGAGAGCCTTCAAAAAACTGTTTAACCCAATAAATAAAGGTGTAATAATTCTTTAATAAAGGTATAATTCCTGGAGTGCGTCTGTGTGATTTTCTTTGATATCTTGTTGTACTGTTGCATTTCAGAAATTGTACTGTTGTATTAGCAGTGTTAGTTAACCCACACTTGGGTAGGCCCATATAAAGTGAATGAAGGGAGTGCCAGTAGCTTTTATGCATATTTACAGCCCTTAACTGTTGGTTCATGCCCAGCAGGTTAATCTGGCACATGAGTAGCTTGGTATTGTGGCCCCCAGAAATGTCAGTGTGCTGCCAGAAATGTAGGGAGCTGTTAACATATAACTGATAATTTCACCTGAACATATCTAGATAATTATATGAAAGTAGAGCTGTCAGTGTACCTTCACAGCAGTAGCATGTGTGAGCAACTCTCAATATATGTAGCAGTAACATCTGCATGATGGACAGTTTGTATGTCAGATACAGCTCATGTATATAATGATCTAGCAAAATCCAATTGCACAATAGAAGGACATTGGGTAGTGTAATAATACATGTAAGGGACATATAACTGCAGTTAATAGGAATGTAGTGTAAACTAGAAGGATATATAAGTTGTTAATTGAGCTATCTTTTCCACCCTACTCTATGTGCATAAAAAATGCAATTCCACACCTCAGTGGGTATGTCTAATCTCAAAACTTTGTTGGGACATATGTCCTATTGGTTTATAAATATTTGCATTCATTTCTATGCATGTGCCCTGTTCAAATACCACAGTATTGGTGGCCTGTTGCCATCAATTAAACCTGCATGCAGTTGTAATGTCCACTATTGTTCTATATATGCATGTGTTATGCTTGCTTTTCAACTGTTAAAACTCTGGTGTGTTGGGTTAATGTGAATACTTCTGCATGCTGTTATAACTAACTGGGAATGCTGTTGACTGTTACTAACCCATATCTTTATTAAATTCTCCAAAACATAGCTCGTATGTGAAGGCCGGTCCCAGTGGACCCACCTGTCTCACCTCAGCTGGCCATGGCACCTGGCACCAGCAGGTCCGGTGCCCAGCCTGGGAACTCCTCTTCTGTTGGCCCTGTGCCACCTTCGGGTGGAAGTGTTGCAGGGGATGGGGCTCGGGCCCCCCGTGCAAGCGTGGGTGGAGGCGGGCCACCTATCACCCTTCAAATGGTCCGGGCTGTGGTGCATAGAGAGATCAAGCGTTTTGTTGCAGAACCTCTACGCCAGCTTGGGGCACAAGTGACACAACTCCCGGGTCAGCCTGCCCCTTCTACACAGCCCCCAGCACAGCCACCCTGTGGGCTGTGAAGGTGCAGTGGTTAACTGCCCATGTGTGGGGATCTCAGTTCCACTCTTGCCATCTGTGGGCTCATGGGCTTGCGATTTCCAAACATCCCTCCCCGTCAATGGTGTTCACCCACCACGTGTCATATTCCGCCCCTGTATGTGTCTTGTTTGTCTTGTCTGTTTACCTCCCCAACCTACCTCCCCAAATATACCTACTTCCCCTACCCCATATTCCACTCTCACCTGGAAAAAAAAAGGGCAATCTGCTCCCAAAAATAAAAATTACGCCCCATACATAGCTGCCCATTTTGCACACATGTCCCCTGGACACATAAAATGTAATTTAATTGGCATTACAACATACTTTGTTGTCCTCACCCCTCTCTCAGGGGTTGAAGATTTCATATGTACCTCCAAATTTATTCCATATGCACAGCTGTTGCTGTTAAACACATCCGAGCTATTTTCCCTACTGTCTTTCCCTTTTTGTGCGCCCTTTTCACCACTTTCCTATCTCCCCATTGTCTTTTCTTTCAAAGAAATGAGTGCGGGGTTTAGCGGGAGTAAGCACTGTGAAGCAGTAGTTAGCGGGTTTGCGCGAGTGTGCACTTGTTTGTGCTTAGCTAAGCATTGCTAAGCATTGCGCAAACCCGCTCACAACTGCTTAAAAGTGCCTTAGTCACTCTGTATGTGCGGGCCCTTGTTCTGCTCAGCAGCAAAATAAAACACCTCTGTCAGTCTCGAACCCGGGACCTTGTACACACTACACTGCATGAAGTACCACTAAGCCACGGTAGATATACAACAGGTTGGTGCTGAAATAAGTATATCATGTATCAGAATGAGTGAATGTAAAGGAAAAATAGGAATGCCATACCACACAACTTGTTCTGTGGATCTTTACCAACAGTTGTTGTGGGATTACATTATATGACTGTGATAAGAGAAGCAGCCATTTTAGCAGGAAATAATGTTACACCATCACTTTACAAACCCCACACAGTATCACAGCAGGACAAACACTGGCATATCTGTTTAGGGCAGAGGCCATACCTCCCAACTGTCCCTAATTTTCAGGGATGTCCCTGATTTTGAAAAAAAATTAGCTCTGCCCCTCTGAATCCCTCTGAAAACTACTGACTCGGGCCAGAAAGGTGGTGACTTACACGTAATGAGTAATGACAATAATTAAGAGTTAGACATTTCTTTTACTTCAGAAAAGGTGTATTAATCCATATGCTGTGGTTCTCTCAAAGTCTCAACTTAATGGCATTAATATTTTAAAGGTGTCCCTGACTTTTTCTCTACTTTTCCCAGAGTCTGTTCAAATATGTACCTGAGTGTTTGAGAGGTCTGGCAGAGGCAGAAACACAGAGGCATAGCAGCCTTTCTGCTGTTACACACTGTGCAAAAAGCTTTGGAAGGAGTCCCGGAAGCATACCCGTATGTAGGAATACAACACTGAAATACAAAAGGATGCAGCCATGTACTGGTTGCAACCAACTGTAACAATGCCATCCGTGTGGTGCACAGACAAAGAATAACAGGCTAATCTCTGGCTACCATGTGGGTAGGTCCACAGTTGTGAATTACGCAGACAGACTACTTGCCTTAATAAACTAACATGTACACAGCAACCCTGTAAGTCCAGCAAGATAAAATTCACACAATAATATGTATGCTCTCTGTACTTCTGCACCCCTGCCCAAATGTAGAATATACCTGTGTGTGCAGGGTCTACCAAGGATGTAAGTAAGCATACTCACAGTACTGACGTGTCCAGTTTTCTGGAGCAGCTTGTGCTAATGTCAACACTAAAAAAGCACAAACTGTTTAGAACTGAGTAAATGAATATTCGCAGTATAGCAGTTCTCAAACAATTCTTGTGCCAAAGGAATACATCTCAATAACTAGCTTTGTATGTCAGTTAATTGTAAAATATGAAAAGAAGGTACATCCTCCCATGTGTCTTGTGTTAGCATTTTGAGGGGTGAGTACATTTCTACACTGACAAGTTTGTACTGGAAGCAGCAACATTTAGGTCTGAGTACAAAATGTAAATCACTGGCTACGCCCTGGCTTCTGATATAAGGACTATACAGGCTTGCTGTTCCTGAACTGTTTGAAAGTTTCTGTGAGGCCATTTTTGCTTGGGCTGAAGGAGGGTCTCTCTGTTCATCAGTGGCAGTGACTAACATTGAGCAGCTTCCCTGCCCCCGTAGAGGTGGTTACTGACTTGAAACTGTAGTTTTATTGGCCACTAGGGGTCATTTCCATAACTCCTTCATCTTCCTCTCTTAAAACCTAGTTGCCTCATGGTTTGAGTGTCTTTTCAGGCTTGTTGGCTGTTGGTGAAGCACCCTCCAAGAGGAAAAAACGCTGAGAGAAGAAGGGAGCCACTTTTGAGATTTTAAGTATTTTTTCTCTGTTTATTTGCTAAGTTTTTCTGCATAGCTGCCTAGCTTGAGCATTTTCCGGCTTGTAAAACTTGATTTCTGTATTAGTAGCTGTATTTAGAGCACAACCAAAAGCTGTTTGCTGAATTTCCTGTTTGCACTTAATTTTAAATCGTTTTTTTCTTAAAACTTGCATATTTTCTGTCCTTGACCTAGCACTCTTGTGTGGGGTCATTTACTGCACTGTTATAACTTGATATTACTTGTGAACCTCTGCTATCTCTGTAAAAACAAAACAAAAAAATCTTGCTTTTTCCCACTTTTCTGAGAGTTAAAAGTTCAGTTACAGGCTTGCTGTTCCTGAACTGTTTGAAAGTTTCTGTGAGGCCATTTTGCTTGGGCTGAAGGAGGGTCTCTCTGTTCGTCAGTGGCAGTGACTAACATTGAGCAGCTTCCCTGCCCCCCCGTAGAGGTGGTTACTGACTTGAAACTGTAGTTTTATTGGCCACTAGCGCTCATTTCCATAACTCCTTCATCTTCCTCTCTTAAAACCTAGTTTCCTCATGGTTTGGCGTCTTTTCAGGCTTGTTGGCTGTTGGTGAAGCACCCTCCAAGAGGAAAAACGCTGAGAGAAGAAGGAGCCACTTTTGAGATTTTAAGTATTTTTTCTCTGTTTATTTGCTAAGTTTTTCTGCATAGCTGCCTAGCTTGAGCATTTTCTGGCTTGTAAAACTTGATTTCTGTATTAGTAGCTGTATTTAGAGCACAACCAAAAGCTGTTTGCTGAATTTCCTGTTTGCACTTAATTTTAAATCGTTTTTTTCTTAAAACTTGCATATTTTCTGTCCTTGACTTAGCACTCTTGTGTGGGGTCATTTACTGCACTGTTATAACTTGATATTACTTGTGAACCTCTGCTATCTCTGTAAAAAATAAAAACAAAAAAATCTTGCTTTTTTCTCACTTTTCTGAGAGTTAAAAAAGTTCAGTTACAGGCTTGCTGTTCCTGAGCTGTTTGAAAGTTTCTGTGAGGCCATTTTTGCTTGGGCTGAAGGAGGGTCTCTCTGTTCATCAGTGGCAGTGACTAACATTGAGCAGCTTCCCTGCCCCGTAGAGGTGGTTACTGACTTGAAACTGTAGTTTTATTTTCCCTTTTGGGTCTATTCCTGCTTCTTTCCAGCCCCTGCTATCAAGCACGCTTTAACGTGCTTTAAGCGGAGTTGCCACTAGAGCAGCATCGGGCAGCCGGTTTAACAAGGTTAAACTCTTTCTGGCTCCAGAAAGTCTGTTCTTCAATTTTCCTTAGAACTGCTCTGTTAGGAACCTAAACAGTTTACACCTACACTAAAAAGTGCAGCACTTGTTCCAAATAGCTTTTCTTCTCAAAAGCTCAGCACTTGTCTTATAAGCATATCCCTTGTCTTATAAGCATTCTCTTTGCAGGTCAAGCACTCCTATATTATACAAATCTCTCACTAGCAAAACCCCAGGAGTGCCCACTTCCCTGCTAAGCCCACTACTTTTCTGTCTCATACCAACTCATAATTCTTTCTAGCATGTCGAAGGTCAGATGCTGGCGTCCTCTCCTGCCCATTTGGTGAATCTGGGAATTCTGAGACAATGTTACAATTGCCTCATGTACACGGACAACCATCTCCTCCTCCCATGTAACACTAACACTTGTGAGAGATGCAGCTATTTAGCCAGACTGGAGGCTGAGCTCTCTCAACTCAGGACTGGCAAGACCAGGCAGGAGGAGAAGGCAACTACACACACCACAATACCAGTCTCACATAACTCAACCACACCACTGAATCAAACACATAAACACACTAAGACATACTCGGAGGCTCTGAGTAAAATTTACCTAAACAGCAGAGGCCTCCAAAGCAGACACCCAAGCAACTGCAAACTCAATACACCACACAAACAACACATAAACAACAAAATCAGTGTGCAAAGCAGTCACTGCCCTTAAGGCCAAATACAACACCAAACATACTTGTCATAGGTGACTCCATAGTCAGACACACTGGCGTCCCGCTCACCAGACTGAGTAAGGAGAAGGTCACAGTAAGCTGCCTGTCGGGCGCTAGAATCCGCCACATAACACAAGCACTCAGGTCTCTCAACAGCAGGTACAAGTGACTCAGTCATTGTCCACGCTGGTGTCAACGACCTGAGACATACCCTTGGACTACATGAAAGAGACATTGAGGAGCTCTCTGATTATGTAGCCCAGGCAGGTATGACCCTGACCTTGAGCAGTATCCTACCTTCACCTAGAATGATGCCACAATACAGTGATAAGATGATCAGCTTTAATAATTGGCTTAAATTCTGGTGTCATTCAAAGGGGATCCAATGTCTGTCTGCCTGGGATGACATGCTGGACAAGCCATGCTGCTTCGCAAGGGACGGCTTGCACCTGTCACCCCTAGGCTTCCGGATATTGGCAAAGGCTCTTGCCACCCCCATAGTGCCTTTTTTAGGCAAGGCTCAAATTCTAAACCTACCACCCTAGAACACAGAAAAGTAAAAAAAACTAAGGGTAATGCTGCTCAATGCCAGAAGTCTCAATCTCAAGATGCACACACTCGAGGCCCTTCTCAGTATGGAGAACATCGATATCTGTGCTGTGACAGAAACCTGGTTCAAGGCTCCTGAGAGCACCCCAGCACTAGCAGGTTTCACCTCATATCACGGCCCCAAAATCCGGACAACACCAAGAAAGGAGGGGTCCATATTCATAAAGGACACCCACACCTCAAGGTTGGTGGCAGCACGATGCATCGGAGACCATCCAGGTGCAATTAACCATAGGCAAGACTGCTCTGCAATTTGTAGCATGTTACAGGCCACCCTCTCAAACTCAGGAACCTCACATGGCCTTCCTGAAAACAATGGAGGGGATAAATGTATCTCCAAACACTATCATACTAGGTGACTTCAACTACCCTAATATAGACTGGGAACACTACTCAAGCCCAAACACTCTAGCCCAAAGGTTCCTGGAGTTCATAAACTCAAATGCCATGGAACAACTAGTCACCATCCCACAAGAGGAGAAAACATACTTGATCTCATCATCACGAACATGGGATCACAATGTTCAACACCGGAAGTATACCCCTCACTGGTGAGATCAGATCATAAACTAATCTCGCTGGAGGTCCCCCCACCTGAAACAAAAAAGACCACAGTGAAAAACTTCTCAAAAGCCGACTTCACACTTCTAAAAACTAGTGTGGTCTCCTTTAAGGCCCTGAGCCAGTGGTAAACATTACTCAAACCGCTGAATCACTTACAAATGCCTTCTACCAGCACCTACAGGACTGCATGGATCAGGCAATCCCAAACAAAACTAAGACTCTTTGTACCAAAGGCAAGTGTCCAGTCTGGTGGACCCCAGCCATAAACAAGCTCTACAACAAAAGGAGGAAGCTACTACAAGATAGAGCAAAATCCTTGAAAGGTAAGACACCTTTGATCATTATAAGTAAAAACTAAGAGCTCTCATAAAATCATCCAAGGCAAATTTTGAGAGAAAAATGCCAAGGACTCAAAAGACAGTCATAAGGCCTTCTTTAGCTATGTTAGAAACCTAGGAGGAAACTCCCAGATATGCTCAGAATTAGTTCAAAATGATGTGAAGATTACTGAACCTACACACATTGCCAACATACTGGCTGACAGGTTCAGTGCAAACTTCTCCCCAAAGGAGAGATATCTATACCAGAGGATTGTAGCCCCAAACATCTCCAATGCCCAGGTGAGAACTGCTCTCTCCAAAGCAAAAACACAGCATCCATGGGACGGATGGTGTCCCCGGCTGTGTGCTCCATGAACTCAATGAGGAATTAAACCCGCAGTTAGGACAGCTGTTTAATCTTAGCCTCACCTCAGGATCACGTACCCAAGGAGTGGCGCCGGCGACTGTGGTCCCACTTCACAAGGCGGTGCCTCCACCGACCCTGGAAATTACCGTCCCATTAGCTTGACAAGCCTTATCTGCAAAGCCATGGAGAGGATCATAATGGAACTCATAAATAAAGACATAGGGAACTTGCAGACTTTGGATCCAACCCAGTTTGGCTTTGTCAAAGGCAGATCATGCCTTTTAAACTTGGTTGACTTTTTGAGACAGTCCCCAAGGCCATTGATGAGGAAAGACAGTCCATACAGCCTACCTTGACCTGGCAAAGGCCTTGACACAATACCCCACTCAGGTATCATCAAAAACTCATCAGCTTGAATGTAAACCCATACATCACAAGATGGGTTGCAAACTGGCTAAGTGACAGAACCCACAGGGTCAGAGTTGCTGGAGCCATGTCAGACTCAAAGCCTGTCACAAGTGGTCTCCCACAGGGCTCAGTCCTGGGTCCACTCTTGTTCGGCATCTACTTTTCTGAAGTACAAGCAAACACAGGAGGGTTATGGCTGACAAAGTTTGCAGATGACTGCAAACTGGCCATAGTCGAAAACACATCTGACACAGATATCCTTCAGAAGGGCCTCACAGAAACGGATAACTGGTGCCAGAGCCATGGCCTAAAGTTAAATGCCAAGAAATGCATAGTCATACCCTGGGAAAAACAAGGTTACCCCTAGCTACCATATAGGTGGCAATCCACTGAGCACAGAAGAAGTCATCAGGGATCTGGGGACCCAGGTTGACAATAGCCTTTCGTTTGACACTCATGTTGCTAAAGTAGTTAGGAAAACCTTCTACATTGCCCACCTGATCATGAAGGGATTCACATCTAGATCAAGGGAGGTCATCGCCCCCCTGTACTCATCACTCATTAGACCTATGATTGAGTACAATGCCCCATTCGAAATGTATCTGACCAGACACCTGCAGCAGCTGGAAAGGCCCCAAAAGTTCCTCACCAAAAGGATAAAGGGTCTCAAAAATATGTCTTATGCTGCCCGACTGAAAGAACTCCAGCTCTATTCAGTCTCATACCGCTTGCTCAGAGGTGACCTGTGCCTGACATATAAGGCCATTTCAAACCCTGATTTGATGAATATGCTTCACCTCAAAAAATCTAGATCCCTCAGAACCACAAGGGCGGGAGACTTAAACCTTGACACGGTTATTAATAGAACATGCTGGAGGGACAGATTAATCACCCAGAGACTCCCTATACTGTGGAACAAAATCCCGGTACATGTGAGGCAGAGCACCTCGCTGGCCTTGTTCAAGAGGAATCTTGACCAATGGATAGGGGATCGCAGATATACCCCAGGGATTACTTCAGTGTCACTGCTTGACATAGGCACAGCAAAATAATAGGCATAGTTTTATTCAAACTAAAGGGGTGGCGAAAGCCAAATAACTATGGGCTAGGCTTATAAATGCCCTTGGGCAGATAGCCTAGTATGAACCTATGAACCTATGAACCAACCTTCTGTCTTAAATGATGTCCACAGCAAACAAGGATGATCTCCATCTTGGAAAGCTGAAAGGGCCACGCCTACCTGAGTTAACAATTTATAGTACTGGGTTGCTATGACAGTAATTACTACAATTACTACACAGCAGGCTGCATGCAATTAGCAAATAGTGGCCACTAATCGGTGCAGAGGCCATCATATGCTCATGTGCAAATACCTACAAAAGCAGGCTGCAATTGCTGCCAACAAACTCAATCACTCTATTGCAGATACTAACAGAGAGAGAGAGAGAGAAAAGGAGAAAGAAAAAGAGATAATACCAAATCATACAAAGGAAAGGTATGTGACACATATGTATTTACTGGCATGTAGTAGATGTTTTGGAAGAGTAGTCTACATAATGTGAACCATTCATATGTGGCAGCAGTACTTATCTATGCATAGATATCCTGCTTAACTACTGCTATGGACAATACAGTGTGTACCTCTGGGCAGTGGGACATACCTGTGAAATGTGTAGCTCAGCAATAAATGTCAAAAATCTGATCCATGTTATCTGTGTTCTGTACAGTAGTGTGGCCAATGGCTGTTGGGGGGATTAGTGCTGCCATTATATAAACATGGGTGTGACAGAGCAACACATGCATGATAGTCATATTAAAGTGTAGCTTAGCATTGGCAACTGCTGTAGCAGTCTAGTATGCTTATCTAGCATTTTTAGCTATATATACCACCTCTAATGTTAGTGTGTGTTCACATGTGGCACCTGTTTGTGTTGCAGCAAGGCCCAACAGTTCAGCTGTGAGGTCCAGGGACTTACAACAGTGTGGACCTTGTGTGTGTATGCCACACACATATGGTGAAATATATATGTGTCATATATATTCACATCTGTATATGTGCATAGAGCAGGGGACATATTGCAACTGTTTGTGAAGGGTGGAAATATATATGTTGGTGAAGGTTCGTATGCACATATTTGTATGTAGGTTTAAGTGTGTGACGAACAAGACAGCATACAATGCTGGTATATGGCATGTGGTGGTTAAACAGTGTGGGTGGTTTGTTCAGTTTGCAATGTTGAAGCCAGTGAGGCCTGCTAAAGCTACCTGGGCTGTGAACACTTTCAATGCATTTATCACAAGACTGTGCGATATTATTACATTACTGTACACCTCACATCCTTTATAATTGATATTCCCACTATGAAAGGTGAAATGTATATGTGCCTACATATATATGTATATGTACACCAATGGATGTGTATATGTATATATATATATCTAGAGAGAGAGAGTCATACATACTCATACACACCTACATCTACTTGTTGCAATAGAGTCTCTGTACTGTTGACTGACTGTGGTGGTCAATGTGTTTGTGAATACATCAAAGATATGTATTTGTAGGATAGCTTAGCGGGAAGCTGTTTATGTCATGGTATTATGAGCCCTTGCTTTGATCCCAGCAAAAGCTGTGTATTCTGTTGCTAGACAGAAAAAGTGCTATGGCATACAGTGTGATTAAGTCCCTTGGTTTTAACTGGGGTTGTGTCATTGGAGGCTAAAGCACTACATCTATGATTATTGATTGGTACTGATGTTGAATCCAAATCCTGTGTGTATTGTAGTTCTACTTGAAGCTCTGGGCCTGTACAGCAAATTATGGTGTATGTCCACATTGCTTGCATCCACTGTTTTGTGTGGTCCCTGTATTCATCACAGATTACATTCTCCAAGATTAATGTTTTGTAAGTACTGACACACAGTACTGTATAGTACACACGCAAAGCTTATCTGGGTTGCCATACCTTTGTGTCCTGTAATTATGTCTGATGTGTGTGTGGGTATGTCTGTGACATGTCCTCTGTCATATGTGTGGTAAAACATATAACTGCGTATCTAGCAACATTTATAGTGGACTACAGCAGTATGCGACCTATATCCCAATTGTGCCCATATTTTGGCCACGGGTTTGCCATTAACAAGTTGTGTGGTGTAATAGTAATACATTTACTGGACCTTACACTCATTGTGATGGATGACATATTTCTTTACACATCAGCTTGATGTATATGTGCTGTGGCTAGGTGGTGCATTGTGTTGCATACAATGTGCCAGGTACTCTTGTATAATCTTATATAGTGATTTTATTTTGTTGCTGTGCAGAACATGGTTCATTAGATAGAGTGAGCCAGACACTTTCAAGCAGTTGTGGGGTGAGCAGTGATAAGTGGTAGTGAAAGTGTTTCACTCTCAGTTAGCTAATAAGTTGCTATATATGGCAGTTCAGTGATATCTGTACTGTATAATGTTAAATGTGCCATATGACTTGCTCAGACATATTTTTTCTTTATGTCTTCCAGGGATCATGGCACATCACAGAAATCCCAGCTATAGTAGTGCTGAAGATGTGATCATTACTAGCTGTATGATTCAGCACTACAGTCTAATGTTCTCATGAACCAACTAGAACCAGCAGGAGCATACTGCAATAAGGCAAGATGTTGTCCGGAGGATCAATGAGGTAGGCCTGCATAACCGGACATATGAGCAAGTACGCCACCACTGCAGTGATCTACTCAGTCATGTCCGTCAACGTGTTCCTGATGTGCAGAGACAACAGCTTGCAACAGGAGGTGGTGTTAATATCCATCCCCCCCTCACCAGAGTGGAGGAGCTGCCCTGAGCCTCGTGGCACCTGCCCAACAACAACAGCAGCAGACATACACCATGATGGAGGTTGGAGCCACCCAGCAACCACACATGGAGCATGCAGGTAACATGGCATATCTGTAGACTACTGTTATCTGTATTGGTAGATCATACATATGTGAGATGTGGCGTGTGTAGTTAGAAGATGTGGAGCCTGTTGTTGTGCAATACTGATCATTTGGAACATAATCTGTACGCCTGTGAATGTAAACTGTTCTACTGTAAGATTGCAAACACACAGTAGCAATGCCACGGTTGTGGCCACTGACAAACTGTCATCTCTATGTAGGTCCCTCTGGAGTGACATCAAGGCAGCGGACAGATGCTGGTGAGTGTGTTCTACATTTATTATTGTAAATAAAAAGTGCATGTCATAGTTAAGGTGTAGGCCATGTACACATGTAACACACCTACTCATAATGCATGCCGTGCATGTTTGGTGTAAGACCATGCACATCCCACTAATGTGATTAGCTTCCTCAAACACATGCAATACCCAGATCATCTCAAACAAATGTGGCTACACTGTAGTGACCATTGGATAGGCAAAGTTGATACTCAACATGCACATAACATACACATCTATGTCGTACACAGAGCATTTTAACATGCTACACATAAAGGATTCACAAACCCTCTGTAAAGACACACTCCAGTATCCAAAATCTCATCCACACATTACACATAATATTCCTGAGGGGTAGAGGCCTATCATGGGGCATTTAAACATTCTGCAACACACTACACATTCATGTCAAGGAATGCTCCTTATTGGCCTCCTTACAAACCCATGTAACAACAGGTTGTGAAATGGTGAATGTAGCCAAGGTAGTACAGTTCCGGTACAGCATGATTAGTGCTGGTTTGGGAAAAATTTGTAGCCTTGAGTGACCACATGATACTTCATGATGATGGCCTATGGTACTATACCCCATCCAGTTATTGTAACCACAGTACTACACATAGCTTTCATTGCTATACACCTCAATGTTGTGTGTGTGCAAACATATGCATCTCTAAACAATATGCATACCAATCACCATTTGTACAACTGACACATATATGTCTTGTGATGTTATTGAGTGGCTAGGTCATATGACACCCATTGGGTATGTGTGATGTTTAAATATGCAGCTGTGTTTTAGCATGCCATGTCATGGATTATACTGGCATGTCCACAATATGATCTACACTCACCATAACTACTGTACATTGGATATGTGGACGAATGGTATTCCATCAATTATACATGCACCACTGATGATGATGTGTGAATACTCATCATGCATGTGCTAAAACTGTGTCCACAGTTATTTGCTAAAGACACAGAGGCTGTAATCAGCATTGGATACCTATCTGACACACAAATACACATCCAGCCATGGTATGTAGACCTGTGAGTTATGGTGCACAGTACATTACAGAGTTTTGAATACTTGCACAGCAGTGTAGTGTCCATGAATGCATTGCATTCCAGGAGGAGGCCAATCACCTAATAATAAAACACATGCATCAAAGCCATGTATATTGTTAGTAACAAGGACTGTCAACACTTGCACTGCATGCTGTTGAGCAACACATGTCCTGCATGCTAACATGTGTGATATGACTGTTTTGCTTGTGATATTGTACCCCACTATCACCTGCTATTGGGTATGTTCTGAGATTGCTGGTGTTGTGTGTGTGTGTGTGTGTGTGTGTGTGTGTGTGTGTGTGTGTGTGTGTGTGTGTGCGTGTGTGCGTGTGTGCGTGTGTGTGTGTGTGTGTGTGTGTGTGTGTGTGTGCGCGTGTGTGTGTTTGCTTTAGGGAGGAGTGTATTTGTGTGTGTGTGCATGTGTGCATGTGTGTGTGTGCACGTGTGCATGTGTATGTGTGCATGTGTATATGTGGTCTGACATCATGTTCAGGTCATTTCCTGTTTTCCTCTCTCAGGTGCTGAGGTGGGGCTGGTTCAGTACAGCAGGGCACCTGATGTCACTGAGACAGACAGTGATCATGAGGATAGGTGTCTTGAGGCACAGGCAGGTTTGTCAGGGTCTGTTGTTGGGCCACCAATTGACAGTACACAAGTCTCCACCCCATCCATGCACACAGTCATACTGCCTGTATATCCATCATCACCATTGCCCTTAGCTGAGGGACAGTGTACGGTTGGCACTGGCCAGGACAGTGTGGTATCTGTCACATGTATCAGGACACAGCAGCCATAACCAGATGTCTGGACCAGTATCACATAGGCAGATGCCCAGGGGTTCTCGTCAGAGCACTGCTGGTCATCATGTCCCTGGCAGACGTGCCACAACTCTTTCAACCACACACATGTTCCAGGCTGTCATGGAGGCACAGGCAAAAATGGAGCAGTACACCAGACAGGGACTAAGGGTACAGAGGGCTCAAAACACCTCTGTAAATGACAGTATCCATGACCTAGCAGGTGCCATATGTAATTACACTGAGGTCATTGATAGACGTTGGGGTGAGACATTGGATGTCCTACACAATGTCATGTCCATGTGTCAGGACAGTGCGGGACAGTTGAGATGTCGACGTGGATGTATGCCAGCAACATCAGCAGCTGGAGGTCACCGTGGATGTCCAGCAAGTCACAGCCACTCCCGTAGTGCCAGTACCAGCCCCAGCAATGTTGGGGGGGCTGTCCACAGACCATCCTAGAAGACCACGTACACATGGCTCTGGCCAGTCCCAGCAGGGACCTGGATCCAGTGGATATATGTCAACCTCTGAGGATAGTACCCAGTCTGGATTAGTACCTGATACTGTCTGTAGCACCCCTGCCAGGCACAGGTTCCGTATCCGTGGCCAGAGACGGTGATCTGTAAAGCCTGCCAGGTACAGTCTGTAGCTGTCCCACAAATCCCTGTATATGGCAGCCACATGGTAGAACTGTGTGCATGCAGACACACACACATAAACCAGAAACCTAGGGCAAACACATACCCGCACACATTACATCAACATTGGCCCATAACAGTACTCATGGCCCTCACACACACACTCACACACACATGTCGATTGTATGGCTCAGTGTAGGCCTCCAGCAAACCAACAACACACCCTGTGCATATGATGAAACCTGTGCCACCTCCTGTTATATGTAACACTGATGCAGGAACAGGCTAACATGGTGTTGATGCACAGGGCAGGGTGACTTAGATAAAGTATAGCTATGGTTGAATGTGTAGCATGTTTTCAGCAGTACAGTGTAATGGTATCCTTGAAGGTGTAGCTGAGCAGGCATGATGCATTAAAGCTGTAATTAGCAATGTTGTATTGTTTCCACCAGTGTTTATTCCAATTGTGTTTTGTTTGCCCATGTTTCACTTGGCTGATGTGTGTAGTTGTGTCAGCATGTGTTATACAGTGGACAGTAAGTGTGGGGTGTGTGCAGCACAGGTTTGCAGGTGTACATTTGTGAACATGTTGGAGGTGCACTGTCTGCATGTACGTGCATATTGGACACATAGGCAGGGTGACATGCCCTGTATTGTCTAGTGTTAACACTCCATAGTTTCTGTTGGTGGTCAGTATGCATTGTACTACACACGTTTTGGAACTTGAGTATGCATGTGTGTGTATGACACGGGTTGACACTGTGCTCTGGGTGATGATGTTGTTCCTATCTGTCATTGGTTTGCATTACTAAGGTTAACAGTGTCCCAGCTGCATAATCCTGTATTAATGCACACTGTTCACCTACAGGATTGCATGGACTGTGCTATCATAAACACAAGAAATTCTCACTTATACAGTAAAAGTGCATTAGTCTCATGGACCCCTGCCAGGAACTAAATATATAATAGAAGGTGTGATGTTATACCAAAAAAGAGTTGCATACCAAGAAGGGATAACCTCTCTGGTCAGTATCATTTGGGAAATTCAATCCCTCAATAAACATACAAGGCAAGCTTCAAAATACAAAATGGCAATGATTCCAAAGACAACACTAAAGCTGTCTTTACTGTTGTTCATAATCTACAGGGGAAATCTCAGATTGGGGCACAGTTCATGTAAATGGTCAGATATACTTATCTGACTGACATTACCAATTCCTTTTCAGACAGTTTGAATGCTGATTTCACCATCCTGTCACTATACAAGGGCCACATTTCCAGACCTGCAGAACATAATACCTGATGATTCACAGACACTGTAGTTAAAACATCTCTTTAACAAGGTCCATACCACAGTGGCAATGGTACTGGACAGTGTCCCTGGCTATGTCATACACAAGCTGACATATGAAGTCACCACTCACCTAAACTTTCTGTCCAGATGGAGCCTCTATACAGATTACATACATGTGGAATGACATATGGTAATGGTGTTCACAGTCCACAAGCATTGAGCATCAACGTCTTCTTCTCCTTTCGGATGCTCCCATTAGGGGTCGCCACAGTATATCATCTGTTTCCTTGTCTTCCTGCCCTCTGCATCTTGGACTGTCACACCATCCACCTGCATGTCCTCTCTCACCACAGCCATAAACCTCATCTTAGGCATTCCTCTTTTCCTGTTACCTGGTGGCTTCATCCTTAGCATCTATTTCACAATATACTCCACATCCCTCCTCAGCACATGTACAAACCAACTTAATCCTGCCTATCTGGCATGGTCTACTAACCTTCAAACCTGGCCAGACCCTCTAATATACTTATTCTTAAACCTGTCCACCCTTGTCACTTCCAGTGCAAATGTTAACATAAATTGATTAAGGGTAGAAATACAACAGGTCCTGGAAACTCTCACCCAATAAGCCAGACCAATGTTATCTGGAAGGCTATGGAGCACAACATTATGGAACTCATTAACAGAGACATTACGAACCTGCAAACACTGCACCATACCCACTTAGGTTCTCTAAAGTCCAGATCATGGCTCCTACATCTAGTAGACATCAAGCCAGTCAACAAGGCTATAGGTGAGTGAGGGGAGGTAAACACAGCCAAGCTATAGCTCACCAGCAAATCATACCCATCCGACATACTGATATTAGACATAACTTCAACAGACTCACCATAAACAATTGTTAGATGATGGCTTGACAACTGACGCACAGATGTAGGACACACAGTAACATTTGGAGCTTCCATGTACTATTCTATGCCAGTAACAAGTGGTATTCACCTGCACTCAGTCCTGGGACCACTCCTGTTTGGCATATAGCTTTCTTAGGTACAAGCAAACACAGTAGGGATATGTCTGCCCACATTTGATGAAAATGCATACTGTGGGCTATACTTTATTCTCCAGATGACACACACATCCTCCAAAAGGGTATCATACAGATAGATACCTGGTGTCAAACTCATGCTGTAAAGCATAGTTATCCACTTTTATAAAACAAAGTATCCCCAGAGTACCACATAGGTAGTAGCCCCCAAAATGTAGAACAGGTACTAATGTATACATAGAGCCATGTGTTAAGTCATCTCTCCTTTGATAATCACATTACCAAAGGGTTTTGGAAATCCCTCTGTGGAGCACATAAGCGGTAAAGGGTTTGCATGCAGATCCACAGAGGTTGTTGCACACCTATAATGATTAGTCATCTTTGCCAGACTTTGCTTGCTTTGGAACAGGTTTCAAATATACCTCAAGCATAAACCCTCACTCACACTCTTCAATAGAAAACGTGATGAGTGGATGTGAAACGGAAGCCATAACCCAGGGATCACTGCAGTGGCTAAGCTTGTCACATGCATACAGAAGTGACCTAAGGTCTGGAAAGCGCCAGCACGCTCTGGCAAAGATAACACATGCGTTCATGGAGAAAGCAGAGTACCCTCCTATGAAATACTTGGTCACATGTATGTATATGGATTTGCCCCATAGCTACGTTACATGTGTAATGCACATACAGTTGTCATTGTGGTATGTCATACACTATAAAAATCAAAACCCACTCCACATTGGCCAACGGTGTCACACACCTGGAGCACAGACACACACACACACACATTCAGCAAGTGCGAGATTCAAACTCTTTCCTAGCTACATTATGATGATGCAGTAGTACGCATTTACACGATGCGCTATACACATTCCTGGGATTTCATCTTCCCACAGGTATATTTGTAGGATGGTGACATCATCGGACTTGACAAAGATGAGTGTACCACTTTTAAGGTGTTTGAGTAGTCTCCAAAAAGGTTGCTCCTCCCCAGGGGGACATACACACACACACACACACACACACACACACACACACAGTTGGCAAGTGCAGGATTCAAGCCCCTACCTAATTACATTATGTTACTACAGGAGTACGCATTTACACGACACGCTATACACATTACTGGGATTTCACCTTTCCACAGGTATATTTGTAGGATGGTGACATCATCGGACTTGACAAAGATGAGTATACCACTTTTAAGGTGTTTGAGTAGTCTCCAAAAAAGGTTGTTCCTCCCCAGAGAGACACACATACACACACACAGTTGGCAAGTGCAGGATTCAAACCCCCACCTAACTACATTATGATACTACAGCAGTATGCATTTACATGATGCGCTGTACACATTATTGGGATTTCACCTTTCCACAGGTATATTTGTAGGATGGTGACATCATCGGACTTGACAAAGATGAGTATACCACTTTTAAGGTGTTTGAGTAGTCTCCAAAAAGGTTGCTTCTCCCCAGGGAGAGACACGCAGTTGGCAAGTGCGGTGTTCGTAATCCAAACTAAGTACGTCTTTACACTTCAGCAAGCAATATGGAGTTACAGGGTGCAATACAGACATTACTTGCTGACAGTTTGCACAAAGGTTTTTTTCAATTTTGCTAACCTAAGCAGGCTTATCATACTAGGTGTATTGTGAGTGTATTGTATGCATAGGCCATGACCATATCATATATGGGTTGATGCACCACATGCTGGCACACACACGGTCAAACCTTGAGTAGCATCTTACCTTCACCTACATGATACTGCAGTATAACAGAAAGATGATAAACTTCAACAATTGACTGAGCTTGTGGTGTAATTCAAAGGGGATCCAGTCTCTGCCTGTGATGACATGATAGACAAGCCTTGTTGCTTCACTACAGATGGTTTGCACTTGTTGCCCCTATGCTTCTGAATGCTGGTCAAGGCTCGTGCTGTCCCCATATTACCTTTTTTAGGCAAGGCTCAAAGGTTCATAGGTTCATAGGTAGGTACTAGTCTTTCAGCCCTGGGGCCTATACAAGGTCAGCCAAAAAGGTACCCTGGCCTTTGCCATCCAAGAAATTTATTTTCCTGTGCCACTGTTGTGCAGAGACACAGAAGTGATCCCCAGGGTGAATTTCCTATTTCCCATCCAATAATCATGAATTTCCTTGAAGAGTGCTAATGAGGAGCTTTGTTTGATATAGATAGGTAGTTTATTCTGGAGTATGTGAAGTCTGTGGGACAGGAATCTATCCCTCCGGCATGTTCCGTTTATTGTGGTGACAAGGTTTAGGTCCCTAGAGCGTGTAGGTTCATAGGTAGGTACTAGGCTATCTGCCCAAGGGCATTTATAAGCCTAGCCAGAATGTGTTGACTTTCGACTCCCTCTTAAATTAGTTTCCTGGGCCTCTGTCTAGCAGGGCCACTGAAGTGATCCCAGGGATACAGTTACAATTTCCCATCCACTCATCAAGATTCCTCTTGAAGAGAGTCTGCAAGGGGCTCTGCCTAACATCAACTGGGATTCTATTCCAGAGTGAGGGAAGTCTCTGGGACGGGAATCTATCCCTCCAGCACGTCCTGTTTATTGCTTTGCTGAGGTTTAATTCACTGGAGCATGTGGCTCTAAGAGATTTGTTTTTCTTGAGGTGGAGCATGTCCATTAATTCCGGGTTGGACATGGCCTTATACGTCAGGCATAGATCACATCCGAGCAGGCAGTAAGCAACCATGTAGAGCTGGAATTTCTTTAGTTGAGCTGCATAGGGCATCTGTTTGAGGCCCATGATCCTCTTGGTGAAGTGCTTCTGTGGTCTTACCAGCTGTTGCATGTGCCAATTAAGGTACATACCAAATGGGGCATTGTACTCTATTATGGGCCTAATGAGTGATAAGTAGAGGGGTACAATGACCTCTCTTGATCTAGAGGTGAACCCTTTTGTGATTAGGTGGGCTACATAGAAGGAATAACTAACCACTTTGCCAATGTGATTATCAAAGGAGAGTTTACTATCTACCTGGGTCCCCAGGTTCCTAATTACATTTTCCGTACCTAGTGGATTACCACCTATGTGGTAATTTGTGGGAACTTTGTTTTTTTTCCAAAGGGGATGACTATGCATTTTTTGCCATTCAGCTTGAGGCCATGGTTTTGACACCCGGTATCTGTCTCAGTAAGACCTTTCTGGAGGATGTCTGTGTCAGCCAGAGAGTCGATTATGGCCCCCAGCTTACAGTCATCTGGGAACTTGGTCAGCCATAGTCCTCCCATGCTTGCCTGTACCTCAGAGATGTATATACTGAACAGGAGGTGTCCCAGGACCGAGACCTGTGGGATGCCACTTGTGACTGGTTTAGAGTCGGACATGGCACCTGCAACTTTGACCATGTGTGTTCTATCAGTGAGCCAGTTGGCCACCCATCTCGTGACATAGGGGTTAATGTTCAAGCTGGTAAGCTTGTCTATGATGCCAGAGTGGTGAATGGTGTCAAAGGCCTAAGTGAGGTCCAGGTAGACTGTGTGGACTACCTCCCCTTCATCTATGGCTTTGGTAACTGTTTCAAAGAAGTCAACTAGGTTTAGGAGGCAGGATCTGCCTTTAACAAAGCCAAATGGGGTAGGGTCCAGTATCTGGAGGTTCCCAATGTCTCTGTTTATGGGTTCCATGATAATTGGCTCCATAGCTTTGCAGACCAGGCTGGTCAGGCTTATAGGGCGATAGTTTCCAGGTTCTGTTGTGGCACCACCTTTGTGGAGCAGGATGACTGTTGCTGTACACTATTCTTTGGGTACATAGCCTGTGGTAAGGGTGAGTCTGAACAGTGAATGTAGGTGAGGGTTTAGTTTCTTTTGGAGCTCGTGTAAGACGCAGCCTGGGACACCATCCAGTCCCATTGATGCTGTGTTCTTAGCTTTAGAGAGGGCTGTTTTTACCTGCATGTCCATGAAGTTTGGGGCTCTGCATTCTTCTGGGATGGACACGGGCCCTTTTGAGGATGAGGGGGGGTGAAGTTTGCACTGAACTTGTCCACTAGGATGTTGGCAATGTCAGTTGGTTCAGTGTATTTTTTGCCATTTTGCAGTAGCTGAAAGCATATCTGAGAGTTGCCACCTAAATGTTTGATATAGCTAAAGAAGGCTTTGTGGTTATCTTTAGATTCCTTGGCAGTTTTTCTTTAGAAACTGGACTTGGATTATTTTATGAACAATCGTAGTTTCTTGCTAATAATGATCAGTGATGCCTTTCCTTTTTGGAATTTTGCTCTATCATGTGTTAGTTTCCTCCTTCTGTTGTATAGCTTATTTATGGGCAAGGGCCACCAGATTGGTTTCTTCTTTTTGGAGGAGTGAGTCTTGGTTTTAATTGGGATGGCTCAATCCATGCATCGCTGTAGATGCTCATAGAATGCACGTGTAAAGGATTCTGCAGATTGGATAGCATTATCCTGTAGCAAGGGGGCTTCGAAACTTTCCACTTCGGTCTTGAGAAGTGTGAAGTTTGCTTTTGAAAAGTTTTTCACAGTGGTTTTGTTGACTGGGGGGGGGGGGTCGGGATGTGGATGTCCAGTGTGATTACTTCATGATCTGATATTACCAGTGAGGGGTTTACCTCTGGTGTGGAACACTGTTCCCCCATGTTGGTGATGATCAGGTCCAGTATGTTGTCACCTCTAGTGGGCGTGGTGACCAGCTGTTCCAGGCCATTTCAGTTTATAAACTCTAGGAAGCATTAGGCAAAGGACTTTGTACTCGAGTAATTCTCCCAGTCAGTGTTTGTGTAGTTGAAATCCCCTCATATCATGGTGCTTGGTAGGACCTTTATATTTCCCAATGTTCTCAGGAATACTGAGTGAGGGTCCTGAGACAAGGTATGTGATCTATAGCAGGCTAAGATCTGATAAGCAGCTTTCCCAATGTTAGTTGCACTTGCATGGTCTCCAAGGCCTCGTGCTGTGCTGCTAACCTGGAGGTGTGGGTATCCTGTATGAAAATCGATACACCCCCCCTCCTTTAGTATTTCAGTCTGGGTTTTGGGGCCAACGCTTGGAGGGATTGGGATTTCTTTAAGTGGAGCAGCTCTGTGTTTGACATAGTTTTGTATGTTAGGCAGAGATCACCTCTGAGTAGGCGATATGCGACAGAGTAAAGCTGTAGTGTTTTGAGACCGTCTGTGTATGGCATGTATTTGAGGCTGCTAATCCTCTTTGTGAGGTATTTCTGCAGGCTTTCCAGTTGTTGTAGATGTCTTGTGAGGTACATAGCAAAAGGGGCATTGTACTCTATAATGGATCTAATGAATGATGAGTAGAGGGGAACAATGACCTCTTTTATTCTGCATGAGACACCTTTTGTGATGAGGTGTGCTACATAGAAGGATTTCCTGACTACTGTGGCGATGTGATTATCAAAGGAGAGTCTACTGTCCACCTGTGTCCCAAGGTATCTTATCACACTTTTGATGTTAAGTATACTACCATCTATGTTGTAGTTCATGGGTACAGTGTTTTTACCAAAGGGGATGACAATGCACTTTTTGGCATTGAGCTTGAGGCCATGGCTTTGACACCAGGCATCTGTCTCAGTGAGGCCCGTTTGTAGGATGTCCACATCGTTAGTAGTCTCGATTATGGCTCATAGTTTGTAATCATCTGGGAACTTCATTAGCCAGAGACCTTCCATGTTAAACTGTACTTCAGGGAAGTAGATACCAAACAGGACAGGACCCAGGACTGAACCCTGTGGTACTCCACTTGTCACTGGTCCAACGTCGGACTTGGAGTCTGCTACTTTCACAGTGTGGGTTGTGTCAGTCAGCCAGTTGGCAACCCATCTTGTGACATAGGGATTTATACCTAGTTTAGTGGGTTTATCCATAATTCCAGAGTGGGGGATGGTGTCGAAAGCCGTGGCAAGATCTAGATAGGCTGTGTGAACCACCTTACCCTTGTCTACGGCTTTGGTGACTGTTTCAAAGAAGTCTGTCAGGTTTAGGAGACATGATCTGCCTTTTACAAACCCAAAATGGTTGTGGTCCAGAGTTTGGAGATTACCAGTGTCTTTGTTTATAAGTTCCATGATGATACGTTCCATGGCCTTGCAGACCAGGCTCATCAGGCTAATGGGGCGCTATCCGTGGTGGCTCCCCCCTTGTGTAGTGGGATAACCGTCACTGTGTGCCATTCAGCAGGCACAAAGCCTGAGGTGAGGCTATGATTGAACATGGTATGTAGGTGTGGTGCCAGTTTGTTCTGTGGTTCATGTAGAGCGCAGCTTGGGATGTGATCTGGTCCCATGGATGCTGTGTTCCTGGCTTTGGAGAGTGGTTTTTACCTGTGCAGAAATGATGACAGGAAGTTTGCATTCTTCTGGTATAGAGATGTGCTCTTTCCTGGGTGAGAGGGGGGTAAAGTTAGCACTGATCCTATCTGCCAGGCTGTGGGCAATATCAGTTGGATCTGTATATTTAGTGCCATTGTGCTGTAACTCAGAGCAGATCTGTGTGTTGCCATTGAGATTCTTGACATAGCTATAGAATGCTTTATGGCTGTCTTCAAAATCAGTGTCAACTTTGTTTTCGTAACTAGCTTTGGAGGATTTTATCAGGGATCGCAGCTTCTTCCTGAGGCTGACCAGGGAGCTCCTCCACTCATGGAATTTTACCCTCTTTTGCAACAGTTTCTTCCTTCTCTTGTGCAGTTTGTCTATGGCAGGGGACCACCAGATTGACTTCCTTTTCTTGGAGGACAGCATCTTGGTTCTGTTTTGGATAGCACATTGCATACACTCATGTAAGTGTTTATAAAGTGCAATTGTGAAGGATTCAGTAGTCTTAACAGTATTGTCCATCTGCATGGGTGTCCTGAAGTTCAGCACTTTTGTCTTAAGAAGCATGAAATTGGCTTTGGAGACATTTTTTAACATGGTTTCCTTAATGAAGGGTGGGTCCAGAATGTGGATATGTAGGGCAATTAGCTTATGGTCAGATGGGACCAATGAGCCGTTGACTTCAGGTGTGGAACACCAGTCACTCAGGACAAACCAAACCCCATAACCAACACAAATAACCGCAAAGTTAGCTAAATGCTACTCATTGCCAGAAGTCTCAGCCTCCAGATGCACACACTCGAGGCACATCTCAGTATGGAGAATATTGATATCTGTGCAGTAACAGAAACTTAGGTCAAGGCTCCAGAGAGCCCACCAGCACTACTAGGATACTACTCATTCCATACCTTCCAGCATCAGGACCTGGATCATAGCACATAGGGTGGGGATGTATCCATATTCATCAAGGATACCTACACCTCTCTCTACATGGTCTGTACAGGATATGTACTTATAGAATGTTGCACAGCAACATTCTTCACACTCCACAGGGGTGGGGCCATAAAAACCCCTTGGCATTTTTGCTCTATGAGCGTGACGAGTCTGCTCTTTAAGGCAATGGAGCCAATCATAATGGAAGTCAACAATAAAGCGATTGTGAACCTTCGCACAGCTGAGCACATCCAGTTTGGCTTCATCATATGCAGATCACACCTCTTGAACTGGGTGGATTTCTTTGAGACCTTTACCCAGGCCACAGATGATTGAAATGAGCTCAACACAGCCTTCCTATACCTCATTACAGCTTTTGACACCGTTCCCCGGTCAGGTATCATAGATGAACTCACCAACCTGGGCATGAATCCATACATCACAAGATGGATTGCAAACTGGCTCACGGATAGATTCCACAAACTAAGAGTTGCTGGCTGCATGTCAGACTCTACACCGGTAACAACTGGTGGCCCCCAGGGTTCAGTCCTGGGGTCCCTCCTGTTTGGTATAGACTTCTCAAATGTACATGCAAATGCAGGAGGCTTGTGGTTGACTAAGTTTGCTGGGAACTGTAAAGTGTTTGCCATAATAGATTCCCCAGATGACGCAAATATTCTCCAGAAGGGACTCTATGAGATAGATGTGTGGTGTCAGAATCATGGCCTCAAGCTCATTGTGGAGGAATGCATAGTGATCCCCTTTGTTGAAAACAAAGTACACACAAACTGCCACATAGGTGTTACCCCCTTAAAACTGACAAGGTAATAAGGGATCTGGGGACACAAGTAGATAGTCATCTTTCCTTTGACAACCATGTTGCCAAAGTGATTGGGAAATCCTATGTGGCCCACCTAATCAACAAAGGGTTTGCATCAGGATCCGAAGAGGTAGTGGTGGCCCTCTACTCTTAAGTCATCAGACCCATCATTGAGTACAATGCACTATTTTGGATGTGCTCGACTAAGCATATCCAGCAGTTGTAGAGACCACAGAGGTACCTCACCAAGAGGATTACTGGCCTCAAACAGTTGTGTTATGCAACACAACTGGTAAAACTAAATCTGTTCTTCGTTGCGTACCACCTACTCAGAGGCACACTCTGCCTAACATGCAGAGCCATGTCCAACTCATAACTGCTGAACATGCTCCATCTACAGATAACAAATTTGAGTCACCCTACACACTCCAGGGATATGAACCTCATTACAACAATGAATACAACATGCTGGTAGGATAGAGTACCATCCCAGACACTTGCCTTACTGTGGAACAGAGTCCCAATGTACATCAGACAGAGCTCCTTGCTGACACTCTTCAATAGGAACACGTGAAAGAAAACAAAAGCTGGATAAATGCCTGGTATACACCTCAAGCAAAAAAAAAATGAAAAGACCAGTGGTAAGACCACAGCTGAAGATAAAAATGGAATAATCCACGTCAGGAAATAAATCACTTGCAGCTTCACAGTAGTGCCCTTTATAAAACCAAAAGTTGTAACTGAGATGTAGTAGTCAAGGTAGGAAACGGTTCACTTGCAGTTTCACACCACTTTATTAAACAAGAGTAAGCGCTTTTGCGATCTAAGTCAGCTGATCGCTTCTTCAGATTCATAAAAACAGTTAAAACATTGGTATTTAAAATATGGTTCAACCAATGAAAACACATATAGAGCTATGACATAGACTAATTAAAATTGCATACATCAGTACATTAATTTGCCTTATATTCCGCATAAGATGAAATAAAATATACATATAACAGACACATTTTATGTAATAATCCATATTACTTAATGTTTTAATGGTCTGGATTTTAAAAAAGGCTTCAAGGAAACAGCATTGTTCAATCCAGGAGACATCTCTGCCTGAAGTAGTAAAATCCATCTTTGTTCTGCTTCCTCTACCTTATTCCTTATATCACATCCCCTCTTACTTTTATTTATTATTTCTAAAACCATGAAATTAAAAATATGTTTCCTATCTTCTTCTTCCACATGTTTTGCTAAAGCACTTGTGTCTTTTTTTATTTCTTATATCTCTAAGGTGTTCAAGGATACGTTCCTTTAGACACCTATTGGTTTTGCCTATATAAAAGGCATGACAGACAGTGCAGAAGCTGAAATAAACCATATGTTGTGTTCTGCAGTCAGCATAAAAATCTATATCAATTATAAATCCTGGTGTAGGATGTTTATATGTAGATTTATTATATAAATAGTCACATGCTGTACAATTTGTGCAAGGAAAAGTCCCCTGCCTATCAGATAGGATCATTCTTTCATTGTTTCTGGATTTATAACAGAGTTGCCTTTTTAAGGACCTCTTATTTCTAAAAGAAAAGCTGGGTCTATCTTTTAACAATTCTCTCAAGTCAGGATCCGACAATAAAACATTCCAATTCTTCTCAAAAATATTACAGAACGTTCTGATGTCACTTGAATAAGTTATAGGGAATCTAACTTTAAAATCATGACCTTCCTTGCTTTTAACATCTTCTATGGTATTTGAGAAGAGTGGTTTACATCTCCCATCCCTATTTTCAATGGTATATTTAGAGCTTTCATGTGTGTCTTTCTTACTATAACCTCTGTTTAAGAAGTCTTTCTCTAATATAGTCATTATCTTCACAAAGCCTTCATCTGTGTTATGTAAGCGGCTTATTCTCATATATTGTCCTTTCACTACATTTTTGTGTACAAATGTTGGATGCATACTAGTCTTATGTAAGATACTATTTCTCCATGTAGATTTTCTATACA
This sequence comes from Protopterus annectens, assembly GCF_019279795.1. Lineage (NCBI taxonomy): Eukaryota > Metazoa > Chordata > Ceratodontiformes > Protopteridae > Protopterus > Protopterus annectens. Next base: position 939,638,530 of record NC_056737.1, read on the forward strand.
TCCCTGTTGTAAGTTCATCTAACGCTGTCCTCTTAACCAAAACATCTAGGAACTCAATAGAGTCCCTGGAATGTTGACTAGTGAATCTTAAAAATTCAGTGGTGCTATGTAAGTACTCCACCATCTCTTGCAACTCTTCACTAGTACCATCCCATAACAGGAAGACGTCATCTACAAAACGTATATACCATACAATTTTGCCAGCATATTTATTGCTAGCACTTAATACATGATCTTTTTCCCATGCAGCCAATGCTAAGTTGGCGTAGCTGTTAGCACAAGCCGTGCCCATTGCTCCACCAACTTTCTGTAGATAAAACCTGTCATTGAATATAAAGACACTATTTTCTAGGACAATATCAAGCAACTCACATATCAAATTAATCTTAGTGCTTTGAAAAACTTGTTTCAAGGTCAGAATATCACGTATTTTCTCAATACCCCATTTATTCGGTATCACTGTGAACAGTGAAGTGACATCCATTGTCACAAACATATCATTTCTATTAATATTCCTGGTCTTATTATATAACAATCGCAGAAATGCCTTCAATAGGAACCTTGATGAGTGGATGGGAAACAGACAGCTCACGCCAGGCATCACATCAGCAGCCCCACTAGAAAGGGGCTTAGGGTACTAACTTTTAGAACGAGGGCTTGGGAGACTACCTAATGGGGTGGTGAAAGCTGCATAACTTGCCTAGGCTAACATATGCCTTATTGAAGATAGGTTCATAGGTATGTAATAGACTATGTGACAGGTACATGTCTACAGATAGTAGATATGTACTTCATTGTACCATCATGTTGTACAGCAGGCACATGGACCACATACACTGTAATGCTTACAGATACTGGTGGCTGTTATGTACTCTGGGTGAGATGTGCACCTCATGTCTTTTGTGCCATTGGGATGTGTGCTAGGTGGGACAGTCCTGGATAGCTCCCTGTCATGGTCACCCTCTTAGACACATCTCTGCCCATCCATCTTTGGCTTATTATACTGTGTTCCCCCTACATATATATAGATATATATATATATATATATATATATACATAGATAGGTAATAGGCTATCTGCCTGAAGGCATATATTAGTATGGCCAGAGTGTGCAGCTATCACCACCCATGGAGTTAGTTCCCTAGGCCTCTGTGTAGTAGAGCTGATGAAGTGGTCCATGGTGTGACAGTTCAGTTTCACATACACTCATCAAGGCTCCTCTGGAAGAGTGTCAGTGAGGGACTCAGCTTAATGTAGTTTGGGATGGAGCCTGTTCCAAAAAAGGGAAGTCTGTAAGTTATTAATGTATCCTTCCAACATGTTCTATTTATTGTTGTGATGATGATATCCCTAGAGCATGTAGTACAGTGAGCTTGGGATTACTTCAGATAGCACATGTACATCCGTTCTGCATTGGACATGGACCTGTCTGTTGGGCAGAGATCACCCGGGTAGACAGTATGCAACAGAGTACAGATTGAGTTAAATTCAGTCTTGTTGCATGGGGCAACTGTTTGAGGCCAGCAATGCTCTTGTTGAGGTACGTCAGTGGTCTTTCCAGCTGCTGAAGGTGCCTAGTCAGATTCATCGCAAGTGTGTTGTGGTACTCTGTGATGGGGTCTGATGACTGATAAGTAGAGGGAACTTCTTTTGACCTACATGCAAAGACCTTGGCAGCTTGTGGGAACATATAGCATGATTTTCTAACCATTTTGTGAATGTGTTTCTGGAAGTAGTGATGATTATCCACATGTCCATAGATCCCTTATTATTACCTCCATATTTAGGGTGTTGGCACCTATGTGGTATTTGTATGACTGTAGCTCGAGCCCATAAGTTTGACACCACATCTGTCTGCCTGAGACCCTTTTTAAGGATGTCTCTGTTGTCCCAAACATCAATTATGACAGCCTTTTTGCAGTCATCCACAAACCTTGCTAAACATAGCCCTCGTGTTTGACTGTATTTCTGAAAAGTATGCACCAGACAGGAGGGGTCCCAGGACGGAGCCATGGGGGACAGCAGTTGTTACCAGCTTGTACAGGAGACCACAATTCTTACCTTGTGGGATCTATCTCTGCCCCAGTTGGCAATCCATCAGATGACATACATGTTTATGCACAGGTTGTTGATTTTGTGGATGCGACATGTGTGTGTGATGTTGGAAAAGGGCTTTTCAAGGTCTATGTAGGCCGTGTGTAGCTCATTTCATTGATGCATGTCCTGGGTGACTGCCTTGAAAACTGTCTAGCAGGTTTAGGAACCATGATCTGCCCCTGACCAAACCAAAATGGGTAGGGTTGGGTGTTGGTAGGCTCTCAATAGCTCTGTTTGAATTCCATAATGATGGACACCATGGCCTTGCATATCAGGCTTACTAGGCTTATAAGACAATAGTACCCATGGTCTGTTGTGCACCAACACTCGTGGAGTGTGCCAAACGTTGCTGTAACCCATTCAACAGTTTCATATCCTGTACAGACGGTGAGTCTCAACAGACTGTTCAGGTGCAGGGTCTGTTTGTTTTGGAGTTCACATATGACACAGCCAGGGAAACCATGTTATCCCATACATGCAGTGGTTTTAGGTTTGGAAAGAGCTGTTTAACCATTCTATATGTGATTTCTGGGGTTTCACAATCTCCAGGTATGATAATGGGCCCTTTTGTCAGTGAGAAGGGATAAATATGTATGAACCTGTCTGACAAGATGTTGGCAATGTCAGTCATGTACATGTATTCATTTACAGTTTGCACTGACTCAGAACATATATGAGTTTATATTGATATTTATGACATAGCGAAAGAAAGCTTCATGGTTCTCTATGGACTCTTTGACCATGGCTTGGATAATGTTAGGAGTGCTCATTGTTTCTTGATGATACTGATTGGAGTATTATTGATCTTCTTTGGTTTTTCACTTTCTTTGAACAACTTAAGTACTTGGAGTACATAGTTTGATTATGACAGGTGTCCAATATATTATATGGGTCTGTTTTCATATCAGTGTGTGCACAAGGCAGGATAGGTGAATAGTGACAAGTGTCTGGAGTAAGAACTGCACTGCCAGATATGTGTGGCCCACTACTGTACTCAGACATGGCCTAAGTGTGTGAGCATGCCCAGTATGAACTTTCAGTATGTTGCTGACTGAAATTTGCTAAATTTGTTTAAGTGTGTGAGCATGCCCATTATAAGCATATATACTATATGTGTGTGAAAATCAAGTTGTTTTTTACTTCAGGGCTCACCTTTGTGTTGTACATTGACAGGAAGCACAGTGCGCCTGCAGGGCTTCCATGAGTCATTCTACATACAGTGGGGACAGCTATTATTTGTACATTTCTACCCGGGGGGCACACCTGATTGTTACTGTGGGTGAACATAGGATGAAGGGTTCATTTGACACTTATGCACATTTGCTAGGCCTGCACTGCTCTGTCAGGTACTCCATATCAGTCTGTACTGTTGCCTATCGTACTGGCTTGAGGCATACCACTGCACTACAGACCTTAGCTTCCAATTACATGCATATCAGTTTGTGACTTCATAGCCTACTCAACCCACATCACATTGCCTGGCCTGCCATTATCTGTCTGCATAGGCCTGGGGGAAAGTTACTCATATGCCTCTTCAGAGGGCATGTTACAGCATTTTTTTGTGTTTGCATTTGTCTGCATTTGTCCTGCTGGCTCTGACTGTTAGGTATGTGACCCCCCCCCCCCAACTGGTATGTGTGAGTGAGTTAAGTTGTGTCTGTGCCAGTGAAATGCTGTCATGGCTTAGTGGGTCAGTACTGTGACTATAGTGCACAGTATCCTGAGTTCGAGCCCTGTCAGTGCTTTTTATTTTCCTGCTGGGCAGACCAGACTGCTTAAGGAAAAGTAAAGCAGGTGTGAGCGTGTTTACCCAACTTTGCTCGACTTTGCCCAACATTGCTCAACGTTGCCCGACATTGCACTGGTTAGCGCAGTGCTCAGCTATGCAGAATTGTATTTAAATGTGCGCAGTACTGGTAAATGCTGCTTAGCAGTGCTTTATATTGCTTAAAATTGGACACTCATGCCTCAGGTGGTGCTGCAGGGCTGCCTATGTCGGATGCTCATAGTACACTCCCTATACATGTTTGAAAACAGGTAGTGTCAAGTTAGGCATCCCTTTTACTGTATGTGCGAGTCAGAGAAAGGTGTCATTTCCAGGGTTCCTACTGAGTCAGTGTATGTGCTATGCGTTGCCTCTTTGCCAAGGCCAGGGCATACTGGGCACGCCTCCTTCTGCCTACTGGGGCAGGCTCAGGTTGTTCCTCCTCCAAGTCACGCTGTGTCTGTGCAGGCCTTGACAATGGTGGGGGGCTGTTTGGCCCTGCCCCATGCTGTTCCTGCTGCAGCTGTTTTTGCAGGATCATATTGTGTAGCATGGCACATACCATGACAATTTGGGTACATGTAGTTGGTGAGACCTGCAAGGCTCCACCAGATGTGTCCAGGCACTGGAACCATGACTTGAGCATCCCAAACACACGCTCAATAATGTTTCTTGTTTGTGTGTGTGCCTCATTATGGAAGTCTTGTTCGGGTGTGTGTGCCTTCCTGATGGGTGTCATCAGCCATGGCTCCAGTGCTTATCCAGCATCCCCCACTAGGTGAACGTCAGGGATACCCCCATTGGCAAATCTCTGGTATAGCTGTGTCAAATGCCAGATGTGGGAATCGTGATAGCTTCCAGGGCAGCCAGCACACACATTTATTATTATGCCCTGGGCATCGCACACAACCTGGCAGTTGATGGAGGCGAAGCCCTTGCGGTTGATGTAGACCCTACCCCGCTCACCGGGTGGTGCTTTGATGTGTATGTGCGTGCAGTCTATTGCATCCACTACCTCAGGGTATTCTGCTGTTTGGTGGAAAAGACGCATATTGCTGGCCAATGCCTCACGGGAATTGGGGAAATATACATGCTCACCGACATGTGCTGACATGGCATCCAGGAACTGGTGCAGTACCCTGGATGCTGATGCCTGTGAAATCCCCATCATATCACCAGTTGGTCTCTGGAAGGTACCTGTAGCTAGTATTCCTAGGCCAACACATACCTTGGTATCCACTGGGATGGGTTCCCCTCTGTTGGTTCTGTGTGTGAGGCGTGGTTGGCACAGCTCAACAATTTGCTGCAGGAGGTCTCTGCCCACCCTATAGCGCTCCACTATCTCCAGCTCATGTAGCCCCTGGTAGGTTACCCTGGGTCTGTACACTCTTCTCCGTCTCTTCACTGTGGGTTGCTCAGCAGCATTCACAACATCACCACCCTCAGCACCTTGCACATGTTGGTTTATGATAGCAAGAGCAGCCCCTAACATTTTGTCTGACTTTAAAGTTTTTAAGCTTTGCCTCTTTGTATACTGCAGTGTTGCAGAGTTCTTGGGGAAAAAACAGGGAAGAATGCGGTTTGCAGAGTTTAAAGTACTGGGCTGGGCTAGTCTGCTGTATGTGTAATTGGCTGATTCTGATATATTTCACCTGGCAGCTCTGCTAGTTCTCCTTGGTTAACTTCCAACTACTTGTTTTACTTCTTTTTCCCTTTCTGTTTCCGCCCAGGGCAGCGACGCGCAAACGAGCGCACTTGCGTGCACATGCTGTGTGCACGTTTGCAAGAAATTTCAGATATATTCATGGCATATGCCTTTGGTTTCTGGTTTTCAAAAAGGACAACTGCAGACACGCCTCTTGCAATCCTGAGCAACTCAGGGCAAACACAAGACACTCTGCTCCAATAAGCATACAGCCTTTCTGACACACACCCTAATGATGTTACCTATCTTTTACTCTACTACTCACCTACTCCTACATTTACACTCTTGGAACATGGCTCACATGCTGGGGAAAATTGGGATTCACTATCCTTATCCTCATTTGCATAGGATTGCCTACTAATGATTGGTTACATCTCTCACACTGAGCTTCACCCCCTTAGCAACCACTACTCAGTGGCCATGTTATCTTCAGCCTGCCATTCAGCTGCATGGCAGGAGAAGCTTTTTAGTGAAAATGCCTATTTTTGGCTATTTTGAAATTATTTTATTGTTTTTTTAAGCGCCGCACATTTGCGCAGCGCTGCGCCATGCTTAAACATCGGAGATCGGGAAGAAATAGATTTTAATAATTTTAAACATTTAAAAATGCGAATGGCCTTATATTTGGCCATTGGCATGCTTCCTCAACTAGATGCGTCCTTTATTTGGGGCTGTCATAGCTCTGTTTAGCAGTTTGCAGAACGGTACTCCGTTACCAACCAAGTACATTTCTGCAAATAACACTACTCTTCCACGGACAGGTTAGTGTTTCCTGGATTGCAAATTTACCTCATTTGCATAGCTTTCAGCAGCAAATGAGGTAATTTGCATACCATGACGCTGTCCGTGCAAGAGTAGCTTTAGAAGCTCCCATGCATGACCCTGCCGGGTGTTGCTGGATCGCTCGGCAGACATATTGGCTGGCTGACGTCTTACTCTACTCTACAACTCTGTGCAAGCTTTCGTAAATCCGGCCCAGTGTGTTCAGAGAAAACCTGATACTTTCTGTTGTACCAGAGAAACTGGAAGGAACAGACTGTAGTAATTTTATGAAAGCACAAATAAACAACTGGACTGGTATTCCACAGCAGGATTTGTTAATTCAAAGGGCACATAGAGCGTGTTCCAAACCTGGCCATGAGAAAGCAGCCAAGACCTGTATTAGTAAATATGCAATCATAACAGCAGAAAAAGTTGATCCTGACAAAACTGTGTAAGAAGGGAAAAGAATTAAAAACTGAAGACAGCAGAGTATTTGTGGAAAATGAGTATTCACTGTACACCAGGCAAAGGAGAAGCACTTTTATCCCAGTAATCCGGGAATCAACAGAGGCAGGTGTGAGATTCAACTTGCTGTATCGAAATGTCTTCAGAAAAAAAATTCTGGAGGAGTGAAGACATTTTTTATGCAGAATAAGCTAAAGAAGGAAATACAGGTTTATCCAACAAAAAGAGACCAATCAAAGAGAAGGGGACTCTGCTTCTCACTCTTCTGACAGTAAAGCTCATAGAGAGATTTTACCAGTGAAACATTTTCTAGTATTCCAAAGAAATTGCTTCAGAGACAGAAAAAAAAACACAGGAGTTGACTAAAGTCAGGAGTACCTTGGACTTGAACCAGAGTCTGGAGTTAGTAAATGAGCAGGAAGAAGATCAGCAGCACTGAAATTAGTGGATAAATGTGAGATCATAATGCATCAATTACATTTGCGAAATATGGCTTTGCAAGAAAAACTGGCTGAGAAAGATTGGATTTTTGTTAACTTTGTTAAACTTCTGCATAGACTATAAATCATATATCTCACTTTGTGTTACTGAACCTGTGAATGTTTAGAAGGGCACTAAAAGGAATAAAATAACTGTAAGTAAAACAATTTTTTTGTTCTTAAGAGTATTCGTGCAAAACATTTAGTGATGTAAACTACATGTTATATAGTAAAGCAATTTTTGTAGTATGTAGTCAGGAGTATTTTAAATTGAGGGTGTGGGGAGTCTTTTCTGTGATTTTTGTATGTGAAAAAGATATTAATGTAAACAAGTAATTTAGTAAGTAATATAGGGCCGGATTCACAAAGGCTTGCACGGAGTCTAAGAGTAGAGTAAGACTCCAGACAGCCAACATGTCTGCCGAGTGATCCAGGAACAGCCGGCAGGGGTGTGCATGAGAGCTCTTAAAACGACTCTTGCACGGACAGTGTTAGGATATGCAAATTACATCTGCTGCTGAAAGCTATGCAAATGAGGTAAATTTGCGATCCAGGAAACACTAACCTGTCCGAGTAAGAGTAGTGTTATTTGCAGAAGTGTACTCAGTTGGTAACTGAGTACCATTCTGCAAATAGCAAAATGGAGCTATGACAGCTCCAAATAAAGGATGCATCCAGTTGAGGAAGCATGCCAATGGCCAAATATAAGGCCATTGGCATTATTATGTGTTGCAAAATAATAAAAAAACAATTTTTTTCCCCGATCTTCAATGTTTAAGCGTAGTGCAGCACTGCGCAAACATGTGGCGCTCTAAAAACCAGAAAAAAAAGCCTAAAAATAGGCATTTTATTAAATATATTCATCTGCCATGCAGGTGACTGGCAGGCTGAAGACAACATGGCTACTGAGTAGAGGTTGCTAAGGGGGGAAGCTCAGTCTGAGAGTTGTAACCAAGCATTACTAGGCAATCCTACGCAAATGAGTATACGATAGTGAATTCCAATTTTCCCTGCCATGTGAACCATGTCCCTAGGGTGTAAGACTAGGATTAGGGGAGTAACAGAGTAGAAGATAGGTGACATCATGAGGGGGGTATGTTACAAAGCCTGTATGCTTATTGGAGCAGAGTGGCATGTGTTTGCTGTGAGCTTCTCAGGACTGGAAGAGGCGTGTCTACAGTTGTCTGAACTGAAACCCAGAAACTGAAGGTGTACGCCTCGGCTATCACTAAAGTTTCTTGCAAAGATGCTTACACTGTGTGCGTGCGTGTACGCACCCGTAAACCTGTCTAAGCCTGTGTGTGCGCCCGTGTAAGCCTGTGTAAGGCTGTCTAAGCCTGTGTGCATGCATGCGCACCAGCCAAAGCCTGTGTAAGGCTGTGTGCACTCATGTGCGCGTCGCTGCCCCCCGTGGAAACAGAAAGGGAAAAGGAAGGAAAAGAAGTAGGAAGTTAACCAAGGAGAACTAGCAGAGCTGCCAGGTGAAATCAATCAGAATCAGCCTATTACACAGGCAGTACACTAGCCCAGCCCAGCACTTAAAACTCTGCAAACAACATTCCCCCATGTTTTTCTCAGAAACACTGCAACACTGCAGTCTACAAAGAGAAGTGAAAACTTAAAAAGCTTAACTCAGACAAAAAAATGTTAGGGGCTGCCATTGCTATTATAAGGCAACATGTGCAAGATGCTGAGGGTGGTGCCATTGCAAATGCTGCTGAGCAACCCACAGTGAGGAGACAGAGAAGAGTGTACAGACCCAGGGTAACTTACCAGGGGCTACATGAGCTGGAGATAGTGGAGCGCTATAGAGTGGACAGACACCTCCTGTAGCAAATTGTTGAGCTGTGCAGGCCATGCCTCACACACAGAATCAACAGAGGGGAACCCATCCCAGTGGAAACCAAGGTATGTGTTGGCCTAAGAATACTAGCAACAGGTATCTTCCAGAGACCAACTGGTGATATGATGGGGATTTCACAGGCATCAGCATCCAGGGTACTGCACCAGTTCCTGAATGCCATGTCAGCACATGTTGGTGATCATGTATATTTCCCCACTTCCCATGAGGTATTGGCCAGCAATATGCGCCTCTTCCATAAATAGTGGAATACCCCGAGGTGCAGTTGACTGAACGCACATACACATCAAAGCACCAGCCGGTGATCGGGGTAGGGCCTACATCAACCGAAAGGGCATCCACTCCATCAACCGCCAGGTCATGTGCGATGCCCAGGGCATAATACTGAATGTGTGTGCTGGCTGCCCTGGAAGCTACCATGATTCCCATATCTGGCATCTGACTCAGCTGTACCAGACATTTGCCAATGGGGACATCCCTGATGGTTACCTAGTGGGGGATGCCGGATACGCACTGGAGCCGTGGCTGATGACACCCATCAGAAATGCACACACACCTGCACAAGAACTCCATAATGAGGCACATGCACAAACATGAAATGTAATCGAGCGTGTGTTTGGGATGCTCAAGTCACGGTTCCGGTGCCTGGACACATCTGGTGGATCCTTGCAGTACTCACCAACTACATGTACCCAAATTGTCATGGTATGTGCCATGCTACACAATATGATCCTGCGAAAACAGCTGCAGCAGGAACAGCATGGGGCAGGGCCACACAGCCCCCCACCATTGCCAAAGCCTGCACTGGCACAGCGTGACTCAGAGGAGGAACAACCTGAGCCTGCCCCAGTAGGCAGAAGGAGGCGTGCCCAGTATGCCTTGGCCTTGGCAAAGAGGCAACGCATAGCACATACACTGGCTCAGTAGGAACCCTGGAAATTATACTTCTCTCTGACTCGCACATAAAATAAAAGGGATGCCTAACTTGACACTGCCTGTTTCCAAACATGTATAGGGAGTGTAGTATGTGCATCCGACATAGGCAGCCCTGCAGCACCACCTGAGGCATGATTGCCATGTTTTAAGCAATATAAAGCAGTGCTAAGCAGCATTTACCAATATTTAGTATATGTAAACAAAATTGCCCGTGTTAACTACACAATGTTGGGCAACGTTTTGCAATGTTGGGCAGGGTTGGGCAAAGTCGTGCAAAGTCAGGTAAACATGCTCATATTTTCTTTACTGTTCCTTAAGCAGTCTGGTCTGCCCAGCATGAAAATAAAAAGCAGTGACAGGGCTCGAACCTAGGATACTGTGCATTATAGACCCAGTACTGAACCACTAAGCCATGATAGCATTTCAGTGGCACTGACACAGCAGGACAATTGTACACTAATGCAAACACAAAGAAATGCTGTATCATGCCCCTAAAGAGGCATATGGGTAACCTCCCCCACAGGCCTATGCAGACAGAGAACATCAGGCCAGGCGGTGTGATGTGGGTTGTGTAGGCTATGAAGTCGCACTCTAATATACCTGACATTGGACACTAGGATTTGTAGCACAGTAGTATGCCTCAAGTCAGTACGATAGGCAACAGTACAGACTGAAATGGTGTACCGTACATAGCAGTACAGGCATAGCAAATGTGTATAAGTTTCAGGTGAAACCTTCATCCTATGTACACCCACAGTAACAATCAGGTGTACCCCCGGGTAGAATTGTACAAAGAATAGCTGTCCCCCCTGTATGTAGAAATGTGATAAGTCTATGCAGTGTCTCATGGAAGCCCTGCAGGCACAGCATGATCCCTGTTGATCTATGACACAAAGGTGAGCCCTGCTGTAAAAATACAACTTGATTTGCCATACACATATAGTATAAATGCCTATACTGGGCGTGCTCACACACTCCAACAAATGTAGTGGATTTCATTCAGCATCACACTGAAAGGTCATACTGGGCATGCTCACACACTTAAAGAAACGAAGAAAATGTCAGGCAGCAACATACTGAAAGTTCATACTGGGCATGCTCACACACTTAGGCTAAATACGGATGTGATAATAAGAGATCTATGGACAAATGTGGATAGTCATCTCTACTTCCAGAAACACATTCACAAAATGGTCAGAAAATCATGCCATGTGTTCACACAAACTGCCAAGGTCTGTGCATGTAGGTCAAAGGAGGTTCCCACTACTCAGCGGTCATCAGACCCGTCAGAGAGTACCACAACACACTTGCGATGAATCTGACTAGGCATGTTCAGCAGCCAGAAAGACCACTGAAGTACCTTAACAAGAGGATTATTGGCGTCAAATAGTTGCCCCATGCAACAAGACTGAATGTAACCCAATCTGTACTCTGTTGCATACTGTTAACTCAGGAGATCTCTGCCCAACGGACAGGTCCATGTCATGGCTACACTCATATCTGTTCTGAGTTACAGCTCAATAGCACTAAATATACAGACCCAACTGATATTGCCAACATCCTGGCAGATAGGATCAGTGTTAACTTTACCCCCCCCCAACCCATGAAAGAGCACATCTCTGTAATGGAAGACTGTAAAGTTGCTGTCATCACGGTTGCACAGGTAAAAAACACTCTCCAAAGCCAGTATCACAGCAGCCATGGGACCAGATAACATCCCAGGCTGTGTAGCATCTACTTTCCTGAAGTAAAATTTAACATGGAAGGTCTGTGGCAACTGAAGTTTCCAGAGGACTGCAAACTAGGAGCCATAATTGTAAACACTAAAGATGTGGACATCCTACAAAAGGGCCTCACTGAAACAGATGGCTGTTGCCAAAGCCATGGGCTCTAGCTCAATGCCAAAAGGTGCATTGTCATCCCCTTTGTTAAAAACTCTGTAGCCAAGAACTACAACATAGGTGGTAGTATACTTCATACTGAAAGTGTGACAAAGAGACCTTGGGTCACAGGTGGACAGTGGACACAACTGTGATAACCACATTTCCACAGTAGTCAGGAAACCCTCCTATGTGGCACACCTCATCACAAAATGTGGCTCATGCAGAGTAGAAGAGGACATTGTTCCCCTCTACTCATCACTCACTAGAACTATAATAGAGTACAATGCCACTTCTGCTATGTACCTCACAAGACAACCACAACAACCGGAAAGCCTGCAGCAATACCTCACAAAGAGCATTAGCGGATTGGAATACATGCCATACACAGACCATCCCAAAGTGCTCCATCCGTACTCCCTTGCATATCGCCTACTCAGAGGTATTCACTGCCTAACATACAAAGCTATGTCAAACACAGAGCTGCTGGACATGCTCCACGTAAAACACTCACAATCCCTCTGACCTTTGGACTCAAAACCACGAGTGAAATACAAAAGGAAGGGGTGTACCCATTTACCTTATGGATACCCACACCTTCTGGTTAGTGGCACTGCATGAGGCCTTGGAGACCATGCAAGTGCAACTAACATTGAGCAAAGCTGCTCATCAGATTGTAGCCTGCTACAGATCACGCATCTTGTCTCAGGAACCTCACTCAGTATTCCTGAGTACAGTGGAAAATACAAGGGTCCTGTCAAACACTATTATATGAGGAGATTACAACTACCCAAACATTGAGTGGGAGAATTACTCATGTACAACGTCCTTTGCCCAGTGTTTCCTAGAGTTTAAAAACTCTTAACACCCTGGAACAGCTGGTCACCACGCCCACTACAGGTGACAACATACTGGACATGATCATCACCAACATGGGGTACCAGTGTTCCACAACAGAGATAAACCCCTCGCTGGTAATATCAGATCATAAAGTAATCACACTGGACATCCACATCCCACCCCCCCTCCCAGTCAGTGAAACCACTGTGAAGACATATTACAAAGCAAACTGCACACTTCCCAAGACCAAAGTGGAATGTTCCAAAGACCTCTTGCTATAGGATAATGGTATACAATCTGCAGAATCATTTACAAATGCATCCTATGAGCATCTACAGGGATGTATGGAATGAGACAACACAAAGAAATCCAAGATGCACTCCTCCAAAAATAAGACAACAATCAGGTGGTTATTGCTCATAAATAAGCTAGACAACAGAAGGAGGAAACAAACACATGATAGAGCCAACTTCACTAAAGGAAAGGCATCACTGATCATTATTAGGAAGAAACTGTTAGTGTATGCCATTCTTTGGGTACATAGCCTGTGGTACGCTTGAGTCTGGACAGTGGATGCAGGTGAGGGTGTAGTTCCTTTTGGGCCTAGTGTGGGACACAGCCTGGGACACCATCCAGTCCCACTGATGCTGTGTTCTTAGCTTTGGAGAGGGCTGTCTTTACCTGCATGTCCATGACTTCTGGGGCTCAGCATCCTTCTGTGATGGACACAGGGCCATTTGGGGGTGATGGGGGGGGGGAGTTTACACTGAACTTGTCCCCCTGGGACATAAAATAATCCAAGGACTGTTTCTAAAGACAAATAGCCAAGGAATGTAAGAATAACAACCACATAGCCTTCGGTAGCTATACCAGACATGTAGGTGTCAACTTCCAAATATGCTGTCAGCTACTGAAAAAGGAAAGAAATACACTGTACCAACTTTCATTGCCCACATCCAGGGGGACAAGTTCAGTGTAAACTCCCCCCATCATCCCCAAATGGCCCTGTGTCCATCACAGAAGGATGCTGAGCCCCAGACGTCATGGACATGCAGGTAAATACAGCCCTCTCCAAAGCTAAGAACACAGCATCAGTGGGACTGGATGGTGTCCCAGGCTGCGTCCCACACTAGGCCCAAAAGGAACTACACCCTCACCTGCATCCACTGTCCAGACTCAAGCGTACCACAGGCTATGTACCCAAAGAATGGCATACACTAACAGTCATCCAGCTCCACAAAGAGGGTGCCACAACAGAACCTGGAAACCATTGCCCTATATGTCTTCTCAGCCTGGTCTACAAAGCTATTGAGCAAATTGTTAAGGAACCCATAAACAGAGACATTGGAGACCTCCAGACACTGGACTCTACACTTCTCCGCCTTGTTAAAGGCAGATCCTGTCTCCTACACCTAGTTGACTTATGTCAAACAGTTACCAAGGACATAGATGGAGGTGAAAGTAGTCCACACAGCCCACCTGGACCTCACTAAGGACTTTCTGCACCATTCCCCACTCTGTCATCATGGACAAGCGTACCAGCTTGAACATTAACAGCTATGTCACAGGATGGGTGGCCAAGTGGCTCACAGATCAAACACACATGTTCAGAGTTGCGGGTGCTATGTCCGACTCTAAGCCAGTCACAAATGACATCCCACAGGTCTTGGTCCTGGGACCCTGCCTGTTCAGTAGATACTGCTCAGAGGTACAGGCAAGCATGGGAGTTGTATGGCTGAACAAGTTTGCAGATGACTGCTAAGTGTGGACCATAGTCGACTCTACGGCTGACACAGACATCCTCCAGAAGTGTCTTACAGAGACTGATACCTGGTGTCAAAACAATGCCCTCAAGCTGAATGCCAATGAATGCATAGTCATCCCCTGTGGGTAAAACAATGTGCACACAAATTACCACATAGGTAGTAATCCAGTATGTATGGAGAAAGTCATTATGGCCCTGGGGACACAGGTAGATAGCAAACTCCCCTTTGATGGTCACATGGCCAAAGTGTTCAGACATTCCTTCTATGTAGCCCACCTAATGTAACCCACATTGTATAGTCTGATGATGTCACCACCCTACAAATATACCTGTAGAAAGGAGAACTCACAGTAATGTGCATAGCGCGTTCTGTAAATGCGTACTCCTGTAGTATCATAAAGTAGTCAGGTAGGGGTTTGAATCCTGCACTCGAAGTGTGTCTGTGTGTGGTCTCCTAGGGAAGGAGCAACCTTTTTGGAGAGTAGTAAAACACCTTAAAAGTGGTATACTAATCATTGTCAAGTCTGATAATGTCACCATCCTACAAATATACCTATGGAAAAGACACTTCCCAGTAATGTGTATAGCACAATGTATTAATGCGTACTCCTCTAGTATCATGAAGTAGTTAAGCAGGGGGTTGAATCCTGCACTTGACAACTGTGTGTGTGTGTGTGTGTGTGTGTGTGTGTGTGTGTGTATAATTACCTTGGAGAGGAGCAACCTTTTTGTAGAGTAGTACACCTTACAAGTGGTATACTTGTCTTTCTCAAGTCTGATGATGTCACCATCCTACGAATATACCTGTGGAAAAGATACCTCCCAGTAATGTGTATAGCACGTCATGTTAATGCGTACTCCTCTAGTATCATGAAGTAGTTAGGTAGGGGTTTGAATCCTGTACTTGACAACTGTGTTTGTGTGTAATTACCTTGGAGAGGAGCAACCTTTTTATAGAGTAGTAGTACACCTTACAAGTGGTATACTTATCTTTGTCAAGTCTAATGATGTCACCATCCTACAAATATACCTGTGGAAATGAGACCTCCCAGTAATATGTATAGCACATCGTGTTAATGCATACTCCTCTAGTATCATGAAGTAGTTAGGTAGGGGTTTGAATCCTGCACTTGGTGAGTGTGTGTGCTCTATGTGTGTGACACTGTTGGTCAATGTGTTGTGGGTTTTGCTTTTACTACCGTATGACATATCAGTAGGCATTGCACATGTGAGGTAGCTGTGAGGTAAATACATATATGTACATGTTACCTCAATTATTGCATGTGTGGGAAGCCTGCTTTATCCAAGAACACAGCTGTCATCTTTGCCAAACTGTGCTGCTGCTTCCCAGACCTTAGGTCACATCTGTATGCTTGTGGCAAGGCCAGCCACTGCAGTGATGCCTGGCATAGGTCATCCGTGTCACACACACACTCATTACGGTTCCTATTGAATTGTGTGAGTGAGGGTTTATGGCCGAGGTATATGTCAGACCTGTTCAAACGCAGCAAAGTCTGTCAATGATGACTATTCATGATAGGTGTACAACAAACTTTGTGGATATGCATGCAGACCCCTTATTGCTTATGTGATCCACCGAGGGATTTCAAAATACCTTAGGAAATGTGATTATCAAAGGAGAGATGACGTAACACTAGGTTGCATGTACACATCGGTACCTGTTCATGTTGGTGGCTACTACCTATGTGGTACTGTGGAGATACTATGTTCTGTAAAGGTGGATGACTATGCTTAGTGTGGCCTATAGCTTTACAGCATGGGTTTGACAACAGGTATCTATCTGTATGATACCCTTGTGGAGGATGTGTGTGTCACCTGGATAATGCAGTATAGGCCACAGTATGCATTACCAGACGTGGACAGACATATCCCTACTGCGATTGCTTGTACCTAAGAGAGCCATATGCCAAACAGGAGTGGTCTCAGTAATGGGTGCAGGTGAATACCACTGGTTACTGGCATAGTATAGTACCTGAAGGATCCAAATGTTGCTGTGTGTCCTACATCTGTGTGTCAGTTGTCAAGACATCATCTAACGATTGGTTATGGTCAGGCTGTTGAAGTCATGTATACTACCAGAATGCAAAACAATGACAGATAGTAACAGTATCACCCACAGCACAGTGTCAAACTATGTCATACACACGTGTAGTCAGGTTCCGAAATGTGTGTAGTACAATGCATACTGGCCACCAATAGAAACTATGGAGTGTTGCTGTGTAATACAGAGCATGTCACCCTGCCCATAAGTCCACTATGCACTTACATGCAGACAGTGCACCTCCAGCATGTTCACAACCGTACACCTGCAAATCTGTGTACACACAACCCACACATAGTGTCCACTCTCTAACACATGCTGCCAATACTGCACATATCAGCCAAGTGGCACGTGGGTGGACAGTACACAACTGGAACTAACACTGGTGTAAACAACACTACAATGACAATCATAGCTTTAATGCATCATGGCTGCTCAGCTACACCTTCAAGCATATCATTACACTCTACTGCTGACAGCATGCTAACATTGCTATACTGCTATAAAGACACCCTGTGCATCAGCACCATGGTAGCCTGTTCCTGCATCGATGTTACAGATGACAGGAGGTGGCACAGATTTCATCATATGCACAGTGTGTGTTGTTGGTTTGCCAGAGGCCTACAGTGAGCCATCCATTCGACATGTATGTGTGTGTGTGTGTGTGTGTGTGTGTGAGAGGCAAGAATACTGGTATGGGCCAATGTTGATGTAATGTGTGTGGGTATGTGTTAGCCCTAGGTATCTGGATTATGTGTGTGTGTGTGTCTGCATGCACACAGTTCCACCATGTGGCTGCCATATATGGGTATTTGTGGGACAGCCACAGACTGTACCTGCGAGGCTTTACAGATCACCGTCTCTGGCCACGGATACTGTACCTGTGCCTGGCAGGGGTGCTACTGACACTATCAGGTACTAAGCCAGACTGGGTACTATCCCCAGAAGTAGATGGATGTACACTGGACCCAGGTCCCTGCTGGGACTGTCCAGAGCCACGTGCACGTGGTCTTCTAAGACGTTCTATGGACAGCCCACCCCAACATTGCTGGGGCTGGTACTGACACTACGGGAGCGGCTATGGCTTGAGGGATGTCCGCGGCGACTGCCAGCTGCTGATGTTGCTGGCATACATCCACGTCGACGACTCAACCGTCCCGCACTGTCCTGACACATGGACATGACATTGCAGAGGACATCTAATGTCTCTCCCCAGTGTCTATCAGTGACCTCAGTGTAATTACGGATGGCAACAGCTAGGTCACGGATATTGTCAATTACGGCGGTGTTATGTACCCTCTGTGCCCTTAGTCCCTGTCTGGTGTACCGTTCCATACGTGCCTGTGCCTCCATGACAGACTGGAACATGCGTGAGGTTGTAAGACCTGAGGCATGTCTGCCAGTGGCATGATGAGCAGCAGTGCTCTGACGAGTACCCGTGGACATCTGCCTATGTGGTACCCTTCCAGACATCTGGGTATGGCTGCTGTGTCGGGATGCATGTGCCATGGATACCACACTGTCCTGGCCAATGCCGACTGTACACTGTCCCTCAGCTAAGGGCACTGGTGATGGATGTATTGGCATTATGACTTTGTGCATGGATGGGGTGGACACGTGTACTGTTGATTGGTGGCCCAACGACAGACCCTGGCAATCATGCCTGTGCCTCAACACACCTATCCTCATTATCACTATTTTGCTCAGTGACATCAGTTTCCCTGCTGCAGTGAACCAGCCCAAAGTCAGCACCTGTGAGAGGAAGACAGGAAACACACTTTACGACCTGTACATGATGTCAGCACACATGAACACATGCACACATGAACACATGCACACATGCACACGAATGCACTCCTCACTAAAACAGACAGACAGAGACGCGCACACACACACACACACACACACCACCAGCAATCCAGAACGTGCTCAATAGCAGGTGATGGTGGGGTACAGTATCACAAGGCAAACAGTGATATCACATGTGTCAGCATGCAGGATGTGTGTTGCTCAACAGCATGCAGTGCGGGTGTAAATAGCCCTTGCTAATAACAGTATACATGATGCATGTGTGTTGTTGTTCAGTGATTGGCCTCACCCTGGAATGCAATGTGTACATGGACACAACATTGCTGTGTAAGTATTAAAAGCTCTGCAATGTCCTGTGCACCATCACTCACAGGTATACATACCATGGCTGGATGTGTATCTGTGTGTCACATAGATATCCATTTCTGATTAGAGCGATTGTGTCTTTAGCAGATAAATGTGGTCACAGGTTTAGCACATGCATGCTATGTATACACACAGGAGGACTGGTGCATGTATACCTGATGGAATACCATTGCTCAACATAGCCACTGTACAGTGGTTATGTTGAGTGTAGGACATATTGTGGCCATGCCAGTGCCAGCCATGACATGGCATGCTACAACACAACTGCAGCATTAAACATCACACATACACAGTGTGTGTCATGTGACCTATGCACTCAATAGCATTACAAGGCATGTATGTGTCACTTTGTACAAAAGGTGATTGCTGTGCATATTGTGTATCGGTCCATATGTTTGCACACACACAACATTGAGGTGCACAGCAGCTAATGCTATGTGCAGTACTGTGGTCACTGTAACTGGATGGGGTGTAGTACCATGAGCCATCATCATGCAGCATCATGTGGTCACTCAAGGCTACTAATGTGTGCCAGACCGGCACATACCATGCTGTACCAGAACTACATTCACCATTTCACAGCCAGTTGTTACATGGGTTTGTATGGTGCCCAATAGGGGGCATTGCCTAACATGAATGTGTTATGTGTTGAAGAGTGTCGCACAGCCACATGAGAGGCATCAGCCCCTCAGGTATATTATGTGTGTTGTGTGGATGACATTTAGGATACTGGAGTGTGACCTTACAGCAGGTGTCTGAATACGCCATGTGTAGCATGTGAATGTGTACTGCGTATGACAAAGTTGTGTATGTTGTGTGCATGTGTATTGCCTTTGCCTATCCAATGGCCACTACAGTGTTGCCACAATTGTGTGGGATGCTCTCTGTATTGTTATGTGTGTTAGGCAGCTACCCACGTTACTGGGATGTGCATAGTCTCACAGCAAACATGCACAGCATGCAATATGCGTAGGTGTGTTACGTGTACATGGCCTACAACTCACCTATGACATGCACATTTAATTAGTAATATTAAATGTAGAACACACTTACCAGCATGGGTCTGCTGCCTTGCTGTCACACCAGAGGGACCTACAAGGATATGAGACAGTTTGTCAGTGGCAACAACTGTGGCATTGCTACTGTGTGTCTGCAATCTTACAGTAGTACAACGGTTGACAGTCACAGGCCTACAGATTACATTCCTAATTATTACTATTGCACAGCACTAGGCACCACATCCTCTAACTACACAGTACACATCTCACATGAGCATGCTCTACCAATAGAGGCAACAGTAGTGTACAGCTGTGCCATGTTACCTGCACGCTCCATGTCAACTTGCTGGGTGGCTTCGCCTCCAGGATGATACATGTTGCTTGTTGTTGTTGCTGTTGGCCAGGAGACACCTGGCTCAGGAGCAGCTCCTCCACTCTGGTGAGGGGGGGATGGATGGGTACCCCACCACTTGTGGCAAGCTGTTGTCTACGGATATCTGACACACGCTGCCAGACATGTCTAATTAAATCACTGCAGTGATGGTGCACCTGCTCATATGTCCAGTTATGCATGCCTATGTCATTTACTCTACGGACAAGATCTTGCAGTCTGCTCATGCTGGTCCTGGCTGGTTCTGGAGAACAGCAGGGCATAGTGCTGCAGCAGGCTTGCTATTATCAGTTCCTCCTCTGCCGTGCTGTAGGTGGGGTTACGACGGTGGGCCATTACCCTGGAAGGCAATGAAACAATATGTGTGAGCATGTCATGTGGCACACTTAACATTCTAAAGTACAGACATCAGTTAACTGCCATATATAGCAACCTATTGGCTGTCAGAGGATACACACTTTCAGTACCACATATCAGTGCTCAGCCCACAACTGCCTGACAGTGCCTGGCACACTCTATATATCAAACCATGTTTTGCACAGCAACAAAGATAAACCAGTATGTAAGACTATACAACAGTACATGGCACACTGTATGTGACACAATGCACCACCTAGCCACAGGAGGTATATATCAAGCTAATGCATCAGGAAATATGTATTCCATTGCAATGATTGTAAAGTCCAGTTACAGTATTACCAGTATACCACACTAGTCGTTGATGACAAACCCCTGCCTAACATATGTGCACATTTGTTAATATAGGTGGCATACTGCTGTACTAGACTATACATGTTGCTAGATACGCACTTATATCCTGTAACACGCATATGACCGAGGTCATGGTACAGGCATACCCACACACACATCAGACATACATATCAGACACAAAGGTATGGCAACCCAGATGACCTTTACCTGTGTACCATACAGTACTGTGTGTCAGTAGTTACAGAGCCTTATGCCTGAGGTATGTAATCTGTGAGGACTACAGGGAACAGACAAAACAGTGGTTCCAAGAAATGTGGACATGCACCATACTGTGCTGTGTAGGAATACAGCTTCAGGTAGTACTACAGTTCATACATGAGTTGGATTCACCAGCAGTAGCACTCAATAAGCATACATGTACTGCTTTAACCTACAATGGGACATCCCAGTCAACACCAAGGGACTATGTCAGACCGTATGGCATACTGCTTTTTCTGCCTAGCGATTGCATACACATCTTTTTCTGGTATCACAGCTAGGAGACATAATACCATGACTGAAACAGTTTCCCACTAAGCTATCACACATATACAGAACTCTGACACATTCACCATCACACTCAGTCAACCTCACATAGCAATTATTGCAACAAGTACATGTGGGTGTGTATCGCTTCATAGGTAGGTAATAGGCTATTGGCCCTAGGGCCTATAGAAGTCTAGCCATATGCTACCCTGGCCTTTGATACACAGGTAAGTACGTTTCACGTGGCCCTGTCAAGCACAGCCACAGAGGTGATTCCCGGGGTGTATTTCCTATCTCCCATACATTCATCAACATTATTTCTGATGAAAGCTAATTAGGGGCTTTCTTTGCTATTGATAGGTGGCTTGTTCCAGAGTATGGGATGTCTCTGAGATAGGAATCTATCCCTCCAGCATATGCTGTCTATTGAGGTCACAAGGTTTAGGTCCCTAGAGCGTGTAGCTTCTAGGGATTGTGATCTTTCTACGTGGAGCATGTCCAAGAACTCTGGGTTTGACATAGCTTAGTATGTTAGGCAGAGGTCACCTCTGTGTAGGCGGTATGCAACACAGTCTAGCTGTGGGTTTGTGAGATGGTCTACATAGGGCATCTGTTTGAGGCCGGTATTACTCTTTGTGAGGTATGTCTGTGTTATTTCCAGTTGCTGTAGATGTCTTGGGAGGTACATACCGCATGGGGCATTGTACTCGATAATGGGCTTTACGTGTGATGAGTAGAGGGGAACACTGACCTATATTTCCCTGGATGACGCACCTTTTGTGATGACGTGTGCCACGTAGACAGATGACATGACTAGTGTGGCATTGTGATTATCAAAGGGGTGACTACTGTCCACCTGTGTCCCATGGTCTCTTATCACACCTTCGATGTTAAGTAGACTACCACATATGTAGTAGTTCATGGGTACATAGTCTTTGCAAGAAGGTATGCCAATACAGTGTCAACATTAAGCTTGGGTCCATGGCTTTGTCACCAGGCATCTGTTGCAGTAAATATGACCCTGTCTCTCTCTCTCTCTCTCTCTAAACATATATATAATATATATATATATATATGTATATATATATATATATATATATATATATATATATATATATATATATATATATATATATATATATATATACACACACACACACACACACACACACACACACACACATATAAACATCCATTGGTGTACATGTAGTACAGTCCACCTTTCATGGTGGGGATATCAATTATGCAAAGGTTGCGAGGTATACCGTTATGTCATAATATTGCACAGTGTTGTGCGGAATGCATTGAAGGTGTTCTCAGCCCATGTAGCTTTAGCAGGCCTCACTGGCTGCAACACTACAAACCTGACGAATCATACCCACAGCGTTTAACCACCACATGTCATATAAAAGCACTGTATGCTGTCGTTTGCCACACACTACAACCTACATAGACATATGCACATAATAACCTTCAGCAACATATATATATGTCCACCTTTCACAAACAGTTGCAGTATGTCCCTTGCTCTATGCACATGTACAGATGCTAATATATCTGACACAGACAGATCTCTCCGTATCTGTGTGCCATACACACACACGGTCCACACTGTTGTAAGTGCGTGTACCTCACGGCTGACCTGTTGGGCCTTGCTGCAACATAAACAGATGTCACATGTGAGCACACAGTAATATTAGAGGGTGTATATATAGCTGCAAATGCTAGATTAACATACTAGCCTGGTACAGCTGTTGCCAATGCTAAGTTACACATTAATATGACTATCATGCATTTGTTACTCTGTCACATCCATGTTTATATAACCGTATGCGCTACTTCCACAAACAGACATCGTACACACTACTATACAAAACACAGATAACATGAATCAGATGTCTGACATTTAATGCTGAACTACATATGTCACAGTCATATCCCAGTGCACACAGCTACACACTGATATCTCCATGCCAGTAGTTATGCAGGGCATCTGTGCATAGATACATACTGCTGCCACACATGGATGATTCAAACTATGTAGAGTACTCTTCATAAACATGTACTACATGCCAGTAAATACATAGCTGTTACATACCTTACCTTTGTATGTGTTCGTATTCCTCTGTTTCGTGTGCTTTGTAATAACTTTTCTTTTTATAGCTTATGAGTTTCTTCAAGATATTTTTTTATTTCAATATGATTATTCTTTTCAATATGTTATTACTTTTGCAATATTATTTTTTCAATATATTTTTCTTTTCAATATATATTTTTTGAAATATTTTTTTTAAATATATATTTTTTTCAATATGAGATTTTTTTTTTGCAATATATTTTTCTTTTCAATATATTTTTTTTCAATATATTTTTTCCAATACATTTTTTTCCAATATATTATTTTAGTTTTTTCTTTTTTGTGCTATATATTACTTTTTCTTTCAATATATTTGTGGTTGATCTTTTTTTCTGCTGCTGTTGGCTGCGTCTGTACGTCTCTCTCTCTCGCTCTCTTTCCCTCTCTCTCTCCTTCCGTACTTGCAGTGAAGTGATTACATGTGTGGACAGCAATTACAGCCTGCTTTTATAGGCATCTGCACATGTGCATGTGATGGCCTCTGCACCAATGGGTGGCCACCATTTGGCAATTGCATGCAGCCTGCTGTGTGGTACTTGCAGTACTCACTGTCATAGCAACCCAATACTATAAATTGCTAAGTCAGGTAGGCATAGCCCTTTCAGCTTTCCAAAGTGGGGACCATGCTTGTTTGCTGTGGACACCGTTGTGTAAGTCAGAAGGTTGGTATACTTCTCATAACTGGTGCTAGGGGTGTAGCCAGTGATTTCAATGTTGCCACTTCCAGTACACAGTTGACAGTGTAGAACTGTACTCACCCCTACAAATGCTAACACAAGATACATGGGAGTATATATTTTCTTTTCTACTTATACAATTAGCTGGCATACATACATAGTTATTGAGATGTTTTCATTTTGCACATGAACTGTTTGGGAACTGCTGTACTGTGGGTATTAATGTACTCACTTCACAGTTTGTGCTTTTTCTTTTGTTGACATTATCACAGGATGCTCATGAAAACTGGACAATTCCAGTACTGAGTATGCCTACCTACATCCTTGCTGTACCTTGAACACACAGGTATTTTGTACATTTGGGTGGGGATTGTCCTATGATAATGTGTGTGTGGGGGGGGTTGTAAAGTGCTGCTGTAACATTATATACTGCTAGAATGTCTGGTTCTGTTATCACAGTCATGTAATGCAATTCCACAATTACTGCTGGTAAAGTTCCACAGAACAGGTTTTGTGTTATGGCATTCCTATCTTTCCTTTGCATGTACACATATTCAGCAACAACCTGCTGTATATCTACTGTGGCCTAGTGGTACTTCATGCAGTCTAGTGTGTCCAAGGTCCGGGGTTCGAGACTGACAGTGGTGTTTTATTTTGCTGCTGAGCAGAACAAGGCCCCTCATATGCAGGGTGACTAAGGCACTTTTAAGCAGTTGTAAGCAGGTTTGTGCGACACTTAGCAATACTAAGCTAAGCACACACAAGCGCACGCTCGCGCAAACCCACTTACTACTGCTTAAAAGTGCTTACTCACGCTAACCCCAGTGTTCATTTCTTTGAAAGAAAAGAAAATGGGGAGATAGGAAAGTGGTGAAAAAGGGGCACAAAGAGGGAAAGACAGTAGGGAAAACAGCTCGGGATGTGCAGGACGGGTGTAGGGAAGGTCCATAGCTGCCCATTTCTTTAACAGCAACAGCTGTGCATATACTAGTAATTTGGAGGGACATTTGAAACCTTCCACCCCTGAGAGAGGGGTGAGGACAACAAAGTATGTTGTACTGCCAATTAAATTTCAGTTTCTGTGTCCAGCGGACATTTGTGCAAAATGGGCAGCTATGTATGGGGCATAATTTTTTTTGTGGGAGCAGATTGCCCATTTTTTTTTTCAGGTGAGAGTGGAATGTGGGATAGGGGAAGTAGGTATATTTTGTGAGGTAGGTTGGGGAGGTAACCAGACAAGACAAACAAGACGCATTCAGGGGCGGAATATGACACATGAGGTGGGTGAACACCATTGACGGGGAAGGATGTTTGGAAATCGCAAGCCCATGAGCCCACAGATGGCAACAGTGGAACTGAGATCCCCACCCATGGGCAGTCACCACTGCACCTTCATAGCCAGGAGGGTGGCTGTGCTGGGGGCTGCGTAGGAGGGGCAGGCTCACCCGTGAGTTGTGCCACTCTTGCCTCGAGCTGGCATAGAGGATTAGCGACTGAACGTTAGATCTCCCTACGCACCACAGCCCGGACCGTTCGGAGGGTGATAGGTGGCCCTCCTCCGGCCACACTTGCAGGGGGGATGAGCCCCATCCCCTGCAGTGCTTCCACCCGTAGGTGGCACAGGGCCAACGGAGGAGGAGGCCCTGGGCTGGACACCGGACCTGCTAGTGCCAGGTGCCATCTCCAGCTGAGGTGGGACAGGTGGGTCCGCTTGGACAGGCCTTCCCATACATTCTGTGTTTAGGAGAATTTAATGACAGTATGGGTTGGTAACAGCCAACAGCATTCCAAACTAGTTGTAACAGCATGCAGTAATATTCCCATTAACCCAACACACCAGAGTTCCAACAGTTGAACAAGCATAACACATGCATATATAGAACAACAGTGGACATTCCAACAGCATGCAGGATTGATTGGTGGCAACAGGCCACCAAGATTGTGGTGTTTGAACAGGGCACATGCATCAAAGTAAATGCAGATATTTATAAACCAATAGGACATATGTCCCAACAAATATTTTGAGATTACACATACCCATTGAGGTGTGGAATTGCATTGTTTATGCACATACAGTAGGGTGTAAAAAGATACCTCCATTAACAACTTATATGTACTTATAGTTTATACTACATTCCTATTAACTGCAGGTATATATCCCCTACATGTATTATTACACTAGGCAATGTCCATTACGTTGTGAAATGTGTTTTGCTAGTTCCTTATATACCTGACCTGTATCTGACATACAAACTGTCCAGGATGCAGATGTTACTGCTACGTATTTATATATTTTATTTATATTTATATGTCTACATATCTGGATATGTTCAGGTGACATTATCAGTTATATTTTAACAGCCCCGTACATTTCTAGCAGCACACTGACATTTCTGGTGAACACAATAAAAAGCTACTCATGTACCAGATTTAGCTATACATGCCAGCCTTGAAACAACAGTTGAGGACTGTATATATGCTTAAGAGATACTGGCACTCCCTTCATCCACTTTCTATGGGCCTACCCAAGTGTGGGTTGACAGCGCTTAATACAGCACTACTATTTCTATACTGCAAGAGTACATCAACATTTCGAAGAAAGTGACAAGGACACACTACAGGAGTTATACCTTTATTTAATTACATTACACACTTTTCTAGTGGCTCTCTCATTTAGTTGATATTACAGTGCATGCAGATGTCTTATTCAAGATGTATTATACCTTAATTTATGGTTTACGACACTCTTTTTTCAGGCTCTCTCACTTATTTTATATAACAATACATGCAGAGAAATAATTCAGGACTTATTATATACCTTTATTAATGGGTTACAACACTCTTTTTCAGGCTCTCTCACTTATTTTACATAACAGTACATGCAGAGAGGTTATTCAAGCCTTATTATACCTTTATTATTGGGCTCCGACACTTTTTGTCAGGCTCTCTCACTTATTTTATATAACAGTACATGCAGAATAATTACTAACCTGCCTGGTGGCGCAGCCTTAGCAGCCTATCTGCATAGGCTTGCTGATTCGCAGCACGGACACCTGCAGCTGTGAAGTAAATGAAGTGATATTGAGACATATACCTATCCATACTATCGACTACACTAGCAATTTTTACATACTTCATTCCATAGCTACCTACACAGTAGTGGGGCATTTTGCATCCCACGGGCCTCCTGTATCCATTGGTTCAGTTGGTATTGCTTGCGTCTCTTCAGGTCTGCATGGTGGTGTCTGACCTGCCTACCAGTCCAAGGGACACCTGTGGCACTGGTGAGTTCATGTGCGAGATGGTTCCAGGCTTCCGCTTTGTATTCCGTGCCCTGGAACTGGCCCTGCATGAGTCTAGCATCATGATGATGGACGAGTAGCCAAACCATCACTTTTGACTACTCAGTGCCCCACCGTTGGGCTCGGAAGCGAGACTCCTCTCCGACACCATCCATTGCTGGTTGCAGATGGGAGCTACAACCAGTTATGGCAAGTATTCCTGCCTATGGAGCTTAACTATGCCTCATTTCCCGCACTTATTTGTGATTGGCCGGATTTGAACATTCTCAGCTGAGTGCACACCTGCTTAGCACTGGGTAAACTTTGATTAATATGTATATGTGTGTTGACAGTCCATGGATATCAAATGCTGTCATGGCTTAGTGGATCAGTACTGTGATTATGGTGCACACTATCCCGGGTTAGAGGCCTGTCATTGCTTTTTATTTTACTACTGGCCTGACCAGTATGGGGTGTGGCTGTGTTTAGCTGACTTTGCTCAACTTTGCCCAACGTTGCTCTACGTTTATCGACATTGCCCGATGTTGCACTAGTTAGCGCGGTGCGTAGCTCCGCGCAAACATGTTTTGTTTGCGCTAGTTGGCACGATGCGCAGCTCAGCGCAAAGATATTGTGTTAGTGAAAGCACTGCTAAGCTATGAGCATTTATACTTAAATATGCTTAATACTGGTAAACTTTGCTTAGCAGTGCTTCACACTGCTTAAGATACATTACTTATGAATTTATCAGTATGCATGTCCATTTCACCTTCTTATATATATATATATATATATATATATATATATATATATATAAAATATCATTCACTACTAGGCCGTTTTGGGCCAATTTCTAGCTCTTTCAAGTCCCCTGTATAAAATCCGCTTTGGCACGTTTTTTGCGCTTGTTACTACTCAGCCAAGCTCCTCGTGGTCCTGCAGAGTGTTGCTAACAGCAGAGAGGCTAAAAGAGTGGCTGCTAACCTGATAAAAGTTTTTTTTTCCTGCTACTACCTGGGTGACTGTCCAGTCTAGCTAAACTGCAAGTATTTTTGCTTCTTGAACTGTTTTAAACTGTTTAAAGTTGTTTTTGCACCTGCACTTTTAAAGTTTGTCCTGTTTGTTGCATTTAGCTGTTGAGGCTACACACACAAGTGCGCTAGCCTGTGTTACATATTTATTGCATTTTCCTGCTGTGTGTTGCAAAAAAAAGAAAAAAAAAACAAAAAAAATCATCCTTGTTTCCCGTCTTTCCTGACCTAGAGTAGTCCAAATACAGGCTTTGCTGTATTCTGGACTTTTGGAAAGTTCCTGTGTTGCCCATTTCCTTTCTTGGATAAAGGGAGGCTTCTTTGTTCACCAGTGGCGGTGGGGAGCTTAGAGCAGCCTATCTATCCCTGGAGGAGTGTTCCCAGCACAAGAATCTGGTAGTCTATTGGCCGTTTTGGGCCACTTTCTAGCTCTTTCAAGTCCCCCTGTATAAAACCCGCTTTGGAGTGGCTTTTGCGCTTGTTACTACTCAGCCAAGCTCCTCCTGGTCCTGCAGAGTGGTGCTAGCAGCAGAGAGGCTAAAAGAGTGACTGCTAACCTGATAAAAGTGTTTTTTTCCTGTTACTACCTGGGCGACTGTCCAATCTAGCTAAACTCAAGTATTTCTGCTTCTTGAACTGTTTTAAACTGTTTAAAGTTGTTTTTGTACCTGCACTTTTAAAGTTTGTCCTCTTTGTTGCATTTACCTGTTGAGGCTACACACTCAAGTGTGCTAGCCTGTGTTACATATTTATTGCATTTTCCTGCTGTTTGTTGCAAAAAAAAGAAAAAAAACAAAAAAATTATCCTTGTTTCCTGTCTTTCCTGACCTAGAGTAGTCCAAATACAGGCTTTGCTGTATTCTGAACTTTTGGAAAGTTCCTGTGTTGCCCATTTCCTTTCTTGGATAAAGGGAGGCTTCTTTGTTCACCAGTGGCAGTGGGGAGCTTAGAGCAGCCTATCTATCCCTGGAGGAGTGTTCCCAGCGCAAGAATCTGGTAGTCTATTGGCCGTTTTGGGCCAATTTCTAGCTCTTTCTAGTCCCCCTGTATAAAACCCTCTTTAGAGCGGTTTTGCGCGATTTTGCGCATAGCGCAGCATCGGGCAGCGCCGCTTAATTGGGTTTAAATCATTCTCGGCTCCATAAAGTCTGCTCTTCACTTTTTCCCTTAGAACTGATCTAGTTCTCATAATAAACACCCTATTCCTACTCTAAAGCCTGGCACTTGCTCACTAAAGCAATTATATAAGTCAGCACTAAAAAATTAAAAACACTACACCCTCACAAACTCCCCTTGAGTACCTTGTTCCCTATTGGCCCTTTTTTTCAATTATTAAGGAATTACCAATACTATTCTAGCATGTCCAAAGGTCAGTTGTCAATCTCCTCTCTGGTCCAGCTGGTGAATCTGGGAATCTTGAGGCTATGTTACAACTGCCTCATGTACACAGACAACCCTCTCCTCCTCCCAACAAATTCCAACACATGTGAGAGATGCAACCATATAGCTAAACTGGAGGCTAAGCTCTCTCAACTCAGTACTGGCGTAACCAGTCAGGAGGAGAAGGAAACCACACTCACTACAATTCCAGTCTCACATAGAGCTACCACGACAGCAAACCAAACACATAAACACACAAAAGCATACTCGGAGGCTCTAAATAAAAATCTGCCTAAGCAGCAGAGACCTCCAAAGCAGACACCCAAGCAACCGCTACCCCAAAAGAAAACATGTGCAACGCATAGCTCACAAAGCCAGTGTGCCGAACAATCACAGCTCTTAAGGCTAAACAACATACCTGATACACTTGTAATAGGTGACTCTATCGTCAGGCACACTGACGTCCCGCTCACCAGGCTGAACAAGGAGAAGGTCAAGGTGAGCTGCCTGTCGGGCGCTAGGATCCGCCACATAACACAAGCACTCAGGTCACTCCAAGGCAAGTACAAATATGACTCAGTCATTGTCCATGCTGGTGTGAATGATCTGAGACGTACCTCCCTGGACTACATGAAAAGAGACATAGAGACATAGAGGATATCTCTGAGCATGTAGCCCAGGCCGGTATGACCCTGACCTTGAGTAGCATCTTACCCTCACCAAGAATGATGCCACAATATGAAGACAAGATGATTAATTTCAACAACTGGCTTATGTATTGGTGTCATTCAAAGGGGATCCAATGCCTGTCAACCTGGGATGACATGCTCGACAAGCCACGATGCTTCGCTAGGGACGGCTTGCACCTGTCACCCCTGGGCTTTCGGATATTGGCAAAGGCTCTTGCCACCCCCATAGTGCCTTTTTTAGGCAAGGCTCAAAAGACAAACCCACTTCCATAGGTATCACAAGGGATAAGAAACTAAGAGTAATGCTACTCAACGCCAGAAGTCTAAACCTCAAGATGCATGCACTCAAAACTCCCCTTAGCATGGAGAACATTGATATCTGTGCAGTAACAGAAACCTGGTTCAAGGCTCCCGAGAGCACCCCAGCACTACCAGGTTATACCTCATACCATGCTTTTCGGCCCCAAAACTTGGACTGAACCACAAAAGGAGGGGGAGTATCAATATTCGTCAAAGATACCCACACCTCCAGGTTGGTGGCACAGCACGAAGCATCAGAGAACTATCCATGTCCAACTAACAGTGGGTAAAACTGCCTTCCAGTTTATAGCCTGCTACAGACCACCCTCCCAAACCCAGGAACCCCACTCGGCCTTCCTGAGAACACTGGAAAATATGAAGGTCTCTCCAAACACCATTATATTAGGCGACTTCAATTACCCAAACATAGACTGGGAGTATTACTCTAGCTCCAACAGCCTAGCCCAAAGGTTCCTAGAATTTATAAACTCAAATGCTATGGAACAACTTGTTACCACTCCCACAAGAGGAGAAAACATACTGGACCTGATCATTACCAACATGGGGACTCTATGCTCCAGACCAGAAGTGTATCCCTCACTGGTAAGATCAGACCATAAACTAATCTCACTGGATATTCACATCCCGACCCCACCCCCTGCCCAGAAAACCACAGTGAAAAACTTCTCTAAAGCAAATTTCACACTCCTCAAAACCAAGGTGGAATCTTTCAAAGCCCCGGGGCCTGGGGAAAATACAGCCCAGACCGCAGAATCCTTTATAAATGCATTCTATGAACACCTTCAGGAATGCATGGATCATGCAATCCCAAATAAAACCAAGAGCCAATCCTCCAAAGGCAGACGTCCTGTCTGGTGGACCCCAGCCATAAACAGGCTGTACAATAGAAGGAGGAAGCTGTTGCATGATAGAGCAAATCCCAAAAAGGGAAGGCATCTCTGATCAGTATTAGCAAAAAACTACGGGCACTCATAAAATCGTCTAAGGCCAGCTTAGAGAGAAAAATTGCACAGGACACTAAGGATAATCACAAGGCTTTCTTTAGTTAATTCAGGAACCTGGGTGGGAATTCCCAGATATGCTCAGAATTAGTCCAAAATGACAAAAAATACACCGAACCCACAGACATTGCCAACATCCTGGCTGACAGGTTCAGCGCAAATTTCTCCCCCCCTCTCCACCAAAAGGGCAAATATCTATCCCAGCAGTGTGCTGCCCCCCTGACATCTCAGATGCTCAGGTAAGAGCCGTCCTCTCCAAAGCAAAAAACACAGCATCAATGGGACCAGACGGTGTCCCAGGCTGCATCCTACATGAACTCCAAGAAGAGCTAAACCCAAACATAAAACCACTGTTCAGTCTCAGTCTTACTACAGGTTATGTACCCAAAGAGTGGCGTACAGCAACAGTGGTCCCTCTCCACAAAGGTGGTGCCTCAACAGATCCTGGAAACTATCGCCCCATAAGCCTGACTAGCTTGGTCTGCAAAGCTATGGAAATGATCATCATGGACCTAATCAATAAAGATATTGGGGACCTACAGACACTGGATCGTACCCAGTTCAGCTTTGTTAAGGGCAGATCCTGCCTCTTAAACCTGGTCGATTTCTTTGAAACAGTCACCAAGGCCATTGACGAGGGGAAGGTGGTCCACACAGCCTACCTGGACCTCGGAAAAGCCTTCGATACAGTACCCCACTCGGGCATTATAGATAAGCTCACCAGCTTAAATATAAACGCCTATGTCACTAAATGGGTTGCAAACTGGCTCAAGGACAGAACCCACATGGTTAGAATTGCTGGAGCCATATCCGACTCCAAACCAGTTACAAGTGGTGTCCCCCAAGGCTTAGTCCTGGGACCTCTCTTGTTCGGTATATCTTTCTCGGAGGTACAGGCCAACACGGAATGACTGTGGCTGACCAAGTTCGCAGATGACTGCAAACTGGGCGCCATAATCGACTCTCCAGCCGACACAAGCATCCTCCAAAAGGGTCTCATAGAAACAGACAACTGGTGCCAGAGCCATGGCCTCAAGCTAAATGCCAAAAAGTATATAGTCATCCCCTTTGGTAAAAACAAAGTGCCCACAAATTACCACATAGGTGGTAATCCATTAAGTACAGAAGAAGTAATTAGGGACCTGGGGACCCAAGTTGATAGCAATCTCTCATTTGACAACCACGTGGCCAAAGTGGTTAGAAAAACATTTTATATAGCCCACCTAATCATGAAGGGATTCACATCTAGATCAGGGGAGCTCATCGTGCCTCTTTACTCATTCCTTATCAGGCCCATAATTGAGTACAATGCCCCTTTTGGGATGTACCTCACCAGACACCTGCAGCAACTGGAAAGACCCCAAAAGTACCTCACCAAGAGGATCAAAGGGCTCAAACAGATGCCATATGCTGCCTGGTTAAATAAACTCCAGCTCTACTCAGTGGCATACCGCCTGCTCAGAGGCGATCTGTGCCTGACATATAAAGCCATGTCCAACCCGGAATTAATGGACATGCTGCACCTCAGAAAATCCAAACCCCAATCCCATTGAGCTACGTGCTCGAGAGACTTGAACCTCAGCACTGAAATAAATAGGACATGCTGGAGGGACAGATTCATAACCCAGAGGCTCCCTTCACTCTGGAATAAAATCCCAGTCCAGGTTAGGCAGAGTCCCTCATTGACTCTCTTCAAGAGGAATCTTGATGAGTGGATGGGAGATCGTAGGTTTACCCCGGGTATCACTTCTGTGCCACTGTTAGACAGAGGCACAGTATACTAACCTCGAAAAAGGGGATAGCAAAATTAATTTAAAATGGGTGGGAAAGCCAAACACACTCTGGCTAGGCTTATAAATGCCCTAGGGCAGATAGCCTAGTATGAACCTATGAACCTATAGGCCATTTCAATGCATTGTACTAATATTTAAAAGGTAAATATCAGGAATTAATTTTATGCACAGAGCTTCTACAGAAAATGGGAAGGGGGGTGGTCATGCATATGCATGACGTGCTGACGTCATACTCTTAGACTGCAGTCTCAGAGTAAGACTTAGTTAGTCTTACACGGAGGATTAGTGAATCCCGGCCATAGACTTTACAATGTCATAAGCAAAGAAAGGCTGGACAAAAGCAGGTTAATATGCTGTGATCTTGGGCTGCTGGGGTGGGGGTGGG
This sequence comes from Protopterus annectens, assembly GCF_019279795.1. NCBI lineage: Eukaryota > Metazoa > Chordata > Ceratodontiformes > Protopteridae > Protopterus > Protopterus annectens. The sequence continues at coordinate 939,672,642 of NC_056737.1, forward strand.
TATAAAAGTGCATTGTTTATGTTATATATAGGGTTGAGATGTTTTCCTTTATTTTTACAGACGTGAATGTCTGGATTAATGTCCTTGCAGTAATCTATAAACAAGTATTTTGTAAGCAAGCAGGCTTGAAAAATAAAAAAAAATAATGAAAGCCATGAGTAGTGGTAAGTTTCTTGCATATGCAATAATATTAGCTTGTTTTCCTCCATTAGCAAATGTTCAATAGGAGTCACGATGTCTGCAGCTGAAAGCAGTTGTACATTCTGTTCTTTGCTGATTGATTTGATATGAACTCCTTCACACATCTGCAGAAGTGTTAGCTGTTTTTTTTTTTCACATTCCTGATTGTATTTTCATGACACATATTGTCTGCAGGTGCATGCAATTAATCTTGAAAGTTCTAACAATTTTTTGATGAGGGAAATGCAAAATATAAAAGTACAACAAAAAAGAGTTCAATGAAAAATAAAATTGGAAATTATTGGAAGTGAATAAGACATATCAGCTTCCCTAGCAGCCTTAACACTTTAATGCATTTAATAGTGTGCAATTTAATTTTATTTAAAGATAGCCAATGCACTTTTTCTTAGGATTAAAAGTTACTGTTTTTCTGAAAGTGTACATGCTGTTTTTCACATCTGGGAGGGGCATGGGGATAAGGAAAAAAAGCAGATACCAACAGTATAACAGGGAGCACAGACTGTAACATTACCTTAATTTAAGTTGGGGTAATTCCTGTGTATGCAGCTGTTGATCATTGTTTGAAGATGCACATAAATTTGTTTTTCTAGGATAATAGGTTATGGTGGGGGGTTTCTGAAAATGTATTTAATTTGATGATGTCAGTCTTCACTCTGAACCGACTCGGCTGTTTTTCCAACTTGCGTCTCTGAAAACCCTTGAGCTAGTCTGTACCTATGATGCACCTCACTAAATTACCTCAGATCTCGTTTGCCGCTTTATGGTGTCAGACGCGTTCAACCAATCTCTCGAGCCTTAGCAGTATATTATTGTGAGTTTCTTACATTTCTGTTCTATCTCTTTCTTTCTATATTTATATATATATTTTTTTATTTTTCTACCCACTCTTCTCTCATATTTAGGGCATGTGTGACTTTTCCTTACCTGGCTTTCTACCGTTAGGTAATTTAATGTACCATTGTTGGTACTTCCTTTCCCTGTTCCTTTACCACAAGGTAATCTCAATTACCAATGTTAGTAATTTTTCCTCTTTCTGTTTTTTTCCTTAAAAAAAAGGGAGACACTCTCTTTCTGTCTCTCTCTCGTGTGTGTGTGTGTGTGGCTTAGGCCTCTATTTTTTGAATAAGGGCACCTCTGGGTTTGAGAGTTGCCAAAAGTGTGACAGAAAAATGCCCAACTTGGATGGACACACCTCTTGTATTTACTGTCTAGGTGTTGTCCATCTCCAGGAGAAGCTATCTGTCATGATTTCTCCACTATAACATTGACAGAGCAGAGAAACAAGCTTATTTTAAAGGGACTACTCAAGTGTGATTCTGAAGAGGTGATATCTGGTCCCAAGACTGATGCCAGCTCTTCCTCTTCTTTTTCTTCATCATCCAAAACTAAAACAATTATCACATTTGGTACCGACAAGTTCCTTGGTACTGTCTGCAAAATTGGTCAGACCTCCTTCGATGCTGACTGCATCTGTGGCACCGATAGCTAAAGATGACTTGACTTCAACTCAAACTTTGGTGCAGACATCTGAAGCCTTGGTACCAACTGAACCCTTGGTAATGAAGCATTCTCGACTTATATCACCACTGACCTCCTACTGCCCATCAGTGGACCCATTTGCTGACCGTCCACCAAGTCCTTTTTTTGGAACCAAGACCACCTAGGTCTCCATCAGCCTCTTCTATTCAGTCTACTGAGTCTTTCCAAGTCAGATATTATGAGACTGGTTGACCAGCTCCTAATGGCGAGGGGATTGTCTTCATTCTCTGTTACAAGCCAACTCGGCTATGGAGCTGGTCCTTCCTCGATACCCATTCAGATTCCTCCACTGACTCCAGCTGAGATTTTGGAGCCCCTGGCAAAGACTTTTCCAGCTCAGGCTGCATCGGTGCCAGTTACAGCTCCTTCTCTGGCACCAATACTTGCCTTGAGCTCTTCTGGTCTTTGGAAATGAAGACCTCTCGGGGTCGAGGCTTCATTGCTGGTTTAGAGGGGAGAGATTCAACTTCGATAACTTCAGAGTCCTCCATGCCCCTCGGGGCCTTGGCATTCATTAGCTCAGTCTTGGCTTCTGCCTCAGAGGTGGCTTCTTTGGTGAACAGTGGGGCCATGGTTCCGAAGAAGTCTATTTCAGTTCCAGGCTCCCATCCCTCTGCGGGGTCCTGCCTTTCGAGGTATGGAGAAGGCTTTGTCCATTGTGGACTCACAGTCTATGCCATCCCTTTCTGGCCAAGTATCTTGTACATCCCCTCGACCGGAGCTTTCTCCAGGCTCATCCCTGGGACAGAGGGCACAGAAGCCTCAGGAATGATCCACCATGGTGATTTCTTCTTTGGATACCTCTCTGGAACATCCCACCAAAGAGGTACCTTTGAAGAAAAAGTGCAAGAGGAAGAACTTGGATTCCCTGGAAGAGTCTTTCACAGAGGATACTGATTTCGATGAAGGGGAAGGTTCCCCTAGGTCACCCCCTGATGATGTTTCCGTTGGGGACATCCTAGAAATTCTGAAGCAGAGGGGTGGCTGGGCTTCCCTCTAACCTTCCTCAGAGGAATCAGTATACCTGTAGGCTTTCTTGCCCAGCCCTCTACGTCTTAGATCTCTCCACCCGCTAACGAGCTTATTAAACTGATTGCTCAGTGGGCTTGGAAGATTCCTGACTCCATAAAGCCGATCCCTAAGAGACCTGACCATATTCTTTCTGCCCCCAAAGATGAACAACACTGGGCCAAGGGTATTCCTGTAGATGTCATGGTGATAGTGGCAGCCACCATAAAGGAACTTGCAGAACAACGTCCTACTATCCATCCTCCTAACAAGGCGTCTAGGACTATGGATAGGTTTGGAAAGCATGTATACACTTCATTGATCTTTGCTTTCAGGTCTTTGAATTATATGGCACACTTTATTAGGTTGCAGAGAGATCTGATCAAAGAGCTTTCAGATACTCTCACAGGAGCAGTAGCTGAAGGGATTGAGATAAGGTTACCTCTCAGCTGTCCACCCTTGAATCGATTTTCAGTTTGTCCATGAGGCTAATCGCTTATTCAGCTGAAGGGATGACAGGAGCAGAAGGTTGAGGTGTAGCCATCAGGAGACATGTCTGGATGCATTTGTGTGACATTGTAGAGCCATTTACATCTTCTTTTGTCAACACTCCATTTGAAAGATCATCTCTGTTTGGACTCAAGTTTAAAGACACACTCGCCAGATGTGAGAATGATGGGAAGACTCTTTGTCATGGGCATACACTTCTCCACTCCTTAGTAGCCCTACTCTAGGAACCAGAGAAGTGGGAAGCTATGGTTCAAAAAGACCCAAAGGCTTTTCCAAGACTCATGTGGCAAGGACTTCTCCTAGGGCAGAGGGGGAAGTAATAATGGAAGATGCCATCCAAGAGGCAGAAGTGGCCAGTAGAGCCAGGGGTACAGAGATTCCTTCTCAGGTAACTCCTACCAGCGCTCCTGAATGGAGGCCTGATTGCCTTCCTCTGGAGGCAGTTGGGGGATGATTATCCCTGCACCAATCTGCCTGGCTACAAATGAAATCGGACAAATGGGTGTAGGGGATCATTTCCAGAGAATACATCATTCCCCTTTCAACAAGACCAAAAACACAAAAAAAGACCCCCAGACTTTCCACCCAGTCACAGGGAAGCAGCAGTCTTAGAAATCCAAAAACTACTCAAGAAAAGAGTCATCCAATCAGTCCCACCAGACCAGGGAGGATCCAGAATCTACTCAAGGTTCTTTTTAGTGCCTAAAAAAACAGGGGACTGCAGACCCATTTTGGATCTCAGCCAGTTGAGCAAATCAGTTCAACAAACCAAATTCCAGATGGTCTCGGTACAGTCAATACTTCCATTTTTGGAAAAAGACAATTGGATATGCTCAATAGAATTTCAGGATGCATATTACCACATAAATGTGGACAAGCTGTCCAGAAGATTCCTGCACTTCCAGCTGGGAGCCAGTCATTATCAATTCAGGGCACTACCCTTTTGCCTCACCACAGCCCCAGGGTGTTTACCAATTGCACAGCAGTGGTAGCAGCACATCTCTGACTGCTAGGGTTCCGAGTGTTTCCATATATCGACAACTGACTCCTTACCACTACCACCAGGTGTCAACTCATAAAGGCATGAGATGACACCTTTCATCTTTGCACCACCTTTTGAATTACAATAAATTATGAAAAATCTCATTTGGAACCCACACAACACCAAGAATTCACTGGATACTAGACACAGTCAAGGGATTTGCATCACTCCCATTAGAAAGGCTCCAGAGGATCAGAACACAAGTAAACCACATCATTCAGAACAGAAGTGTTCCAGCAAGACTCATCATGCATGCTCTAGGGTCAATGGCACCCTCTTTACCCTAGTTCCCATGGCTAGATATCACACGCAGATTCTTTAATGGCTCCTGGCCTTCCATTGGTTATTATTAAATCAATCAATGTGTCATCAGATTTTGATCACCAGTCATTGCAAACAAGACCAGTCTTGGTGGCTCCATTCCAACGAAATCTTGTTGGACTGTCCCATTGTCCTACCTCAGCCCCAAGCCATAGTGACCATGGATGCTTCCCAGATGGGGGGGGGGGGTGACATTATCTGGGAAGGACAGTCCAAGGCACTTGGTCCCAGATGGAGACCAGTTTGCATATCAGTGTTCTAGAGATGATGGTGCTCTTAGTGTTGCGAGTATTTCAAGATACCCTCCCCTTTGGAACAGTGCATTACCAACAGACAACATGTTGGTAGTCTGGTACATCAACAAACAAGGGGGAATCAAGTCTTACCGCTTTGTCGAGAAGCCCTCAGAGTATGCCAATAGGTAATTTCTTCCAACCACTTTCTAACCGCAACATACATTCCAGGGAGCTCCAAAGTGATTGCGGACAAGTTGAGGAGAACTATCCTAATGCCTCACGAGTTTATGAGTGGACTCTGAATCCAGTAGTGGAAAATATATTCTGCCACTGGGGTCAGCCTTGCTGTGATCTGTTTACATCTCCTCTGAGCAACAAGTGCAGCAGTTACTTTGCTCTAATCCCCACTCTGGGGAAGGCACCCAGGGACGCTGTTTTCCAAGGTCTTCTGTATGCCTATACTCCAGCTCCTCTCATATGTCAGTTTCTAAAGAAAGCCAAGAGTTTGGAGGACAAAATAATCATCATTGTTCCATTCTGGCCTCGATGAGTCTGGTTTCCCTTCCTTTGGCTTCATCTGCTTCAGAAACCTTGGATTCTGGACCTAGCTCCAGACCTCTTGCCTCACCCAGAAAGAATGGTTTATCTGAATCTCCAGCATCTCAAGATCACTGCATGGCTTCTCCAGTTCCCATGATTGCCAGGCATTCCTCTCTTACTTCCCCAGTCCGACAAATCATTTTGGCCCACCAGAAGCCTTCAGCTAGAAAGCTGTACCATAAGAAATGGATAAAATTTGGAAGATGGTCTCTTGACAGTAATATTGACCTGTACGCAGCACCTCTGAATAAAATTTTACAATTTCTGGCCTTTTTTATCAGTTTGGCTCCTCAGCTTCTACCATTCGAGTACATCTGGCAGCAGTATCTAATTTCCATGTTGGCTTTGATGGTTCTTCACTTATGTTTCATAAACTTTGTAAGGCCTTTTTGAAAGGAACCTTAATGGTAAGGCCTCTCTTTAAAGAACCCGTTGCTCCATGGGATTTACCCTTGGTCCTACAGTTTCTCATTTCATCCCCTTTTGAACCTTCGGCAACTTGTGATTTAAAGTTTTTGACCTGGAAAACTTTCTTTTTGATAGCTATTACTGCAGCCAGAAATATTGGAAATTCAAGCTTTGTCCTGCACTCCCCCCTATTTAATATTTCAAAAGGACAGGGTCACCCTCAGGACTAATCCATATTTTTTGCTGAAGGTTGTTTCAGAATCAAATATCAATCAAACCTTACATCTACCAGTCTTTTTTACTAATATCTGTAATAAGGGAGAGTACTGTCTGCACTTATTAGATATTCACAGGCAATTACAGTTTTACTTTCACAGAACAAAGGACACCAGAAAATCCGACCAACTGTTTGTTGCCTTTTCCTCACTTTCCTTAGGTTAATCCAGTTTCTAAGGTTACCTTAGCTAAATGGCTTAGGGATTGTATCACATTTATCTATCACTCAAAGAGACTTCATCCACAATGTCTTGTAAAAGCTCATTCAACTAGAGCTGTATCAGGTTCTGCAATTTTTCATGCTAGAGCTTCTTTACATGACATTTGTGCAGCAGCCACATGGGCGTCAACTCATACTTTTATTACTTATTACCAACTGGACCAGGTCTCTAGAGGACGTGCATCATTCAGTTCAGTGGTGCTCAGGAATATTCTTTCATGCGACCTCTCAAGATTCAGGTAGCTAGGGACTCTGTCCCACTGTCAAGGACTGAGTGAAGATTGACAACATCAGATAAAGAAGTTATGTCTTACCATAATGTTCCATCTGTGTTGTCGACCTTCACTAACCCTTAACATTAATCCCCTCCCTTCACCCTGCCCAAGACTTATTGGACCGAATATTCCCAAAGACTGGCTTCATAATAAGGACACAGATATGGTCTCTTATTTATTACTTCTTGTCTGTCTGTCATTATTATAGGCAAACTTGATCTGAGATAATTTAGTGAGGAGCATCATGGGTTGAGCCAAGCTCGAGAGTTTTGGGAGGCGCAAGCTAGAAAAATGGCCGAGTCAGTTCTGAGGCTTGGAACTGAGCCCACAGTCAAGGATTACTGAAGATCAACAACACAGATGAAACGTTACAGTAAGCCATAACTTTTTTTTTTTTTTTGAGGGTTTTCATTAAAACAGAAAGTCTTGAAAAAGGTGGCATCGGTTCAAATGGAGATGACAAGAAACAACTGTATTAGATCAGTCTGCCAGATATTAGTGTGTGCATGTGACACAAAAAATGGAAATGCAAATTTAAAAAAAACTGTCATGTACAATAGATGGGACCAGTAACTTATCATAATGACTGCACTATCCATATTTTCTTGAAACGTAAATGGCCTTACAGATATAGACAGAAAGGAACAAGTATTGAATTATATTAAGAAATACGGAGTGTAAATAGCAGTGCTGCATGAGACACAATTGGAAAGAAATGAGCATGTGAATTTGATAAAGAAGGGATTTCAGGATGGATCTTCTTCTTCTTTTGGCTTTTCCCGGTTAGGGGTCACCACAGTGGATCACCTGTCCGCTCATGATTGGCAGTGGAGTTTTACTGTGTTGAGTTGCCAGCCCGGCGCCCAACCTTCCACAGAAGGCACACACACGCACACACCCACCCCCCTCAGGGCCAATTTAGAGTGTCCAGTCCACCTACAGCATATCTTTGGGATGTGGGAGGAAACCGAAGCACCCGGAGGAAACCCACGCGGCCACAGGGAGGACATACAAACTCCGCCCAGAAGGCACCCCAGCCAAGGATCAAACCGAAGAACCTCTTGCTGTGAGGCAGCAACGCTAACCGCTGCACCACCGCAGCCATCCCAGGATGGATATTCAGCAGAATATCAGGTACAAAGGAAAAGGGGAATAATTATACTAATTGCTAGAGGAACTCCATTAGTGATAGAAGAAGGAAAAATAATAATAGTAGATTTCTAGTAGTAGGGGGCTGTTGGCAAGGGAGGAAGATTATCCTGGCATATATTTATATTCCACCAAGAATTGGTATTATGGAGCTTAAGAAACTTTTGGATGAAATAGTCTGCTTTCAGCAGGGAATATTACTTATAGGTGGGGACTGGAACTTGATTTGCAACAGTGAGGGTGAATCTGGGGCATAGAAGGTAAGATATAACAAAAGAGGGTAGGTTTCTGAAGAAATGTATGAAAATATGTGGTATGGGAGAAGTGAACTTACATATTATTACCCAAGATATATTAACTGTTCTGGACTAGATAGAAACTGTATTTCACAGGAATATGTGCTTTGGCACACACCTAATAACTATTTTAGATCATACACTAATAAAAGCTAAGATACAAATGCAGGGTAATGAAGTAAAAATGCGAAACTGGCACTTTCCCACCTGCCTGTTAAAAAGAGAGGAATTTAAGGAATGGATAGTGGAAAATTTTCAAGTGTTTTTATGGAAGATAGAAATTTCTGTAGAATTTTTAGCCAGTGAGTTAGATAAAAAGAAAATGTAGCTTAAAAATTGGATAGAAATAAAAAGAAAGAGATGCATTTAAGAAAAAAAATATGAATTATTTAAAGGAGCTGACTAAGTTTAAAGTAATGCAGAGTAAAGGAATCTCACAAAACAAGAAGAGAGATGCAACTGCAAAGTGTAAAGAGAAGTCTGAATAATATGCATGTGTTTAGAAAAATTGCTGTTAAGCAACTATTTTTTGATTAATAACTCCAGAGCACACAAATTTTTAGCACAATGACTTAGGTAACAGAAATTGAAAAGCATTGTCACTAAACATATGAGCCTGTAACAAGAAATATAACAAGGGATCCTATAAAGGTATTAGAAATATTTCTGAAATTTTGTGAAAATTTATATAGACTAGAGAAATGTGGAAATCAGGAAAGAGCACAAATGGAAATATTTATGGAAGTCTTAATAACGCCAAGGTTAGAGGTTGATGAGGCTCAACAATTAACAGTTAAGATGGAAGTTTCCAGGAACAGATGGCATTCCTGTGGAAGTCTGGAAGTTAGGAGTGAAGAAAGAAGATCTTGGAGGTTTTGTTTTATGTTATTTAAAAGGAGGGGAAGTGCCAACATCTTGGAAGAAAGCTGTGCTGGCTGTATTACCTAAAGATGGTAAAGACCCATCAGACCCAGCTTCATATAGGCCTATTTCAATGTAAAACCATGATTATAAAGTGTGTTTCTTTACTAGCTAAAAGAATGGTAAAGGTGTTGCCAGAATTGATAGATATGGATTAGTGTGGTTTTGTGGAGGAGAGACAAACATTTGACGACATGAATAGAACAATGATCCAAAAGGAAACAGAATGTAAGAAAATACCACTGTTGTTGGAGGTGCAGTGCAGCAAAATCATTTAATAGAGTAAGCTGGAATTTTGTGTGTAGAGCAATGGAAGCATTTGCATTCCCTGAAACAATAATAAGGTTAATTAGGAAAATAGTTGATGGATTGGAGGCAGTAATTAAAGTGTGAGGGTTCCTCTTTGATAAGTTGTGCCTGAAGAGAGCAACCAGGCAGGGGTGTCCTCTTTCCCTATTGTTGTTTGTTTTATATTTAAAGCCATTAGCAAGGAAAACAAAGAACTCAAAATGAAAGGATATAACTGGTATGGTAATCCAGAAAAGTTGGCTTTAATTGTAGATGATATTATTTTGTACCTTATAAATCCAAAAAAGGACATATCAGAGCTGGGGAACATTTTAAGATAGTTTCAAGTGTTTTTGAGATATAAAATTAATGAAGATATAGACAAAGGCGTACGCACACATGAATTGTTTCAGCAATACCCATATTTATGGGTTCACAGTAAGATGAAGCATTTATGAGTATTTATGACCATGGATTAAAAAGGCTTCTGTTATGGAAGCTACAGATATATGGGAAGAGACTAAACAAAAGATAATACAAAAACTGAGAAACTGCATGCTGTTGTTTAAGATACAAGTAGTGAAATATTTTTAGTCCCTTTAGTTTTTATATATTTATTTATTTTACATTTCTTTACTGGGATAGTCCGACTGGATACATGTCCATTTTCAGTGGAGGCCCGGGGAGAAAAGCTCCACATAGTCAAACATACATTTACAAGTCAGGAATACTGTTATCAACCAGAGTTTATGGAATAATTAATAAAGAGTTTAAGCATTTAAGCAATTTATCTGAGAAAGAAAGAGGGCAAGAGTTAAGTGGGATAAATTGATCTTTCCAATAGAACAAGTTGATTTAAAGGGATATTTCAGAGCTACACAGTAGGCTTGTATATATGTATATATATATATATATATATATATATATATATATATATATATATATATATATATATATATATATATATATATATATATATAGTTCCCCTTCACAAGATCGAATGGATGGAAGCTCGAAATTCATTATCTCGAGACCAGAATCTCGAACTTCCATTCACTCGAAATTGTGAATGGGAGCCTTAGGTTTAAAAAATAAAAAGTTAACTTATTGCAGGGGGCTAGGTCTCCTGTACCCTAGCAGTTTAAATGTGAATGTTCCGTGACCGCACTATAGCGGAGGAATGGAAAATCTTCCGTTTTGCGCTTATGCGTATAGCGCAGAATGGGAGATTTCCCTTTCCTTCACTATAGTGCGATCTCGGAGTAGGTATATTTAAGTAGGGGGGTGGGGGAGCAGGGGGGTGCCCCCCTGCGAAAACATTTGAAAGGTGCTAATTTTTTTTTTGTCCCATTCATATGTTCAAGTTTCTCCAAATTCGAGATTCTGGTTTCGTGTTTATAACTTTCGAGTTTAGAGGAATTCGATCATACGAAGGGGAGCCATGTGTATGTATATATATATATATATATAGCCCATAGGATCACCCTGGTATTGTGCCACCCAACCTTAGTTCCCGGTGCCTCTGTCGAGTAAAGCCACTGGAGTAATCCCTGGGGTGAATTTTCTATTTCCCATTCACTCATCAAGATTTCTCTTGAAGAGGGCCAGTGAGGTGCTCTGCTTGACATGTATGGGAAGTCTATTCCATAGCATGGGCAGTCTCTGGGTTATGAACCTGTCCCTCCAGCATGTTCTGTTGATTTTGGTAATAAGGTTGAGGTCTGTGGAGTGTGTGGTGTGCAGAGATTGGGATTTCTTCAGATGTAGCATTTCTAACAGAGCTGGGTCAGACATGGCTCTGTAAGTCAAGCAGAGATCGCCTCTAAGTAGGCAATATGAGGCAGAGAATAGTTGGAGTTTTTTTAGTCTGTCCATATAAGACAAATGTTTAAGGCTTAGGATCCTCTTTGTGAGGTACTTTTGCGGCCTCTCCAGTTGTTGCAGGCGTTTAGTGAGGTACATGCCAAATGGGGCATTGTACTCAATGATTGGCTTAATGAGGAAAGAGTAGAGGGAGACAGTGACCTCTTTCTTCCTGGATGCAAAACCCTTAGTAATGAGATGTGCCACATAAAAGGACTTTCTGACCACAGTGGCAGTGTGTTGGTCAAAAGAGAGGTTGCTGTAAACCTGTGTTCCCAGATCTCTTGTAATGCATTCTGTATTCAGTGGCCTACCATCAATGTGGTAATTCATGGGAGCCGGGTTTTTCCCAAAGGGGATGACGACACATTTTTTGGCATTGAGCTTAAGGCCATGGTTCTGACACCAATTGTTGGTCTCAGTAAAGCCTTTCTGTAGGATGTCAACATCACTTGGGGAGTTAATAATAGCTCCCAACTTGCAATTGTCTGCAAACTTTGTCAGCTAGAGTCCCTTCGTGTTGGCCTGGACATCAGAGAAGTAGATACCAAACAGGAGAGGATCCAGGACTGAACCCTGTGGGACTCCACTCTTGACTGGTTGGCAGTCTGACTTGCAGTCAGCTACTTTCACACTGCGGGTTCTAGCTGTGAGCCAGTTTGCAACCCACCTAGTGATATAGGGGTTGATGCCTAGCTTAGTGAGTTTTTCTATAATTCCTGAGTGGGGAATAGTATCAAAGGCCTTGGCCAGATCAGGGTAGGCTGTATGAACCACCTTGCCTTCATCCACAGCTCTGGTGACTGACTCAAAGAAGTTGACCAAGTTGAACAGGCTTGATCTACCCTTCACAGAACCTATATATATATATATATATATATATATATATATATATATATATATATATAAACACAAGCAGAAGGTTATAATTCAAAGTGGAAATGGATGATGATGAATCAGGTTAAAAATTCAAGAAGTAAGGAGAGAGTGGGATTTTGTTTGCAGATCCTTAAGGAGAATAATGACAGCCATACTGAATATTGCATTCATAAAGTAGCAGAAAGTGTACAAGAACTAAGCCAACAAGAAAATGGAAAAAGGAGGACGATAGGGATTATGGCAAGTATGGGTACAAAAAATAGGCAAGATAGGTCTGAAATTTACTGATGAAAACTAGCAAAGGAACCAAGGTATAGGGAGGAAGTAACTAGAGTGGGAAAGATAATAGAATGGGTTGAGGCCAAGAAGACGCTTGGACTGTAGGCTAGGGACTACCTTGACTACCAGGAATTGCTATCAGAGTATAGGCAAAAAGAAAAGGATAAGGAAATCCTATGTGAAAGACCTGCTGTGGTAGAATTTTTAGTTGAATCTAGAACAGAAGCTGCTGTAAAAAAGGGATAATTAGTAGGGCATATAAGATATCGTATGATAACGATGAGAATCAATCAGAGGAGGTTATAAAAGATTGGGGATAGAAACTGGAATTTACAAGGGAACAACAGGAGGACTCATGTATGTATCCAGACAAGTGGTACTCCAGAAGGTTTAGGATTTTTCTTAAAAGTGTTTGCATTGGTATTTTTATACCTCAAGCAGACTTCAAAGAATTTTTCCTCAGGTAGATTTTGAATGTCAGAAGTGTGATGGGGAAAAAGAGGTAACTTAGAACATATATTTTAGGAGTGTAATGAGCATGCAGATTTAAAAAATTCCCTACAGAGTACTGTCAGAAATATTGGTTGAGCAAATGGATGTAACTAAGAAGGTTAATCTTTTGAAATGGGAGACAGGTTCTGTGTTGCTTAGACATAGTAAGGCGTTAAGTTTAATTTTGGTGGCTGCCAAAAAAGCAATTACTAGAAATAGAAATCAAAGTTTAAACCAGCTGTATTAGAAGTGTTGAATAGTGTAACAGGTAAATGAACTGGAAGTTGGATTTTTAGAGAAGGGAAGGAGCAAATTACATGGAAATAAACTGAAATTGTGGGAACAATACATGCAGAATAACGTTCAGGGAAGGGGGGGTGAGAAGTTTAAGGGAAAGGAAGATTGAGCAATTTGTGTACAATTGAATTGAAGATAGTTAAAAAAAGAATACATATGGCATATAATATATGTAACTGGAAACATGTTAACATGGTTTGTTTTCTTTTGTATTAATGTATGTTTACCTATGTCTTAAGTAATAATTTAATAAAGGTATTAAAACAAGAAAGTAGATCATGTGCATCATTTGTAGAAGGAAAATCAAACTATAACCACAACCAATGCAAAAGGTGAATTATTATTATTGCAAATTACAATGTCAAATGGTAACAGGATTTGTGAGTTGTTAGGTCAATGTAAAAAATCTGTTATAAAGCCAAATTTGTGTTGGCCAACCAGATGAGTAGTCAGGCAGACACTGACAGCAGCAGTTACTAAAGTCAAAGCTAAAAGTGATATACACTAAACAAATCATTGATGTTATGTTGTCCTGTCTCGCCTTCATTCTTGATGGTTGGGTTCGGAACTGAGCATCGGTTCCGACTCAGCCTAATACTAAAGCTCAAGAGCTTTCACTGGCTCGAGACTGTACCCTATCCCATGATGCCTGGCGGCAGTTACCCAGATCTCGTTTGCTGCTTTGCTGGTTCGGGATTGTATTTCGCTGGCTCAGGCTAAGTCTTTGTTTTATTTACTTATTGACTGAATATTTTTTATCCTCGTAGTGTAATAACCTTTAATATCTGTAGTTTAGTGTAGAAGAGCTTTTTTTGGGGATTTTAGTGTTTCCTTTTTTTCTGTTATCGCTGGTTGTAGCGTTGTTGTGTGGGCCATCGTTGTTTGCAGGGCTCTTTTATCCCTATCCCGTCTAACTTTGTCCTGAACGAATCCGTTTAACTTAGAGGGTTTGTTTTTGTACCCTTTGTTTTAGCCCTTTTTTTTAGTTGAGGGCTTCCTTTCCCCTTTCTACTACCTTTTTTCCTGAGGTTTCGTCATTTTATTTAGAGACATCTCTTCTGGCTTGATAGTCGTTTAAATTAGAGACATCTCCTCATGCGTTTTTTCCCCCTATAAAAAAAAAAAATCTTTTTGCTACTTTGTGATAATTGTGTTTACTTGTGGCTTTCTGTGTATTGATTGATAAGTGTACTGTTTGATAGTCCTTATCCGTTTTTTGACTAGTACAAAATGTTTAAAGATGCTTGGTAAGGAAGTCAAGCAGTCTGGCTTTAAAAAGTGTGACTCGTGCACACAGAAGATGTTGCTTACTTATAGCCAAACTAGCTGTGTATATTGCTTAGGTACGGTTCATCTGCAGGACTCCTGCTCTGTCTGCCATAGAGTCAGTTCCAGGGTCCTGCAGGAATGTAAAAATAAGTTAATTGTAAGGGGTTTACTTTAGGGATCGTTTGTGTATATGGAATGAGTCAGCCCTCTAAATCCTCATCAGAGAAATCTTCAAAAAAATCATCTTCTTCGGCTCTGGCTTCTGAGCCGACCAAGAAGCCTGAAAAACATGCAACTCTGGACTCGAAGGCTATCGGACCCGAGAAGACAACAACTCCATCGCCTCCTCCAGCTTTATCGAAGCCAACTCTGAGCCAAAAAAGGAGCTGGTCCCTGACTCTGGAACTGGTCTACTCAGTGCTCCAGTCACCCCTTTTGCAATCGGCGGCTGGTAGCCATAAATCCTCCACTTTTTCCTCTCAATCTTCCAGGAGTCTCTCCGACGATGATGTGGAGTAGGTGGCCAAGCAGTTGCTTCGGACACCGGCCTTAATAAAAATTCTCTTGAGTCCAGCCCAGATGGAAGTGGAGCCAACGCCTGTATCTGCCTTGTCTTCTGTTCCTTCTCCAACTCGGATGAGCTCGGAGCCAGAGTGCCTGGATGTCCTTGCAGTGGAACCGTCGGGTCAGAAAAACACAACTGGTGTCTCGGCCCTGACTTCTGCTCCGACTTCTTCGATGCTGCCTTCACTCAGTCTAGGAGCCGACACTCCCTCGTTTGGTCTGGGGAGGAGAGTTGGATTGGACCTTTGTCTGATCCAACTCTTCCTCTTGGGGCTTCGGCGCAGGTGAGTTTGGTGCCCACATCAGCCTCGGAGCCATCCTCCTTGGCATGGGGGACGTCTCCCAGCTACTCGGAGCTGGAAGCTCTCTCAGACCAGGATTGCGGTGCCTTCGAGATGATGAGTGTGCTCTCTCCCCAGACTGCTCCACCCTCAGCTCTAGCTATTCTTCCCCCAAAAGGACCAGTGTCAACCTCTGTACCATCCCTCCAGCCCAGGCATAGAGAGCCAGTGCCCCAGGATGCCCCAATGGGCGATCCACTCTCTTCTTAAACCTCCCCAGGGTATCCATCTGAGGAGGTCCCTCGAAAGAGGACTTGTAAGAGGAAACATTTAGACTCCCCTGAGTCTGTCATGTTGGATACAGAATAAGAGGATTCAGAAGGGTCCTCATGTTACCCTGTGAGGATGTCTCCTTTTCAAACATCTTAGAGATCCTGAAACAGAGGGGTGGCTGGAAGACCCTCTCCCCTTCTGAAGATGTGTCTGTATACCTGGAGGCATTTGGATCTCACCCCTCCACCTCTTGGGTGTCTCCACCTTTCGACCAGCTCCTTGGCGTAGTCAGTCAAAAGGCATGGGGCTCTCCAGAATCCATGGATCCTGTTCTGAGGAGGCCCAACAAGTTTATTACTGACCCAGATGACAAGCAGTTTTTAACCAAAGGTATCCCAGTAGATGCTATGGTGGTGGCGGGGGCCACCAAGAAGGAATTAGCTGAAACTTCTTCATCTGCCCATCCGCTGAATAAGGAGTCTGGAACGATGGATAGATATGGGAAACGTATGTTTTCTTCAGCGGCCTTTACTCTTAGGTCACTGAACTACTTATCCCATTTTACCCGACTTCAGAGGGATCTCCTGAAAAAGCTAGGAAATACCCTCCAGGATGCTATAGCTGCGGGGGTGCCAGACAAGGTAAACTCTCAGCTTGCAACTCTAAATTCTGTAGTAAACTCCTCCATGCACCTCATATCCTAAGCAGCTGATGGAGCAAGCAGGGCAGCAGGCACAAGAATTGCTCTGAGGAGACCTTCCTGGATGCACCTTTGTGAGTTTGCTGAACACTTTAAGTCTTCCTTTGTAAACACCCCTTTTGACAGTTCGTCCTTTTTCGGGCCAAAAGTTAAAGAGACTCTTACCAGGTGCGAACAAGAAGGCAAAACTCTGTCTGCCGTGGGAGTATGTTTCTCCGCCCCTACCAGGCCTTATCCCAAAGGTCAGAAGGGCGGAAAAATGTGGTTCCGGAAATCCCAAAGAGCTTTGCTGGATACACATGGTGAATTTTCCCCCAGGGGCAGAGGGGTAAATAATGGAAGATGCCACCTCGCAGCAGAGGGGATCCGCAGAACCAGGGTGACAGATACGTTCTCTGGCAGGCCCTTCCAGCACTCCTGAAAGGAGGCCCACTTGTCCACCTCTGGAGGCCGTCTTGGGCAGATTATCACTGTACCCAAAAGCCTGGGTGAATATCACTCAAGACAAATGGGTATGGTCGATTACATACAGGGGATAGAACATATCCTTTTCATCTCCACCCCCTCCGTCAAGATCAATCCCAGACATCCCATCTGGTCAAAGGGATCAAGCAACCCTAGAACTCCAAAGGTTACTAGAAAAAAAGAGTCATCCAAGAAGTCCCTGCAGACCAAATCGGATCTGGGAATTACTCAAGGTTTTTTTTCATTCCAAAGAAGACAGGGGACTGGAGACCAATCTTGGATCTCAGCAAGCTGAACAAGTACGTAAAAAAAAAAAAAAAAATCAAAGTTCCGGATGGTTACACTGCAGTCTTTACTCCTCTTTCTGGGACAAGACAATTGAATGTGCTCAATAGATCTTCAGGATGCATACTACCATATAAAGATGGACAGGCAATCCAGGAGATATCTACACCTCAGGCTAGGAGCCAGTCATTACTAATTCAGAGCTCTGCCCTTTGGTCTCACTACAGCCCCTAGAGTGTTTACCAAATGTATGGCAGTAGTCATGGTTCACCTGAGGCATCTAGGATTCCGGGTGTTTCCGTACTTAGAAGACTGGCTCCTGACTGCCACCACCAAGGATCTACTGACCAAGGCAAGGGACACCACCATTCATCTCTGCTCAGAGCTAGGTATTACCTTAAATTTCAAAAAATCTGCCTTGTTGCCTTCACAGCATATTACCTGTATAGGGGCAGACTTAAACACAAAAGACATGGTAGCAAAATTGCCTCACGAAAGGGTACAAATGCTACGCCATCAGATATCAATCTTGCTCATGAGAAGGCAAGTGCAGACAAAGTTTGTTCTCAAGGTTCTGAGGTCAGTGGCAGCTGCAATAACATTAGTTCCACTGGCATGTCTACAGATCAGAGTATTGCAGTGGCTACTCTTTGCTCAATGGTCCATGCAGGAGTTACCCATGTCACACAAGATCCTCATTACGGACACCTGCAAGAAAGACCTACAATGGTGGCTTCAGTCCATGCAGGTAACGATAGGTAGACTGTTTGTTCTCCCCCATCCAGTCGCTACAGTGACCACGGACACTTCCCAGATAGGGTGGGGGGGAATTATCTGGGACAGACTGTCCAAGGGACTTGGCAGGAACACGAATACCACTTGCACATCAATGTCCTAGAGATGAGAGCGGTGCTTCTGGCATTGCAAGCATCCTAGAGCTCTCTTCCAAAAGGTACAATTGTGATACAGACAATATGTCCATGGTGTGGTACATCAACAAACAAGGTGGAACCAGATCCTACCCTCTGTGTCGGGAGGCTCAAAGAGTATGGCAATGAGCTATTTCTTCTCAGCATTTTCTAACTGCAATGCACACTCCGGGAAATCCAACATGATAGTGGACAAATTAAGCCAGGCAATACTTATGCGTCACGATCCCTGAAACAGGAAATTGCGAACCAAATTTTTTGAAAGTGGGGCCAGCCTTGCTATGACCTCTTTGCCATGTCCATGAACTTCAAATGCAGCAGCTACCTTGCCTTAATCCCTCCTCCGGGGGAGTTACCAAGTGATGCACTTGTTCACGATTGGCCTCCGGAACTTCTTTATGCATTTCCTCCATTTTCATTAATACCCAAAGTTCTACAGAAAGCAAAATTGTTGAGTCACAAACGAATACTCATCACTCCATACTGGCTTTGTCGAATCTAGTTCCCTTTCCTATGGCCCCATCTCCAGGAGGAGCCCTGGTTTCTGGACCCGGATCTTCTGACCCATTAGTCAGGAACGCTCCATCCCTCCATCCAAACCCTCATCCTCACAGCTTGGTTGCTCCACTTCCCATTTTAGCCAGGCTTCTGGACATATCCCCAGCAGTGCGGCACATTCTGGTTTCAACTCATAAGACTGCAACTAGAAAACTGTATGCTAGCAAATGGAAAAGGTTTTCTTGTTGGGCTTCCAAATATCATGTAGACCCCTTCACAGCCCCTGTGACTACATTTCTATATTTTTTTAGCAAAGATTTTCAGTCAAGGCACAGCTGCAGCTACTATACAAGTACAATTAGCTGCCATATCTAACTACCACTTAGCAGACATGGGATCGAATATAATGTCTCACAGATTATGCAAAGCCTTTCTGAGGGGTACATTCCTATTAAGACCTCCAATAAGAGAAATGGGATCTAAATTTAGTACTACTTTAATTCTCCCTCCATTCAAGCCAGCTTCCTCTTGTCCACTAAAGTTCCTAACGTGGAAGACAATCTTTTTGACAGCCATTACTTCGGCTAGGAGGGTTTCAGAACTACAAGCTCAGTCTTTTTGTCCTCCCTATTTAGTTTTCCACAAAGACAGAGTCTGTCTTAGAACAAATCCTTTTTTCTGCCCAAAGTATGTTCTGAGTCCAACTTGAATCAATCCATTGACCTTCCTGCACTCTTTCCCGACTATGGCAACAAGGTAGAATATAAGCTTCACCAGTTGGATGTCCATAGGCAGTTACACTTCTATTTACATAGGACAAAGTAGTTTAGAAAATCTGACCAATTATTTGTCTCATTCTCAGAGACTAGAAAAGAGGTGCCAGCTTCAAGAGTCACTTTATCTAAATGGCTTTCAGACACCATTACTTATGCATATAGCTCTCAACATAAGCAACTGCCAGGTAAAATTCGAGTCCATTCGACTAGAGCTATGTCGACTTCCACCACTTTCCAAGCCAGGCAACCTTTGGATTCAGTTTGTGCAGTAGCCAAATGGGTTAATCCTCATACCTTTATCACTCATTACAAAGTATACGTGGCTTCCCGGAACAGAGCTTCCTTTGGTTCCACTGTTCTGAAGAGTTTATTCCCTTGAGCCACCCGAGAAAGAAGGTACTGGGGACGCTGTCCCAACCATCAAGAATGAAGGCTCAATAGGACAACATAACATAAAGAAGTTATGTACTCACCGTAACGTTCCATGTTTGTTGTCCATAATCTCGCCTTCATTCTTGCATCCCACCCTCCTTTCCCTTCCCTGGAGGATCAAGAGGAATTTTTGGAATTGGTCATAAAGTTCTCTGATTCCCTTCTTTCCTCATGAGATATGAGCTAAGGATCTTTATCTTTACATTTTTTGGTTAGATAAGTTCTAGTGATTAGTATTTGCAAACAAGATCTGAGTAACTGCCACCATGCATCATGGGACAGGGTATGGCCTCGAGCCAGTGAAAGCTCTCAAGCTTTAATATTAGGCCGAGTCGGAACCAATGCTCGGTTCTGAATCCAACCATCAAGAATGAAGGTGATATTATGGACAACAAACATGGAACGTTATGGTGAGTACATAACTTCTTTTTTCATAAACAGATCCAGACAAATAATTACAATAAAGATCAGACTGTTATAGGCAGTATCATATTGTTACCTAAAGGTTTTACTATATTAAGTTATACAGCCAGTGGCAGAAGGCAACTGATAATTCCAGACTTCAGTAAAACAAGAAGCCGATAAGGTGATCTTCAGTAGTATAAATCATACATATTCAGAACATAAAAAAAATGACAAAACCTATAAAACATTAGAAAATAGATAAACCAGCAACAGACATTCAAGCTGGGTGCAGAAATGCAATAAAAAAATTCACGGCAATGACCTCAACCCCCACAGAGATAGGTTATCCATTTTTTTTAGTTCCACAACATTGGCAAGCTTTTTGATGCTGGGAGGGCCAGATGCAAAAACAAAAAGCATACTGTAGTTATAGAACTGGACATGGTATAGCATAAATGGTAGGAAGGTCACACAGCCAATCCAGTTAGTAAAAACTACAAGAAAAACCTAGCCAGATAGCACAGCGGTTAAGATATTCACCTCCCATGCACAAAGTACAAGGTTTGATCCTGACCTCTGGCCAATGTCTTTGCTTTATCTGTATAGCTCAAATGGCTTAGTTGTAAATAATTGTGGTTCTGGTGTGCAGGGTACTGGGTTCAAGACTTGCAAGGGCTTGTTATTTGTGCCAGTTAGCTATAGTATAACTATTCCCGGCTCCACAAAGTCTACTCTTCAATTATTACCTTGGAACTAGACAAACTTTCAACTTAAGCACTCAAACCATTCACTTCTCAGCCCGGCACTTGCTCAAAACTCTTAGCAAGCACTAATAAACCTTAGCACTAGACCCCTCTATACTGTAGAGAAGGACAAGGCTCTCTATTTGACCTTACCAGCCAATCAGTAAAACAGCTTACTGTACTGATCCAGGCATGTCCAAAGGGCAGTTTCAGGTGTACTCCCTAGTCCAGTAGGTGAATCTGGGCATTTTGAGGCAATGTTACAACTGCCTCATGTACACACACAACCCTCTCCTACCACCAAACACTAATACATGCGAGAGATGCAGTTATGCAGCCAAACTGGAGGCTAAGCTCTCTCAACCCAAGACTGGACCAGGCAGTCAAGAGGAGAAGGTAATTACTTGCCATCACACCACCAGTCTCACATAGACCTATGAAACCAGCACTGGTAAAAAACACACATAAATACATGAAAACATACTCGGAGGCTCTAAATAAAAATCTGCAAAAGCAGCAGAGACCTCCAAAGCAGACATCCAAGCAACCTCCACCCCCCAACACAAACCGTGAAACACATACTTCACAAAACCAGTATGCCATGCAATCACAGCCCTTAAGGCAAAATAACATACCCAACACACTAGCAATAGGTGACTCTATAGTCAGGCACACTTACGTCCCACTCACTTGGCTGAACAAGGAGAAAGTTACTGTCAGCTACCTGTCGGGTGCCAGGATCCGCCACGTAACTCAAGCACTCAGGTCACTCCAGAACAAGTACAAATATGACTCTGTCATTGTCCATGTTGGTGTGAATGTCCTGAGCCATACCTCCCTGGACTACATGAAAAGAGACATGGAAGAGCTCTCTGATCACATAGCCCAGGCCGGTATGACCCTGACCCTGAGTAGCATCCTGCTCTCACCAAGAATTATACCACTGTATAAAGAAAAATTATCAATTTCAACAATTGGCTATGGTTCTGATGTCATTCAAAGGGGATCCAGTGTCTGTCAGCCTGGGATGACATGCTCGACAAGCCACGCAGCCTCGCTAGAGATGGCTTGCACCTATCACCCTTAGGCTTTTGAATACTTGCCAAGGCTCTTGCCACCCCCATAGTGCCTTTTTTAGGCAAGGCTCAAAAGACAAACCTACCACCGTAAATAGCACAAGTAACAAAAAACTGAGGGTAATGGTACTCAGTGCCAGAAGTCTAAACCTCAAAATAGACATACTTGAGGCACTCCTCAGTATGGAGAAAATCGATATATGTGCAGTAACAGAAACCTGGTTTAAGGCTCCAGAGAGCACCCCAGCACTACCAGGCTACAACTCATACCATACATTTCGGCCATAAAACCGGACCGAAATACAAAAGACGGGGGCGTATTCATATTCATCAAGGATACCCTCACCTCCAGGTTAGTGGCACAGCACGATGCTTCAGAGATCATCCACGTGCAACTAACAATGGGCAGAGCTGCAATTCATATAGTAGCTTGCTACAGATCACCCACCATGTCCCAGGACCCCCATTCTGCACTTCTGTAAACATTGGGAAACATAAACGTCCTACCAAACACCCTGATATTGGGAGATTTCAATTACTCAAACAACTGGGAGAGCTACTCAAGTACTAACTCCCTTGCCCAACATTTCCTAGAATTTATAAACTCAAATGCCCAGGATCAACTGGTCAGCACCCCACCAGAGTTGACAATATATTTTACCTGGCCATCACCAACATGGGCGACCGGTGTTCCACACCGGAGGTCTACCCCTCGCTGGTTAGATCTGACCATAAACTAATCACTCTGGATATCCACATTCCGCCCCCACCCCTGGTCAAAGAAACCACTGTGTAAAACTTTTCAAAAGCAAACTTCATGTTACTTAAGACCAAGGTGGAAAGTTTCAAATCCCCCATGCTAAAGGATAACGCTGCCCAAGCTGCAAAATCCTTTACTAATGCACTCTACAGGCACCTACAAGAATGCATGGATCGTGCTATCCCAAGCAAAACCAAGACTCACTCCTCCAAAAAAAGGGAACCAGTCTGGTGGACCCCTGCCATAAACAAGCTATACAATAGAAGGAGCAAACTAGTACAGAAAAGAGTAAAATCCCAAGAAGAGAAGACATCCCTGATCAGTATCAACAAGAAACTATGATCCCTCATAAAATCATCCAAGGTTAGCTTCGAAAGAAAAATTGCCAAGGACTCCAAAGATAACCTGATACTCTTGTAATAGGTGACTCTATTGTCAGACACACTGACGTCCCGCTCACCAGGCTGAGCAAAGAGAAGGTCACAGTGAGCTGCCTGTCGGGCGCTAGGATCCGCCACATAACGCAAGCACTCAGGTCACTCCAAAACAAATACAAGTATGACTCAGTCATCGTACATGCTGGTGTGAATGACCTGAGATGTACCTCCCTGGACTACATGAAAAGAGACATAGAGGAGCTCTCTGATCATGTAGCCCAGGCCGGTATGACCCTGACATTGAGCAGCATCTTACCCTCACCTAGAATGATGCCACAGTACAAAGACAAAATGATCGATTTTAACAATTGACTAAAATGTTGGTGTCATTCAAAGGGGATCCAGAGTCTGTCAGCCTGGGAGGACATGCTCGACAAGCCACGTTGCTTCGCTAGGGGCGGCTTGCACCTGTCACCACTGGGCTTTCGGATATTGGCAAAGGCTCTGGCCACCCCCATAGTGCCTTTTTTAGGCAAGGCTCAAAAGTCAAACCCACCTCCATAGACAGCACAAGGAACAAGAAACTAAGGGTAATGCTGCTAAACGCCAGAAGTCTTAATCTCAAGATGCACGCACTCGAAGCTCTCCTCAGTATGGGGAACATCGCTATCTGTGCAGTGACAGAAACCTGGTTCAAGGCTCCAGAGACCACCCCAGCACTACTAGGTTATACCTCATATCATGCTTTTTGGCCCCAAAACCCGGACTGAACCACAAAAGGAGGGGGAGTTTCCATATTTATCAAGGATATCCACACCTCCAGGTTAGTGGCATTGCACGAAGTATCGGAGATCATCCATGTGCAACTAACAGTGGGCAAGACTGCTTTTCAGTTCATAGCATCCTACAGACCACCCTCTCAAAGTCAGGAATCCCACTCGGCTTTCCTGAAAACATTGGAGAACATGAAGATCTCTCCGAACACCATTATATTGGGTGACTTCAACTACTCAAATATAGACTGGGAGCACTACTCAAGCCGCAGCACCTTAGCCCAAAGGTTCCTGGAAATTATAAACTCAAATGCTATGGAACAACTAGTCACCACTCCCACAAGAGGGGATAACATACTAGACCTGATCATTACCAACATGGGTACTCTATGCTCCATACCAGAAGTATATCCCTCATTGGTAAGATTAGACCATAAATTAATTTCACTGGATATCCACATCCCGACCCCACCCCCAACCCAGAAAACCACAGTGAAAAACTTCTCAAAAGCGAACTTCTCACTTCTCAAAACCGAAGTGGAATCCTTCAAGGCCCCAGGGCCAGTGCAAACTACGGCCCAAGCTGCAGAATCCTATATAAACGCATTCTACGGACATCTCCAGGAATGCATGGATCATGCTATCCCAAACAAAACCAAGACCCAATCATCCAAAGGCAGGCGTCCAGTCTGGTGGACCCCAGCCATAAATAAACTGTACAACAGAAGGAGGAAGCTACTACATGATAGAGCAAAATCCCTAATAGGGAAGGCAGCTCTGATCATTACTAGCAAAAAATTACGATCCCTCATAAAATCCTCCAAGGCCAGCTTCGAGAGAAAAATTGCACAGGACACTAAAGACAATCGTAAGGCTTTTTTCAGTTATGTTAGGAACCTGGGATGCAACTCCCAGACTTGTTCTGAGTTGATTCTAAACAACAAAAAATACACTGAACCCACAGACATCGCCAATATCCTGGCAGACAGGTTCAGTGCAAACTTCTCCACCCCCTCCCCCCCCAAAAGAGCAAGTATCTATCTCGGCAGAGGGCTGCCTCCCAAACATCTCTGATGCTCAGGTGAAGGCTGCCCTCTCCAAAGCAAAAAACACTGCTTGCATGGGACCAGATGGCGTCCCGGGTTGCATCCTAGATGAACTCCAAGAAGAACTAACCCCTCAAATAAAACAGCTGTACAATCTCAGCCTCTCTACAGGATATGTGCCCACAGAATGGAGTACAGCAACAGTGGTCCCACTCCACAAAGGTGGAGACTCTACAGACCCTGGAAACTATCGCTCCATAAGCCTGACTAGCCTAGTCTGTAAGGCTATGGAGAGGATCATCATGGAGCTCATAAAGACATCAAGACATTGGGGACCTACAGACACTAGATCCTACCCAATTTGGCTTCGTCAAGGGCAGATCCTGCCTTTTGAACCTGGTCAACGTCTTTGAAACAGTCACCAAAGCCATAGATGAAGGGAAGGTAGTCCACACAGCCTATCTGGACCTAGCAAAGGCATTTGACACACTACCCCACTCGTGCATCATAGATAAGCTATCCAGCTTAAATATAAACCCCTATGTCACAAGATGGGTTGCAAACTGGCTCAAAGACAGAACCCACAGAGTGAGAGTTGCTGGAGCCATGTCAGACTCGAAACCGGTCACAAGTGGCGTCCCACAAGGTTCTGTCCTGGGACCACTCTTGTTCGGTATATACTTTTCCGAGGTACAGGCCAACGTGGGAGGACTATGGCTCACCAAGTTCGCAGATGACTGCAAACTGGGTGCCATAATCGACTCTCCAGCTGACAAAAACATCCTTCAAAAAGGTCTCACAGAGACGGATAACTGGTGCCAGAGCCATGGTCTAAAGCTAAATGCCAAAAAGTGTATAGTCATACCCTTTGGCAAAAACAATGTGCCCACAAATTACCACATAGGAGGTAACCCATTAAGTACAGAGAAAGTAGTTAGGGATCTAGGGACCCAAGTTGATAGCAATCTCTCATTTGACAACCACATTGCCAAAGTGGTTAGAAAGACCTTCTACATAGCCCACCTCATCATGAAAGGATTCACATCTAGATCAAGAGAGGTAATCGTGCCCCTTTATCCATCCCTCATCAGGCCTATCATAGAATATAATTCCCCTTTTGGGATGTACCTTACCCGACACCTGCAGCAACTGGAAAGACCCCAAGAGGATCAAGGGACTAAAACAGATGCCCTATGCAGTTTGGCTAAAGAAACTCCAGCTGTACTCAGTTGCATACCGCCTACTCAGAGGCGATCTGTGTCTGACATATAAAGCCATGTCCAACCCAGAATTAATGGACATGCTCCACCTCAGTAAATCTAAATCCCTTAGAGCCACACGCTCGAGGGACTTGAACCTCAGCACAGAAATAAATAGAACTTGCTGGAGGGACAGATTCATAACCCAGAGGCTCCCTTCGCTCTGGAATAGAATTCCAATTCATGTTAGGCAGAGCACCTCACTGAATCTCTTCAAGAAGAATCTTGATGAGTGGATGGGGGATCGTAGGTTTGTCCCAGGGATTACTTCCGTGTCACTATTAGACAGAGGCACAGTAAACTAAACCTTAAAAAGGGCACAGTATACTCAAATCAAGGGGTGGCATAAGCCAAACAAAATCGGGCTAGGCACGTAATTGCCCCAGGGCAGATAGCTTAGTATGAACCTATGAACCACAAGGCATTCTTTAGCTATGTCAAGAATCTAAGTGGCAATTCTCAGATCTGCTCGGAGTTAGTGCAGAATGGCACAAAATACACTGAACTGACCGATATCGCCAACATCCTGACAGACAGGTTCAGTGCAAACTTCACCCTACTCTCACTCCCAGAAGGGCCCATAACCATACCAGAAAAATGTAGTGCCCCTGATATCACAGACACTCAGGTTAAAACAGCCCTCTTCAAAGCCAAAAACACAGCATCAATGAGACCGGACGGTGTCCCAGGTTGCGTCCTGCACAAGCTCAAAGATGAACTAACCCCTCACCTAAACACACTGTTCAAACTCAGCCTCTCCACAGGCTACGTGCCCATAGAGTGGCGCACAGCAACGGTTATTCCGCTCCACAAAGGTGGAGCTACAACAGACCCCGGGAACTATCGCCCTATAAGCCTGACTAGCTTGGCTTGCAAGGCTATGGAGCACATCATCATGGATCTTCTTAACAGAGACATTGGGAACCTCCAAACACTGGACCCCACCCAGTTCGGCTTTGTTAAGGGCAGTTTATGCCTCCTAAACCTGGTGGACTTCTTTGAGACAATTACCAAGGCAATAGACGAAGGAAAGGTGGTCCACACAGCTTACCTAGACCTCACAAAGACCTTCAACACCATTCCCTATTCTGATATTATAGACAAGCTCACCAGCCTGAACATAAACCCCTACATCACGAGGTGGGTTGCCAGCAAGCTCACAGACAGATCCCACATGTTAAGAGTTGTGGAAGCTAGGTCTGACTCTAAATCAGTTACAAGTGGCGTTCCCCAGGGCTCAGTCCTAGGATCCCTCCTGTTCGGCATATACTTCTCAGAGGTACAGGCAAGCACAGGAGGACTATGGCTGACCAATTTCGCAGACGACTGCAAACTAGAGGCTATAATTGACTCCCCTGCTGACACAGACATCCTCCAAAAGGGTCTCACTGAGACAGATGCCTTTTGTCATAACCATGGCCTCAAGCTAAATGCCAAAAAGTGCATAGTCAAACCCTTTGGGAAAAAAAAGTACCCACAAACTACCACATAGGTGGTAGTCCCCTAAATACGGAAGACGTAACAAGGGATCTGGGGACCCAAGTAGATATTTTCTTGATAATCGCATTGCCAATGTGGTTAGAAAATCCTTTTATGTGGCCCACCTAATCACAAAAGGGTTTGCATCCAGATCAAAGAGGTCATTGTGCCCCTCTATGCATCACTCATCAGACCTATCATAGAGTACAGTGCCCGATTTGGGATGTACCTTACAAGACACCTGCAACAGCTGGAAAGACCACAGAAGTACCTCACCAAGAGGATCACTGGCCTCAAACAGATGCCTTATGCAACTTGATTGAAGAAACTCGAGCTGTACTCGGTTGCATACCGCCTACAAAGAGGTGATCTCTGCCTGACATACAAGGCCATGTCCAACCCAGAATTGATGGACATGCTCCACCTAAGGAAAACCATATCCCCTCAAGCCTAATGCTGTAGGGATCTAAACCTCACCACAGCAATAAATAAGACGTGCTGGAAGGATAGATTCCTGTCCCAGAGACTTCACATGCTCTGGAACAAGATTCCAGTCTACATTAGGCAGAGCTCCTCACTAACAATCTTCGAGAAACCGTGACGAGTGGATGGGAAACAGAAAGTTTACCCCATGGATCACTTCAGTGGCTCTGCTGGACAGTGGCACAGGGAACTAATCTAAGGGGGCGGCGAAAGCCAATACATTCCTGCTAGGCTTATAAATGCCTTTGGGCAGATAGCCTAGTACCTACCTATGAACCTATGAGGTCCTAAGAAGGTCAAAACATGCATGTTCACAGCTAGTGGGGGTTGACTTTACTGGCCTGAATGCACCTAAAGAAAAAGTAAAAAGTCATAGACATTCAGAAGCCCTATAGCTGAAACACTTGATGTCCTTAAGGCAGGAGCGGCCTTAAATCAACTGGTGCCCTAGACAAAAGAGTTCCATGGCACCCCCACCACATCACCTGGTGCCCCCAACCTGGTCTACCTACCCCAAATAAATACTGGAAAAGTGCCCCTGCTAGAGCGATGCCCTAGGCGACCGCCTAGTTGGCCTATGCCTAAGGCCGGCTATGCCTTAAGGGGTCATTTGCATATATCCCATGGGCTTCTATTACAGGAGGTTTAAAGGGACACTGCCAGAGTTTATAATTCTGACCTAAAGAAAGAACTGATACCTCCCAGTTGTCACCACCCACTTGCTATATCATCATCATCATCATCATCATCATCAACCCAACTCCTGGTTTCAATTTACTTTATGCAGCCCTGTTTTCATTCCCTTTGGTGAACACAATTAACAATATTCGGTTCCTGTCAATGCTTTCAGTCCTCAATCACTGGGAAACAATAAGGTTATTACATTTTTCTGTGCGTTTATGGTGGGGGTGATTAGGCAAGACTCTCAATGTTTATTTTTTACAATCTCATCAAAAAACTTATCTTAATAGTGCAGCTCTTTATTCTCTCTATTTATTCTGCATAGCGTAACTGTGAGCAGTATAGTCAAAAGAGTACAGTTTAGTGAATTCATAATTACTTAGCAGTGTCTTGACGTATTCCCCTTACTCTGTAGTAAAGCAATCTCAGAATTAGTATGCAGAACTATCACTTTGCTGTACTGTACAGACCCCATTGTGACAGTAAGTTTTGGACTTCACTGTTAAAAATGAATCTATTGTTTGCATGACACATTTTTGACAGCAGGTCAGACAACCATTACACTTGTCTAGTATTCAAAAAAAAAACATGAAAAAAAGAAGACTACTTCTGTTTGAAACTTGCATCATGCTGATGCTTTTTTACAGAGCAAGTGGCAGTCATGTATAACATCACAGCACTTAGCTAGCATTCAGAAATCCACACAAAAATATGAAATGAAATGAACGGAAAACTCTGTCTTAACTAACATTTTAGCTTTGCATTTATCATATGCTTTCCTGCAAGGTAGCATGTGAGGTCATAAACTTCCTGAAGAGATACTTTTCTCTGAGGATAAAAAGCACAGGTGAAACTAATGAATGACTCGGCGAGAGCTGTTGTGAGTACAACTACAATTTGTGATGAAGTTTGACTAAGACCATTGAAACTTCCTGTAAACACCCCTCCTCCAACCCCCCCCCCCCCCCCCCAGCCAAAGGGATGGGAAGTGCTCAGAAAGCTAGACTGAAAATGTAAACAAAGTCCAGAATCAAAACAAAAATTCTCTGAGACTGTCCCTTTAAGGTATCACATAGCTATTTTTTTCTTGCAGTTTTTGTAAAGAGGAGGAGGGTTTTTATCAACAGGAGTTTTTTTTTTTTTTACTGACTCATCAAATAAATAAATAAATAAATGAGGTACGTTGTTGTCTGTTAATTACTCCCCCCAAGTGATCAGAAGACTGAATATAACAAAAGACGTGTAGGGAGGAATTTAACAACTATAACAGGCTCTGCAGCAGCATAATACCTTTTTAATGAAAGCGTTGAGTGATGGTTTAAGTGCTTCATAGGTAGGTACTAGGCTATTGGCCCAAGGGCCTAAGTAAGCCTAGCCAACAAGGTTCTTTGGCTTACGCCACCCAAGAAAGTTAATTTCCTGTGCCCCTGTCAAGCAGAGCCACAGAAGTGATCCCCGGGGTATATTTCCTATTTCCCATCCACTCATCAAGATTTTTCTTGAAGAGTGCTAATGAGGAACTTTGCTTGACATAGATGGCTAGCTTGTTCCAGAGTATAGGAAGTCTCTGGGACAGGAATCTATCCCTCCAGCATGTCCTGTTTATTGTTGTGACAAGGTTTAGGTCCCTAGAGCGTGTAGCTCGGAGGGATTGGGATTTCTTTAGGTGTAGCATGTCCAACAGCTCTGGGTTTAACATAGCTTTATATGTTAGGCAGAGATCTCCTCGGAGTAGGCGATACGCTACAGAGTAAAACTGGAGTTTTTTGAGACGGTCAAAGTAGGGCATCTGTTTGAGGCCAGTAATCCTCTTTGTAAGGTACTTCTGTGGCCTTTCCAGCTGCTGCAGATGTCTTGTGAGGTACATTCCAAAGGGGCGTTGTACTCTATAATGGGTCTAATGAGTGCCAAGTAGAGGGGAACAATGGCCTCTTTTTTCCTGGATGAGAACCCTTTTGTGATCAGGTGTGCCACATAGAAGGATTTCCTGATTACTGTGGCAATGTGATTATCAAAGGAGAGACTACTATCCACCTGGATCCCAAGGTCTCTTATCACACATTCAGCGTTAAGTACACTGCTGTTTATGTGGTAGTTCATGGGTACAGAGTTTTTACCAAAGGGGATGACAGTGCACTTTTTGGTATTGAGCTTGAGGCCATGCCTCTGACACCAGGCATCTGTCTCAGTGAGGCCCTTCTGTAGGATGTCCACATCATTTGGGGACTCGACTATGGCTCCTAGTTTGCAGTCATCTGTGAACTACGTTAGCCAGAGGCCTTCTGTGTTAGCCTGTACTTCAGAGAAGTAGATACCAAACAGGAGAGGTCCCAGGACTGAACCCTGTGGTACTCCACTTGTCACTGGTTTGATGTCAGATTTGGAGTCTGCAACTTTACAGTGTGGGTCTGTCAGCGAGCCAGTTGGCAACCCATCTTGTGACATGGGAATTTATACCTCGATTAGTGAGTTTAGCTATAATTCCAGAATGGGGGCTGGTTTTGAAAGCCATGGCGAGGTCAAGATAGGCTGTGTGAACCACCTTACCCTCGTCTACATCTTTGGTGACTGCCTCAAAGAAGTTGATCAGGTCCAGAAGGCATGATCTGCCTTTCACAAACTCGAACTGGGTGGGGTTCAGAGTTTGGAGGTTACCAATGTCTTTGTTTATGAGTTCCATGATGATACGTTCCATGGCCTTGCAGACCAGGCTCGTCAGACTAATAGGGTGATAGTTTCCAGGATCAGTGGTGGCAGCCCTTTTGTGGAGTGGGATAACTTTTGCTGTGTGCCATTCAGTAGGCACAAAGCCTGATGTGAGACTATGACTGAACATGGTGCTTAGGTGGAGAGCCAGTTTATTCTGAAGTTCATGTAAAATGCAGCCTGGGATGTTGTCCGGTCCCATGGATGCTTGTTTTTGGTTTTAGAGAGTGCAGCTTTTACCTGCATAGATGTGATTACAGGGACTCAGCATTATTCCTGTATAGATATGGGCCCTTTAGGGGTGGGGGGTAAAGGTAGCACTGAACCTATCTGCCAGGATGATGGCAAGGATGATGGCAATATCAGTTGGTTCTGTAATTTTCATGCCGTTGTGCTGTAACGCAGGTGTGATACTCGCCTTTTCATAAACAATGAAACATAACTATATGATTATCTGTAATTTACCTAGCAGTCAGCATTTTAAGAATGCACATAGTTGTATTCAAGTTTTCCAACTCACCTTGTAGATTACTGTATGCCATAATGGATATAGCATATACTGTCTTTGAAAGTCTATGTCTCTGTTAAATTCTTAGAATTCACTAGAAAACTTTTGACTAAGCAGTTATTACCTCACAGCTCCCACTGTAGTACACTCTGAATTTGACTCCTCAGTTTTAGATACCAAGCATGAAGTGTGGTATGTTACAGCTGAAAAAATAACATATTTAAAAAAGAAAAGGCAAAATACACATTTTTATTGTGAAATCTGTAGGATTTTACTTCTGACATAGTAGGAACTTCATTCATGCACATTCTGGAGTTTTGTTTTACTTGGCCTTTTCTGCAGGGCTCAAGAACAAGTCTGACGTAGTGCCAGTCTGTGATAACAAAGCACTGTGAATAGCTGACTTTATTAGCTGCATACAACTTTCATTTGCCAGTTATCTGAAAGAAATTCACAAAAAAAAATTACTTTTAATAAGATATTTGGTTAAAAAAATATATATAGTGATGCAATGGAAGGTCCTCATTCTGTGATGATAGACTTTGGCCGTATAGAAATCACATACTCTAAATATAATGGCCATGTTGCTCTTTAACAGATACTGTGCCCCCGAAGAAACCATATCAGCAATCATTCAGAAGTCATCTTGTAACTCCATTTCACTTTCATACATTAGGTGCCACCAAAAAAAATGATTTGCAGATTCTGTATACTCCTGAGACCTCATTGAGAAAAAAATGAACGGCATAACATCTGCAGTAATATATTTCAACTTAATGTTTCTGGACACCCCACCCCCATGTCAGTTGAAATAAAAATGAAATAAAAAAATAAATAAATAAATGCAAATGTATTTTTCTCTGGACAGTGTATTGTTACCACTGCCCACAGAAAAATACACTTGTATTGTTACCACTGCTCACAGATCTATTTGTTTTTCTGCCAGAAAAGAGTGAAGGAAAATATAATCATGGTAAAGTACTTCAGCTGTCAGCTTTTCTTTCCCAATCCCACCAAGCCACATCAGTGATCACTTTAATGCGACTGGCCTGTCATTTGCTTTCTTCTTCCAAGTGCTTCCCATAACTCTCAACCTTCCACCTCTAAAATGTAGAACACTACCACTTACAGCTTGGAGCAAATGGACACAATATGGAACATTTACTGACAGCTTTAACTAGGAAATTCACAGCATGGCTAATAAAGGATCTTATTCATTCAGTCCATCCTATCTGACCTATGGAGTCCTTAATTGGATCTGATCCAGCAACATTAGTGCTCCTGCTTGTCTAGTTTTCACTCTTTAAGCTGTTCTAGAGATGGTTAACACTTAAGCTACCCTTTTTCTGGACAAATTTATAAGTTTCTTCTTCTTCTTGTGAGCCCCTTCTGTCAGGGCATTTCCAGCAAGTGCATCTGGAGACTGTTTATCTCTCTCAGAGTTTAGTGGATTTAGAATCTGGTAGAGTTGGACATTTTTCTTTTTATATCTGTTTGTTACTGTTAGATAGCAGTGGATTATAGGTTCATACAAGTTTGTACCTAATCTTTTGAGTTTGTCAACAATGCCTGAGTGAGGTATTGTATCAAATGCCTTGGCCAGATCAGGGTAGGCAGTGTGAACCATTTTGCCTTCATCCATTGCTTTGGTTAGCTTCTCAAAGAAGTCCAACAGGTTGAGTAGGCATGATCTGCCCTTGACGAAACCATACTGGGTTGGGTCCATTGTCTGGAGGCTTACTATATCACTATATATCATCTCCATAATTCTTTCCATGGTTTTACATATATGACTAGTGAGACTTAAGGGTCTGTAGTTTCTAGGGTCTGTAGATGGCCCACCTATGTGCAGATGGATGACTGTTGCCACTCTCCATTCATGAGACAATGAAGTATGTTTGGAGGCTACAGTTAAAAAAGGTAATTTCAGAGGCCCTGATGGGTCATGTTTCATGCTATTTAGAAGGGATCCTGGGATATTGTCTAGGCCCAGTGATGTAGTGTTCTTGGTCTTAGAAAGAGCATTAAGGATCTGTTCCCTAGTTTTAGTAAGGGGAGTTATATTTGATGGTATTTCCTGAGGGGAGGTTAAGGAGGAGAGAGGGGTAAAGTTGGAGATGAATTTATCAGCCAGGAGGTTTTCTCTATCTTCTGGCTCCATATAGGTGGCTCCATTTATAATGAGCTCTGCACTCAATTGTGTATTGCCTTTGAAGTTGCGGACATAGCTAAAGAATGCTTTGTGGTTGTCCTTGGCTTAGAAGGCCAAACTTATCTCAAATTTAGCTTTGGTAGACTTTATTTGTCCTCTGAGTTGTTTGTTTAGTTTGATGAGAGTACTTTTATCCTGCTGGGTATTGCACCTCCTAATTTTTGCCATGATTTTCTTCCTTCTGTTATACAATCTGTTGATGCTGTGATTCCACCAGGATGGCTTGTTTTTTGTTAGTTCTGTACTTCTTCCTGGTGGGTACAGCTGCATATATGCAGCTATTAACATGCTTGTACAAGGTTTCATAGGCAGTAGTGTTTTCAGGGTTTATGGGGGCTAGAAATTTTGCCAGATTATCAGTTAATAGCAGGAAGTTAGCCTTAGAGAAGTTCCTGAACATTCCAGGCTTAGCTGGGAGTCCAGGTTTTATTTTTACTTCAAAGGAGACTATTTTGTGGTCTGACCTTACCAGGGAAGACATTACAGTAGAGGGTGTGCAGCACTCCCCCGTATTAGTGAAGACCAGATCCAGTATGCTTGCAACCCTGGTTGGTGTATTGACTATCTGGTCCAGGAAGTTTGTGTTTACAAAATCCAAGAATCTCTGTGCATGTGCGTTTGGTGTCATGTAGGATTCTAAGTTAAGAGTTAGGTAACTAAAGTCACTCATGAATATGGTATTAGGTTGGTTGGTTATTGTTTCTAATAAGTTTAAATACATGGTATGGGTTTCCTGGGTCATAGAGTGGTACCTGTTATCTTGCAAGAAAGTGGTATTGGATTTTGCCTATGATGATTTGAACATGGAGCAGCTGAAGTGCATTGTCTTGTTTGTCCAGCCTTGAAGTATATTTATTTTTGATGTAAATAGGGACACCTCCACCTTTAGTCCCTGATTGTGAAGTAGCTGATCTAAATGTATGGAAGTCGTTATAACCTTGCAATGTTGGTTTGCTGTCTGCAGGTTTAAACCGTGTCTCAGTGACTCCACAGATGTCAGCATTATCTAGGGTGAAGAGAGCTTCTAGAAAGTAGTTTTTTGTTTAGACTCCTAGCATTGAGCATTAATACCTTTAGATTTTCTTGGTTTTGATTTGCTATGTCGGAAGAACTTTCAGTTTGGCATTGCCTAAAAAAGGCACTATCGGGGAACACAATGTTTTAGCTAATATTCAAAAGCCTAGGGATGGAGGTGCAGACCATCCCTAGCAAAGCAGAGGGGTCTGTTGACCATCTTCTTCCATACTGACAGGTATTGCTCTCCCTTAGAATGACACCAGAAACTAAGCCAATTATTAAAGTCCGTCATCTTTTGTTCATATTGTGGCATTATCCTTGGAGAAGGTAAAACGCTGTTCAATGCTAGGCTCATATCAGCCTGAGACACATATTCCCCTGATAAGCAACTGACCAAGACATTCTCCTTACTCAGCTTGGTGAGATGGACATTAGAATGTTGTGTTGGCTTGCCTTATGGGCTTACAGGTAGAGACTCCATGAGATGTAGCACTGTGTTCTCATGTGGTTGTTCATAGATTCATAGGTGGGTACTAGGCTATTGGCTCTAGGGCCTATACAAGCCCAGCCAAAAAGGTACCCTGGCTTTTGCCACCCAAGAAAATTATTTTCCTGTGCCATTGTCGAGCAGAGCCACAGAAGTGATCCCCAGGGTGAATTTCCTATTTCGCATCCAGTCATCAAGATTTTTCTTGAAGAGTAGTAATAAAGAGCTTTATTTGATATAGATAGGTAGTTTATTTCTGAGTATGGGAAGTCTCTGGGACAGGAATTTATCCCTCCGGCATGTTCTGTTTATTGTGGTAACAAGGTTTAGGTCGCTAGAGCGTGTAGCTCGGAGTTATTGGGACTTCCTTAAGTGGAGCATGTCCAACAGCTCTGGGTTTGACATAGCTTTGTATGTTAGGCAGAGATCATCTCTGAGTAGGCGACGGAGTAAAGCTGGAGTTTTTTGAGACGGTCTGTGTAGGACATCTGTTTGAGGCCGGTAATCCTCTTTGTGAGATATTTCTGCGGCCTTTCCAGTTGTTGTAGATGTCTTGTGAGGTACATACCAAAAGTGGCGTTGTACTCTATAATGGGTCTAATGAGTGATGAGTAGAGGGGAACAATGACCTCTTTTTTTCTGGATGAGAAACCTTTTGTGATGAGGTGTGCCATGTAGAAGGATTTCCTGACTACTGTGGAGATGTGATTATCAAAGGAGAGACTACTGTCCACCTGTGTCCCAAGGACTCTTATCACACTTTCGGTGTTACGTATACTACCGCCTATGTTGTAGTTCATGGGTACAGTGTTTTTACCAAAGGGGATAACAATGTACTTTTTGGCATTGAGCTTGGGCACTGCCAAACACTTGAGGGGAAACTAAAATTTAAGGATGAAGTAGCTAGGCAGATTTTCTGAAGTTAGAAACAAATCAAGCAGTACTTACTGAAAACAAATAATTAGCTTGTCAAGAATGATGAAATGAGGGGAGTCGCATGAATGGATACTGCCTGGCTACTACTAATGCTGGTAACACCACAGCTTCACTCTGCTGGGATACAATGCTCCTTTGCTTCTTCTCTCACCAGAAGCAAAATGTTAGCACCACTCCCAAGATGAGAAGCAGGCCACAGCCTGTTTGGTGATCCACAGTCTTGTTCCAGATGATGCAAGTACATCTGGATACTGTTTTATTTTGAAATTTAGATACTTGGAAAATTGTAGTGTTTTCTGATAGTGTGTGTGTGTGTGTGTGTGTGTGTGTGTGTGTGTGTGTGTGTGTGTGTGTGATTCTTAAAGTTTTTGTTATGGTGAAGTTGATGTTACGGAGGAAAAGGACAAATAGTCCAGTTTCAAAAAATCTACCCTGTGTGAGCATAAGATTGCACTACATAATTCGACAATCAGTACGTGGTCTGTCTTAGGGTGGCTTGTCTCAAAGTGGACTGTGAAATTTGTAAAGGTTTCTGTCCTAGAGGCCATTCTGATTAAAGAAATAAGTTGATTTTGAAAGGGTTGCTCCCTCTGCTTCCAGAAACCACAAAAGCTAAAAAACACTCTGAAAAAATAATAAGTCTTGGGACTTGGATTAGAAGAAAAGACCATTGGATCTGTTGTCCCCACCTTCAGCTCCAAAATAGCCAAGACTTGAAGACAGTTTGGCGAGGATGCCAACATATACTCCCCAACCTTATCCAACCCCCCCTCAAATCCAGTTCCTTCAGAGCAACATCATCTGTTAGACTCTTCCAGGAAGAATGCTCTCAAGGAGAAGCTGAATCAGTGCCACTCCTCCTTCCAGACCTTCATCTGCTCTTTCAGCACATTTCCAGGGTGATGGATAGGCTAGGTAAAAGGTGTATGCCTTGGGCACCTTTGCAAAACAAACTATCAGCTACATTACTCATATGAATAGATTTCAGAGGGATTTGGCGCAGCAAGAACTATCTGCTCTGAAGAATCCTACCACAGCTGATAGTAAGCAACTGGAAGCCACCATTTTTACTATGCCAAGCAATTGTAACCTCTTCATGTGCTTAAGGCACAATGCTGCTGATGGAGCAGCTAGGGCAGCCATGGCGAGCATTGCCATGAGGCGCTGCACTTGGCTGCACCTCTGTGATTTCGCGGACAACTTCAAGGTGTCCTTCACAAATAATCCATATGACAGTTCGCTTCTGTTTAAACTTTCTGTAAAGGAAAGGATGTGGAAGTTAAAGCAAGATGCTGTCTGCCTTTGGAGTCACGTTTAAGACACCACAAAGAGTGTGTAGCAGGAACCAAAATGGGCTTAATTTTCTTTGGTTCCAAAAATGTAAAGGTCAGCAGTTTGATTCACCTTGAAACAGGGGCAGCCATGGCAGAAGTGGGCATTTCAATGGATGCCATATCGGTCCAGAGTTAGAGAAGGTCCACAGAGCCAGGGTTACACTGGTCCATTTTTGTACATGAGGCTTCAGTATCCCTGAAGGGTTGCCCGACTGCTTCATTTTGGAGGCAGCTGGCGACCATCTGTCCCCCCACCCCACTGCATAGTAGGCCATCAAGCAGGACAAGTGAGTAAGAGGGATAATATCCAGAGGCTACTATAGTCCCTTGCCCCAACCTCCACCCTAGGCCACAAGCCAGTACCAGATGTCCCACCCCAGCAGTAGAGCAGGTCATCAGAATGATTCTCTCTCGCTCTCTCTATTAGAAAAAAGAGACATCCAGGACATCCCATCAGACGAGACAGGGTCAGGTTTTTTTTTCAGATTCTTTTTGGTCTCCAAGAAAACTCAAGATCTCAGCCCTATTTTGGATCTAAGCCTTTTAAACACATTTCTTTGAAAGACCTACTTCTGGATGGTCACATTGCAGTCAGTTCTTCTCCATCTCAGAGACAAAGACTGGATGTGCTTCATAGATTTCCAAGATGTGTACCTTCACTTCAGAATTTCAAAGAACTTGTGTAGATTCTTAAGCAATCATTATCAGTTCAGGCTAAAGACATTTGGTCTCACCACAGCCCCCTTGGGGTTCAGCAAGAGCATGTCCTTCTTAGCTGCTCACATATGACTTCTAGGGCTCAGGATTTTCCTATACCTGGATGATTGGCTTTTTTCCTGGCCATTCAGTGGAGTGTCTGATCCAAGCCAAAACGTATCTTCTCATTCTATACTCCTTTTTTGGAATAACAGTCTGCAGAAATCAAATCTAAGCCCCTGTCATGCCATCATTTTCATGGGCTGCAGGCTGAATACTACTCATTGTATAGTATCCCTTCTGATAGAAATGGTACAGGCACTGAAGGAGACAGTTCTATCCCTTTTTTCAAATACACCTCTCCTGTATTTTTTGCTCTGAGAGCACTGAATCTTATAGCTTTTTCTATTCTCGTGATCCACTTTGTTCATTTTTACATGAAAATTCTGCAGTAATTGTTAAAAGCTCAGTAGTGCCAACATCTTCCTCCTCATTCCAAAACCATTCTGGCTTATCTTTACATAAATGTGTTGGAGTTGGGGGTGGTCATCCTAGTTTTGCAGGAACTCCAGGACTACCTCCCCCATGGTGTGATTTTGATCCAAACAGCATGACTAGTTTGGTACATCAACAGGCATGGAAGAACCAGATCCTACCCACTGTGCTGGGAAGCAGTGAGGGTTTGGTAGTGGTCAGTGTTCTCCAACTCCTTTCTTGTGGCAACACACATCTCTGGAATTACTAGTTGCCAAACGGACAGGCTCAGCAGGTCACTGCTTATACTTCATGAGTGGTTCCTCAGTCCAGTGGTAACATTTCAGATTTTTCATTGTTGAGGCACTCTGTTCTATGATCCTTTTACGTCTTCCCAGAATGCCAGATGCAGCAGGTTATTTGCCTTGATCCTTCCTCTGGGACAGTCACCCAAGGATGCTTTATCTCAGCAACAGCTTCTGGGGCTACTCTACACATATCCTCCTCTTCCCGTAATTCTCAGATTCATTTAGGAAGCAGTAAGTTCCAATGCAGCTGTCATCCTCATAGCTCTCTTGTGTCCCAGAAAAATCTGGTTCCTCCCGCTGAAGCGTTTATCTCCTGAATCTACCCAGACTTCTAGATACCACTCCAGATCTGGTCATCCACCATCTAACAAGCCTTATCCAGATATTTGAGATAAACTGTCTGGCTTCTGTAGTTCCGATGATAGCCAAAGATCATCATGTCTCAGGTGAAATGCTGAAAATTTCTTATGGCCTCCCAAAAGGATTAATTCAGAGGATCTATCACAGTAAATGGAAACACTTTGCTGTATGGGCTAATAGTCAGGACATTGATCATTTTTATGCACCATTACCTCACATTCCTCAATTTGTACAGTCTATTTTTCAAGCTGGTACCAGTTGTTCCACTGTCATTGTACAACTTGTGGCTATTTTTAGGTGTCATAATGGTTTGAAGTCCATTCTTTACCAACTCATAAGTAATGCAAGGCTTTCCTTAAAGGGATCTTTCTCCTTAGACCGCCTATTAAAGACCCTGTTCTTCCATGGGATCTAAATCTGGTATTGGAAACTTTAACTACAGCCCCTTTTGAGCCAGTTTCCATGGCACATTTATGTTTCTGCCCTGGAAAACTCTGTTTTTCTGTTTATGATGGCCATTACATCAGCAAGGAGAATATCAGAGCTGCAAGCTTTATATTCCTCTTCTCCCTACATCATTTTTCATAAGGACAGGGTATCTTTCAGGACAAATCCTTTCTTTATTCCAGAAGTGGCTATGGAATCTAATTTTCCCAATCTATTCAATTGCCAGTTTTTTTCTTGAATTATTCTAATAAAGAAAAATACATTAGATGTATTCAGGCAGTTATCTTTCATAGATCTCTTTTTCTCTTTAGGTAGTTTTTGGATTGTAATACCTTAATGTATATTAATCAGGAAAAGACCTTACCAGGTAACTCTGAGGCCCATTCTGGTAGGGCTGTAGCTATTTCCACAGCCTTCTTTAGATCTTTGATTGGAGAGATTTGTGATGCCGCTTCTTGGTCTTCCATGTATACCTTTATCAACCATTGTAAGTTGGACTACCTCTCCAGAGCCCAGGCTTCCTTTGTCTCTGTCATTTTGAAAGGTCTTCTGTTGCGAGGCCATCCAGGAATATTGTAGCTGGGGATTCTGACCCACAGGTCAGATTTGACCCGACTGAATGAACAGAATATGAAAGTTATCTACTTACTGTAAGGATAGAGCCTTTCAGTTGTGAACATCAGATACAGGTAACCCTCCCACCCATCCCCATGTTCTTCTGTAAGACTTCAGGAACTGTTCTATGCACACAGAGTATTCCCAAGCTGTAGTTCCAGATTAATTTTCCTGTGCTGAATCTCAGGTGTCACTCGATATCTGAGGTAGTTTGGGGGAATGATGTATTATGAGATGGAAAAAGTTGAAGGTATTCAAGGTTGGAACACTGTTGCCAAATCAGATCCAGTTAGCAACTCGGAGACCCTCACAAGTTGTATCAGATGGACATGAATGAAAATATCTATTATTATGGTAGCTGCATAACTTTCAGATTCCTCTCACTTATTAAAAAGCTGTTTTGATGAAGTAATATAATTCAGTATTATTTATCATGACTATTTTTTTATTTAAAAAATGATAACAATGAAAAGACCCATTCATTGTGGAACACTGTCTGATCTGGAAATCTAACTACTCAAAATGGGAGCATTTCTCATAATGAGGCAGAGTTGAGAGCTATGCTCTCCACCACCCTAATAGCCACTACTACAGGAAATAACACCTCTCAACTGTCCCTGATTTTGCCTCATATTTTTGATATATCCCTCATAAAATTTCAGAATTTCTCAGTTTAATCACCGAGGATTATAGTCAGTCAACATACCTCTCTGTCCTGATTTTGCCTCATATTTTTGCCCTGTCCTCAGTAAACCTTTTTATTTTTTCAGGTAAATTAACTGAGGCTTATCCGTCAATAATGCTAGACATAAGAGTTTCATATTTCCGATGATTCGTGAGATATATGTTGATGCAAAACCAAATGTGCTATAACATATGGATCACAGTAAAATTAAAAAAAAAACTCTATTCTTTCTGCTGTATGCAGTGTCTAGTTTGGTTTTCTGCTAGGAAAAGGATCAAATAATAAAACACCTGCAAAGCAAAAAATGTCCTTAAATATTATGCATTTGCAGTTTTCATTAATCTGTAGTCTGTGACTACTTGACTAGAGATTCCCAGGAAAGGGAAACCAAACACAGATATTAGACTCCGTAGTAATATGGCATAGGAAGGCTACTCATGTCCTATTGCTGCAAGCATTTTGTAGGAGTAGTCGAAGCAGGAAAAGGGGAAAAAAAGCATTTTTGTATTTCACTGGGGCACAGCGTGTCACTGCTGGGGTATGTGCACCAGTGTAGGAATGCCCATGTGTGTTGTGCGCAATCTGTGTATGAATTCTACCCATCCTATCTTTATTTTTCATCTTGATTATGTTTAAGTGAAGCAAGAAAATTTGTTATTACATGCTTTTTCTTTGTAGCAATATTCCTTTCTTTGGAAGCTACCTGTATATTTGTAGCAGTCTGTGGTATGAACCAAAAAAAATACACTGAGAGGAAAACTAAAGCACTGGACAGCCGAGAACTATTAATAAAATAGTGATTTATTCAACAAGTAATCCAACATAAAACGCTTAACGAATCACCACGTTTTTCGTCTTTTACACACCAGACTTCATCAGACAAACATCAGTAGTTAACTCCACATATTTATATGCTGACAAACATTTAAATTAACCAATGATGATAAAACATCATCTCATGAATATGTATGCATGAATTCATCCATTTCAAACCTTTTTTATGTATGTATATAACCCATGATGTGTGTTTCACTTAATTTATATATTAAAATGCAAGACCAAACATAATAAAATCAAATTAAATCATCACATGTATAATATATTTAAACATAAAAACATATATAAACATGTATAAATAATATAATGAATCTAAAAACTATATTCTTCAAAAACAATACTCCCACCCAGTGGCCCTGTTTTGAAATTGCAGGGAATAGTTATGAATGTAACCCCATATAAAACATTGTTTCCAAAAAACTGAATAAATGGAAAAGGTAATATTCTAAAAAGAACGACGTAAAACATTTAATTACATGTATAAATCTCACATTTAATTATTAAAACCACAAACACAAATACATAAATATCCATAAATATATTATATGATGAATGTATAAATATATAAAGTCTATATATTTAAAATACTTGATCAACTTATTACAGAATAAAAAATCTATAAAAAATCTCTGAATATAAAAGCATCTCTAAATATAAACCATGGTCAGCACACTAATACGTTTGTAATCTAGCTGCTCTTAACTTGAGAACGGGGGCAAGGGAAATATAATCATTTAAACCAGGGAATTTGTTTGCCTCCAAAATAATCTGCCAATACAATTCCCGGTATTCAATATGAGTTTCCCATAAGCCACCCCTCTCATCTTTACTAATTTCTTCTATAATGAAAAACTTGTACTTTGCCAGGGGGCAAATAGTGGTATGTCTATGTAATGCATTGCTTTCTCTTTTATTTTTCATGTCATTCATATGTTCATAAATTCTCCTTTTTATTTTTCTCTCGGTCTAAAAACCAGAGCATATCCCACATATTGCAATATGTACCACTCCATATGAATCACAAGTATTGTGTGTTTTACTAGTAATTTCTTTCCCCCTTGGTTCAATAAAAATGCTTTGTGTGTTGAACATCCAAGGACATTGTGCACACATACCACATGGGTGTGTGCCGACTGGCTTCGTAGATTTCTTTTTGCCTTTATTTTGAAACGTCAACCAATCTTTAATGTTTCGTCCCCTCCTAAAAATAATATTCAAAGATTCTTTTTGTTTAAAACTAAGGTCTGTTATTTTAATAAACTTGTCCCACTCTTTGTTGAACACTCTTTGAATTATCCCTGCATCTCCACTAAAATCTGTAATGAAAGCCTGCCTATATATTTTATCCTTCACAACAATAGGACTTGTTACTTCTGCCCTACTAATTCCTTCATTTTTGTTTAAGTTAGAAAATATTTGTTCAAAATAGGTTCAAATCAATTTTTTCTACCAGAAATTACCTCTTCCTTGATGTTATTACAAAATTCTAAAGGATAACCTCTGTCTAAAAACATGTGAATCACAAAATCACATTCATCAATGAAATCTTGTTCATTTGAGGTCATTCTAGAAATTCTAACAAGCTGGCCTTTCACTATACTTTTCTTCTGATGTAGGGGGTCTCCACTATTAAAATGTAGATATGAACTGGAAAATGTGTTCTTCCTAAAAACTTTTGACCTAAAATCATTCCCGTCCTTAATCAGTGTTACATCTAGGTAGTTCATTTCATGGAGACCAATTTCATGAGTGAATTTCAAAAAATTAGTTGATTGATTAATATATTGTATAAATTCATCCAATTTTTCTTTACTATCATGCCAGAATATAACTATGTCA
Source organism: Protopterus annectens (assembly GCF_019279795.1). Taxonomy (NCBI): domain Eukaryota; kingdom Metazoa; phylum Chordata; order Ceratodontiformes; family Protopteridae; genus Protopterus; species Protopterus annectens. Next base: position 939,716,757 of record NC_056737.1, read on the forward strand.
TCTAAAAAGCGCTTATGCAAACTCCAACTTTCTTTAGATATACTATTGTAAAGAAATTCCTTTTCCCAAGTGTTTAGAACCATATTGGCATATATAGGGGCGCATCTCGCCCCCATAGCAACGCCACTAAGTTGGTGAAAATATTCGCCTTGATAAAATATATAGTTATATCTTAAAACCAAATCCATTAAATTAACACAAATGTATGTTTCATTATCATTTAATTCACCAAAAGACCTAATAGCCTCCTCAAACCACTCTATACCTATACCATGTGGTATGGAACCAAACAAATCTATCACATCTATAGTTACAAAAATTACCTCACCATGGAGTGTATTTTCTTTAACTTTACTTAAAAAATCAGAAGAATCTTTCAAATAAGATGTTCCTTTCAACATTAAATTCTTCAATTTTACATCTATATATCTGGCTAAGGGGGAAATAACTGAACCTTCAGCTGCCACTATAGGGCGTAAAGGGGGGTCATTGTAGTTCTTATGAACTTTCGTAATCCCGAAAATAGATGGAATCTTAGGCTTATTATTATGTAAAAACTCAAACATATCTTTTTCAATAAATCCTTCCAAAAATAGATCGTATAGTGCTGAATATATTCTCTTATAACCTATGTTGATTTCATTTTTGGAAACATTATTGTATTTTGAAACATCGAGCAGAATGTCAAACATTTTGCCCTCATAATGTGTTTGTGGTTTTAATAATTAAATGTGAGATTTATACATGTAATTAAATGATGTTAAGTTGTCAATCTCGCCTTCATTCTTGCTTGATGGGTTCGGAGCCGATCCACGGCTCCAACTCTGCACTTGCTAAGCTCGAGAGTCACTTTTACCAGCTCGAGGCAGCCCCATCTCCCATGATGCAAGGCGGTAAGTACCTAGATCTCGTTTGCCGCTTTGCTGATGAGGTCCTCCTTTTACCAGCTCCTGGTAAGTGTTTATTATTACTAAATATTTAGCCCCAATCAGAGAAAATTTTCTCTTTTCTATAGAATTCTATCATTCCTACATAGTTGTGAGTCTTTTTCTGACTAACTTTTTTTTTTCCTTCTTTACCTTTTTAGTCAGGCCCTTATTTCCTCCCACCCCCCACCCCCCCTGTCAGGGTGTGTGTGTGTGAGAGTTTTTCTTCTCATACTTTAACTTAGCTTGTCTGATTCGGGACTGTGTGTGTAGTGTTTGTTTGGACTATGTGTAAAGAACAGAGGGTCTCAGGCTTCAAGAAGTGTGACTCGTGCTGTCAGAAGATGTCTCTGACAGACTGTCACACTTCTTGTTTATACTGCCTGGGACCTCTCCACCTGCAGGACTCCTGTGCAATTTGTCACTTTTTTAGCCACAGAGTCCTCCAGGAAAGGAGAAATAAACTTATTTTAAGGGGTCTCCTAAAACCGGAGGGCTCCCCGGCCAAACCGGCTCCGGGCAAGCCTTCTAAGACTACCAAGGTCCAGGCTTCAGTTACTAAGCCTTCGGCCTTGGCTCCGACTCTTTTGGAGTCGAGATCGGCTCCGGCTGGAGCCGATCCTAACTTGGCTAAATCCTCGGCACCGATGGCTATCGGTGCCGATACTGTTACTGTCACCTTGGTGTCGGCTCCGACTGGCTCTGACCACCATGTGGCTCAGGCTTTGGTGTCGGCGCCGACCGGCTCCGACACCATTGTTTCCTTGCCTGTATCGGCTCCGACTGGAGCCGATACATCTGGGCCTACACTCGGAGCCGAAAGGTAATCGGCTCCGTCTGGATCCGTGGGGTCTTCGGCTCTGATGGTTCCTTCGAGGAAGAGGTCCAGGTCTCCCTCTTTGGAACCGATACTGTCGGCTCCGGCCTCACCTCTTCTTTCGGAGCGGAGCCATCGGAGCCGATCATCTAGGTCTTCCAGGTTGTCAGACTATGATTTAGAGAGGGTGGTAAGCAGATTGTTAAAATCACAGGAACTAGCCCAAATGCTTCATAGTCCGTCTCAACAGACGACTATTAGTCCACACCCTCTTCAAGTTCCTCCTTCGACTCTACCCCAGAGTTTGGAGCTGGAGTCTACGGGAATAGTTACTGCTGTGGCTGAGGGCCAGATACCCCCCCTTTCTGCGCCTTCAGCATCTACTCTTATCTCCTCCTCGAGACCTTCCTTGGAGGGATTCGATGGCCGGGCTTCCCTGGTCTGCTCCGAGGGGGTGAGTGGCATCGGACCCTTGTCCGACCCCGCTCTTCCCCTTGGAGCTTCGGCCTTGGTGAGCTCGGCTCCGACATCTGCCTCGGAGCCTTCCCTTTCGGTGGGCCCGGGAGTCCCAGTTTCTTCGGAACGGGTTCTCTCGGACCTCCCTGGGAGGGGAGCCTTCGAGGTGATGAGGAGTGTGCTGGCCCCTGGGCTCAGTCAGCAGTCTATTCCTTTAGCTCCTCCCTCTACGGTGCCTGTTGATATCTCTTCCCGCTCTCTTGCTCCCGGACCGAGAGATCCACCGCCTCAGGTCTCCCCACTGGGAAGAACCCCCTCTTCCGAGGATTCTCCTGATCCGTCAGGAGATCCTCCGCGCAAGAGGACTTGTAAGAGGAAGCACCTGGACTCCCCTGAGTCTACTACTTCGGATACCAACTTAGATGAGTCGGAGGGATCCCCAAGATCCCCCTCTGAGGATGTCTCTTTTTCAGACATCCTAGAACTCCTGAAACAGAGGGGAAACTGGCCCTCCATTAATCCCTCCGTGGATGAGTCGGTATACCTAGAGGCGTTTGGTTCTCGACCCTCCACCTCCTGGGTGACTCCGCCTTTTGACCCCCTTATGCAGGTAATCGCTCGAAAGGCTTGGGCTTCTCCTGATTCCGTAGAGCCAGTTCCCAGGAGGCCTTCTAAATTTATTACAGCCCCTTCCGAACAGCAATTCCTTACAAAAGGTGTCCCTGTTGATGCCATGGTGGTGGCAGCCGCCACTAAAAAGGAACTTGCAGATCCTGCCGTACCAGTCCATACTCCTAACAAGGATTCCAGGACCAAGGACAGGTATGGTAAGCGGATGTCCTCCTCAGCGACCTTTGCTATGCGTTCGCTGAATTATTTGTGTCACTTCACCAGACTCCAAAGGGACATCCTTAAAGAACTAGGTGAAGTAGTACAGGATCCTGCAGCTCCGGGGGCACAAGACAAGATTGCTTCCCAGCTAGGAATCCTTAATTCCATAAGCAACTCCTCCATGCGACTGATTTCGTATGCAGCAGATGGAGCGAGTAGACCCGCAGGTACAGGAGTGGCTCTGAGACGTCAATCCTGGATGCGGCTCTGTAATTTTGCAGATCCCTTCAAGGCGTCCTTCACAAACTCTCCCTTTGATGGGTCAACTTTGTTTGGTCCTCAAGTGAAGGATACATTGACCAGGTGTGAGCAAGACGGCAAGACTCTTTCTGCCGTAGGAGTCCGTTTTTCCACCCCTTCTAGACCTTACCCCAAAGGACAGAAGGGTGGAAAGATGTGGTTCCGCAAATCCCAAGGAGTCACGCCGGATACACGTGGTCAATTTACCCCTAGAGGCAGAGGGGGTAATAATAACAGACGCCGCCCTAGAGGCAGAGGGGGTCCACAAAACCAGGGAAGCAGAGAGTCTCTCTCTGACAAGCCCTTCCAGCATCCCTGAGGTGTTGCCCGACTGTCCATCCTTGGAGGCAGTCGGGGGAAGATTATCGCTGTACCCACAAGCCTGGCGTTCCCTCTCACAAGACAGATGGGTACAGTCGATCATATCCGAGGGTTACAAAATTCCTTTCGAGGAAAGTCCCTTCACTCACAAAAATTCCCTTCCAGATGTGCCACCCGGTCTAAGGGAAATCGCAAAGTTAGAAGTATTAAAGCTTCTACACAAAAGGGCCATTCAGCCAGTTACAACAGACCATTCAGAGCCCGGAATCTACTCAAGGTTCTTTTTGGTCCCCAAAAAGACGGGAGATTGGAGACCAATATTGGACCTCAGCAGACTCAACAAGTCTGTGAAAATGACGAGATTTCGAATGGTCACACTTCAATCAATTTTGCCCTTCCTGGGCAAAGACAACTGGATGTGCTCAATAGACCTTCAGGATGCGTACTATCACATAAAAATTCACAGAAGCTCCAGAAGGTTTCTCCGCTTTCGGCTGGGGTCCAGTCATTTTCTATTCAGAGCCCTGCCCTTTGGTCTTACTACAGCCCCCAGAGTGTTCACCAAATGCATGGCAGTGGTCACGGCTCACCTGAGACATCAAGGATTCCAGGTGTTTCTGTATCTCGACGACTGGCTCCTTTCAGCCACCACCAGGCATCAACTTCTCCAAGCCAGGGATTACACCCTAAATCTCTGCACTCAGTTAGGAATTTCGATCAACTGCGAAAAATCCTCCTTGTTGCCCTGCCAGTCTATTACTTTCATAGGCGCAAATTTAGACACTGTTTGGATGTCAGCAACCCTCACAGACCAAAGAATCTCAGATATCCAAAGTCACGTGTGGATCATCCTTGCCAGCAAAAAGGTGCAAGCTAGACTGGTCCTGAAAGTGTTGGGCCTCATGGCAGCGGCCATTACTCTTCTTCCCTTGGCCCGCTTTTACATGCGTCTCCTTCAATGGATGTTGTTCACCCAGTGGTCTTACCAACAACTTCCCATGCGTCACCAAATCCTGGTCACACAAGCTTGCAAAAACCACCTATCCTGGTGGATTTCTTCTCCCCAGATTCATCACGGCAGACCCTTTGTTTCCCCGGCCCCGGTAGCCACAGTCACTATGGACGCCTCCCTGATCGGGTGGGGGGGGTCATTATCAGGGCAGGATGGTTCATGGGACGTGGCAACCGTTCGAATACCACCTGCACATAAATGTCCTAGAGATGAGAGCAGTGCTTTTAACGTTGCAAGCCCTCAACGACTTTCTTCCCTTGGGAACAATTGCAGTTTACACGGACAACATGTCTGTAGTATGGTATATCAACAAGCAGGGCGGAACCAAGTCCTACCCCTTGTGTCGAGAAGCTCCCAGACTCTGGCAATGGGCGATCTCCTCTCATCGGTTTCTGGTAGCAACGCATATCCCTGGGAAAACCAACATTTTAGCGGACAGATTGAGTAGAGCTATTCTCATGCCTCACGAGTGGTCTCTCAAACAATCTATAGTGGAGGAGATTTTTCTAGAATGGGGCCGCCCATGTTGCGATCTTTTTGCTACTCCCCAAAACAGCAAATGCCCAGACTTCTTCTCTCTTTTCCCACTGCCAGGCCATCCCCCCAGAGACGCTCTTACCCAAGATTGGCCCCAGGGACTTCTTTATGCCTTTCCTCCCTTTCCATTGATTCCACAAGTACTCCAGAAAGCCACTGTTTTGAGAGCCAAAATGATTCTCATTGCCCCCTATTGGCCTCGACAAATTTGGTTTCCGTTCCTCCATCGTCATCTCTTGGTGCAGCCGTGGCATCTGGACCCAGTGCCAGACCTTCTGATCCACCAATCGGGTCAGCTGCATCGGTCCATTCCTTCTCTCAACCTCACAGCTTGGTTGCTCCACTTCCTTCCTTAGCCAGGCTTCCTATGATCTCTAACCCGGTTAGAGATATCATAGTGGCTTCCCTTAAATCCTCTACTAGAAGGATTTATACCAGCAAGTGGAAACGCTTCTCTTTTTGGGCAAAATCAAAGAATATAGATCCCTTTACTGCCCCTGTGCATGCAGTTTTAGATTTTTTAGCGGAAATCTTTCACTCGGGCTCTTCATCTTCCACGGTCAAAGTTCAGTTGGCTGCTATCTCGAACTTTCATGTCGGGTTTGCAGATCACAACTTTATGTCCCACAGGCTTTGTAGAGCTTTTCTAAAAGGGATTTTTCTCCTTAAACCTCCTGTTAGGAGTCCTCCTCCTCAATGGGACCTAAATCTAGTGCTGACATCCTTAATTCTTCCTCCCTTCGAGCCAGCTGTTTCATGTTCACTGAAATTTCTTTCATGGAAAACACTCTTCCTTGTCGCTATTATCTCGGCCAGGAGAGTGTCAGAACTTCATGTCCTTTCTGTTCGTCCCCCTTATTTGGTCTTCCACAAGGACAGGGTATCCTTGAGAACTAATCCATCCTTTTTGCCCAAGGTGGCTTAGAAAACAAATTTGAACCAATCTATTGATCTCCCCGTATTTTTCCCTAATTACTCTAACAGATCGGAACAAAAATTACATTATCTTGATGTTCACCGCCAACTCAGATATTATTTGGACAGAACAAAACAATTCAGGAAATCCGATCAGCTCTTTCTTTCTTATGCTGTAAATAAGAAAGGCCTTCCTGTTTCCAAAGTGACCTTATCTAGATGGCTTTCGTCCACCATCTCCGAAATCTATCAGCTCAGTGGCAAACAGCTGTGCTCAAAACCAAAAGCGCATTCCACCAGAAGTTTAGCCACTTCCACAGCCTTTAAGGCTAGACACCCTGTAGACACTATTTGTGCTGCAGCCACTTGGGCCACTCCTCATACCTTTGTTTCTCACTACAAATTGGATTTGGCCTCCAGGGATAGAGCCAGTTTTGGTTCTACGGTTCTCAAGAGTCTGTTCCATTGAGCCACCCAGGATAGAGGTGCTAGGGACGCGGTCCCATCAAGCAAGAATGAAGGCGAGATTGACAACTTAACATTGAGAAGTTATGTACCTACCATAACGTTCCATGTTAGTTGTCTTCTCTCGCCTTCTTTCTTGCGACCCTCCCTCCTACCCCCTTGCCTGGACAGACCTTGATCTCCCTTGTTTAGAGATTGCTTCTTTAGGCACCAGTTGGTTATCTGGTTCCCATTACAGCCCTTCCTTTAGGCTAATTGCTTTCTTTCCTCTGTGGAAAGTTTTTTGTGCTAGGGGTTTTTTCCCTTTAGGTACCAAACGAGATCTGGGTACTTACCGCCTTGCATCATGGGAGATGGGGCTGCCTCGAGCTGGTAAAAGTGACTCTCGAGCTTAGCAAGTGCCGAGTCGGAGCCGAGGATCGGCTCCGAACCCATCAAGCAAGAAAGAAGGCGAGAGAAGACAACTAACATGGAACGTTATGGTAGGTACATAACTTCTCATTTTACGTCATTCTCTTTAGAATATTACCTTTTCCATTTATTCAGTTTTTTGTAAACAATGTTTTATATGGGGTTAAATTCATTACTATTCCCTGCAATTTCAAAACAGGGCCACTGGGTGGGAGTATTGTTTTTGAAGAATATAGTTTTTAGATTCATTATATTCATTATATTATTTATACATGTTTATATATGTTTTTATGTTTAAATATATTATACATGTGATGATTTAATTTGATTTTATTATGTTTGGTCTTGCATTTTAATATATACATTAAGTGAAACACACATCATGGGTTATATACATAAATAAAAAAAAGTTTGAAATGGATGAATTCATGCATACATATTCATGAGATGTTTTATCATCATTGGTTAATTTAAATGTTTGTCTGAATATAAATATGTGGAGTTAATTATTGATGTTTGTCTGATGAAGTCTGGTGTGTAAAAGACGAAAAACGTGGTGATTCGTTAAGCGTTTTACGTTGGATTACTTGTTGAATAAATCACTATTTTATTAATAGTTCTCGGCTGTCCGGTGCTTTAGTTTTCCTCTCACAGTGTGTTTTTTTGGTTATTAGTTGATTTTCGCACTGTTCCTTGTTTTGTGGTTATTAGTCCGTGGTATGACTAACTGCAGTTATATATTTACTGTTAATAAAGTATCTTTGCAATTGTTATATTTGTTTTTATTTTTAATTTTGTTGTAAACTCTTACTACAGAGATTATTTATAAAGGCACTGCATTGAAACCAATGTTTTAGCTTATATATATAGATTTTATAGTTATGTAGTGCTGCTATTGCCTAATTTATTTTATGCTCTTGTTTGTTACTGCATTGTCATATTTTATTTTTCAGAGATTCTGTCTGTAATGCATTTAAGTTTCAAGAACTGTGAATTTTTGTCATGGCTTACTGTTCTGCTTGAAATGGAGAATCTTTTTCTTTCAGTGTACAAATTAAATTTAATTTGGTTTTATAAAATAAACCACCATGGATAATCTTTGTTATGATAATCTAACAGTTAGCTGAGATTCAGAAATATGATGGGTACTGCAGAAGGTTAGTGCATGGAGCACAAAATATTTATGTCTGCCTAATTCAGAAGACGTGAAAAATGAGTGCAGTTGCTGTTATGTTTCTCTGTACCATAGAACTTATATGGTATGTGGTGAAATGTAGTCGAACCAGGAAACCTGTCTGCTGTCTGATGCATGGTTCAAAAAGCATAACAGAGTTGTGGGGTTTGTATAATGGTTAAGATGTTAGTCTCACAGTCACAAGGATCAGGGTTTGATTCTCATATTTGAAATGGAAATTGGCTAAGCTTAAAATGGCTGATAAGGGCAACTAGCCTAGTACTTACCTGTGAACTGTTAGGGTTTGGGGGTTCATGTAATGTTTAATGTGATTACTTCACAGCCACAAGGTACAAGGTTTGATTCTCACTTTTGAAAGGAAAACTGACTAGACTTGAATGCTCCACAAGGGCAGCTGGCCTAGTAGTTATCTGTGAACCTATAACATGTTGCTGCCCCCCCCCCCCCACCCCCAGACAGCAGGTGACCCATGGCATTACTGCTTTGATGATCAGAGCCACTGTCTTCCAAACCATTATAAACTGTCTTCTAAGCAAGCAGTTAAACATAACTTGTGCATGATAATGTACCTCAAGTACCTTTTAAAAGAGTGTCAGATGTAAAGTACGGACACAACTGATATCACACAACAAAGCTTGTGCAAATGTCAGGAAGCTCCCAGCAGTGCAGGCTGAACTCTGTACCACCACTGATATGCCCCTGAATGCTAAGTTGTGGTCATAGTAGCAGTATAGCCAGTTTTGCTGCAGTATCTTTCTAAGTAATGATGTATGCAATGCTGCTGCTTAAAAATAATAATATACTTACTAATTGATCTTTTATTGAAGAATACTGAATAAGGTGTGCAAGTGAGTCTCTGTCTGTAACATGTACTGTACAGCCACATGTCCACCATTGCCCCACTGAGGATTATTAAACCCCAATAATTCACTGTGTCTGACCCTAGTATATGTTAGCCTTAGTGCACAGTTAACTGCACTGCACATACCTGCATGACTGTAGCATTCAAGGTTTGTACCTATGCTGGAAGGGAAGTTTTCAGTAGCCAGACAATATAGTACCACAGTTTTAGAAATATACTTATAGCTATTCTCAACAACACATTAGAACACTATCTCTAATGCTGTAGTAATCTGCCATGGGTATATGTACTTCCGCTGTCTATAAAGCTGTTGTCTTCAAGTAACTGTGATATATCTGTTATATACAGGATGTGTGTGAAAGGGCATTATATAGGACCCCTCTGTGTACAAAGCTGCTGTCTCACTTTAACTGTGGTACTTTGTTGCTGTAAAAGTGCTAACCTTTTTATTTTTTACATCAGTAAATTTACATGTGGTGTTTACCCGTGGTGGCTGGAGCCTGGAATTTTTTTTCTCTCTGTTTGTGGGTGTATTTGACCTTTGCCTGATCTGCAACTCTTTGGCTTTCATTTGTGTACATGTTATGTACAAGATGTATGTGGAAGGGTATTATTGTATTCTGCAGTATACACTGATTGTGCCTGCCAAATAGGTACACATCCAGACAACGTTCTGTTATGAAAGTAGAATGTCCACAATTTTATAACAGCAAACCAGTCCATGCTTTATTGTGAAAGAAGATAATCCACAAAGTTGTTGACCTAGGTTTCGTCCCCACAGCAGGACTTCATCAGAACAGTTAAAAACTCACAAACATTCCTATTTATGTGTATCCACCCAGTACACCAATTAATTTCCCTCCAAATTATTTAAAACAATATGACCATATTCTCTCAAAACTTACTAAAAATGCATTCAACACATTACTTATATAAATAGAATTGTTGATAAAATACTTTAAATATTTTGTTTTTGTATAAATATAAAATTCATAGTACTATTGTCATTTCATTTAACAAGTACATATAAAAAATATAATTCTAAAGTAATAAATATGACACCCCAAATAGACATACTAACCTAAACTAATCCGGTGTTAGCTTAGCCACCTACCTTCCCAGTATATTTTTTAAATTCAAGATAGGAGCAATGCTGACACTACCATTAATTCCTGGATAGTTTTGGGCATCCAGCCTAAGTTGCCATTTGAGTACACATATATCTAGATGGACATCTAATACCTTACCCTGAATATCATTTTTAATTTGTTGAATTACAGAAAATTTAAAATAATGCTCTGGATATTCAGCAATATGTCTGGCAGGGGCATTGGTGGATTTAAGATGCCTGATCTCCAAAACATGTTAGTTGATTCTTTCCCTAAAGTATCTGGAAGTTTTTCCCACATAGAATGCAGGACATGCCTCACATTTGGCTAAATACACCAAATTTTGAGAGTAACAGTTATAATGCCCCATTGAGATAAAATAATTACGCACTTTGATGTTTTTACCCGTCTCCATAATATGTTTGCATGTGCTGCATCTCCCACATTTAGAGTTACCCATCATTCTCCCAGCATTAGATGGCTGTTGATGGGAGCCCTTCTCCAAGATCTCTTTGAAGGATTTGTCCTTCTCAAACACAAACCTGGGGACACCACCCATCTTATTTTCTACATTCTTGTCTAACTGGAAGATGGCCCAGTTTTCTTTACCATCTACTTGAACCAATCTGAATTCTGGTTATAAATAGTGACGAATAATAAACCTTCACCTTTATTTTTTAATTCTACTTTATCAGTATTAACTGCCAATTGATTAGAAACTTGCGCAGCAGCCTCTATCAGTATCGCCTTATACATACCATTATTCCTTTTCCGAATGATTTCTTCCCTACCATCCATACATAGGGTATCTGGATATCCCTTTCTTTTAAACATAGTAATCATGAATTCCAATTCTGTAAGGAACTCCTGGTCATTACTGACCATCTTGGCCACCCTTAACAATGGACCTTTTCTGATGGTGAGGGTGCCATCTGTTGTAATCCAAATATGAACTGGAAAAGGTGATTTTTCTATAGATGCTGGATTTCAAACATTTCAGTTCCCTATCTATTGTCAGTTTGATATCTAAATATGTTATCATTTCTGCACTGTACTGATAAGTAAATTTTAAAAAGTCCACTATGCTATTAATGTAGTTCAAAAATGTCTTCAACTGCTCACAGTTTCCTTCCCAGACTATAAAAGTATTGTCCAGGAAATGCGTGTATTGTTTGATGTACTTGTTATGGGCACTTTGAAATACATATTCATATTCCCAAAAGGACATTATATAATTGGCATAAATGGGGGTACAAGCGGCCCCCATCGCTACACCAGTAACTTAAAATGCCCTTCGAAATACAAGAAATTATTGTATAATACTGCTTCAGTCAGGGTGATGAATACGTTCACTTGGTCTTGATCATACAGGCCCGTCTTTATCAATTGACACTCTAACCAACTTAATCCAATTTCATGTGGAATAACCGAAAATAGATTACAAACGTCAATTGTAACGAACATGGTGTTATCAGTAATAGTTAATGTATTTAATTTTCCTAAAAAAAATCCAAGAATCCTTGGTAATATGCAAAGGTACCTAGACCTTTTTTCATATAATAATCCAAATATTGACTCATGAAGCATGTCTTGCTTCATTTGCCATCCACTATAGGCCTGAATTTAACATCATCAAGGCCTTTATGCAGTTTGGGAATCCCAAATATCCCGCTTACTACTGGATTGGGATTCCTCAAGAAATCACATTCTGTTTCGGTTATTTGCCCCTGAAAAAGCATGTCTTCAATCATTGGATCAAGCTTCATATATGCCACATTAATTTTATTAATGCTACTTTCCTCATAGTTGTCTTCCATTAACATACTTATCATAGTATCTATATAATCATTTTTGTCAACCACCACAGCACCATTACCTTTATCAGGTCTCATTATATGCACCTCTTTGTTGTCAGGTAACTCACTTAATAACTTGTATTCATTCGGGTCCACATTAGTATACCCATAATTTTTTGATTTCTTAAAATATGTATGTGTTAAATTAAATGACAGTAGTACTATGAATTTTATATTTCTACAAAAACAAAATATTTTAAGTATTTTATCAACAATTTTATTTATATAAATATGTTGAATGCATTTTTAGTAAGTTTTGAGAGAATATGGTCATGTTGCTTTATATAATTTGGAGGGAAATTAATTGGTGTACTGGGTGGATACACACAAAAAGGAATGTGTGTGAGTTTTTAACTGTTCTGATGAAGTCCTGTTATGGGGACGAAACCTAGGTCAACAACTTTGTGGATTATCTACTTCCACAATAAAGCGTGGACTGGTTTGCTGATATAAAGTTGTGGACATTCTACTTTTATAATAGAACGTGGACTGATTGCTGTTTTCCAGGTGCTTTTTTCCTTAGTATTTGTTGGTTTTGTTCCAAGTTGGTCTTGTCTCTTTTTTTGCATGGAGAACATGGATTCTACCACTGATATTATGGAACTTTTGCAGCAGATAAATCAGCAGTTGTTGGAACACACTGCTCAAATTAAATCTTTAGCTGACAAACAGCACCAAACTGGCCAAATTTAATCAACTGTTTGGAAGTTTGGAGGTTCCGTTAACTCAACCCACACAGAATGTGGACAGTCTGTTATCTAATGGCAACAATGCAACTATGAATACTGTCAATAGTACAAACAATGGGTCTAAAACCCTTGAAGGAAAAACAGGGGTCAACTATACAGAATGATGAAATGCAATAAATTCAGTTTCCAAGCTGCCAATGAGGTAAATGGAAAAAGGTAAAAATCTTGGTAATATGTCTCTTTCCGAAACACTAAAAGCTTTTGAAGTTAAATTATTTAATCTGAAGAAATTACAACTAGAAAATACATATCTTCTTAGAAACAGAGTTGGGGCAGGTGCCAAAGGGACTGCGAATGTGGCGGTATCCGAATGGAGTGGATAACAACACAGACATGCTCAATGATGTGCATAAACTGTTTGACAACACAGGTATTGCCCTAATGGAAATCATGGTCAAATATAATGGCATTAAAATTGAGCAAAATATAACAGATCTTGAAAAGGAAAATGAGTATATAGTTAATGACCTGTTATTTGACCAGTATATATCAAACTATGGCAACGTTTTGGATAATGTAGAAAACAGTTGTAAGGCCATCTTTACAAGAAAGCTGAATAAAATAAAAAGAGACACAACAGAATATGCAGCTGAAAGTGTTTATCCACTTTCCAGAGGTAACTGGGGTCACCGAGGCAATCAGGGGAGTTCGGCCAATGAGGAAGTAGATCGTAATGACAAAAAAACAGCGGGGGAAGAAAATTTAAATTATGGTTGGCAGCCACCAGACCTTTTAGACGAGGGACCCAGGCGGTCAGAGAGGCTGCGCAGCAAAGGGCAAGATGCCTACAAATCAGTAAGAGAAGGAGAGAGGCAGTATGTGCAGCAGGGAGCGCGACCCAAAGTTTGGAATTACCCAAAGAAGGCATACAACGGATATGCAACGAGGCGGTGACAACAGAATCTACACACAGTTCCCCTCAAGTAAGTAATGTTTTTCAGTCTCATGCAGGTCAGTTAACTGGCTTACACAAAATTGAATGTAAGGACAGGCTTGACGAGTCAACAAGCTTGAATACCAAAGACGCTTACAACAAAAGCTTGTATAACATGGCCGCTAATGTGCTTTTGAAGGGAACTAAGTGTGCGGGGGTGGACACATCAACTGACATTAACATTGGTTTGAATTTGACAAAAAATAAGTTTGACTGTAATCTTGAAACAATTCATCAACGGGTTCTTAATGAGAATTCAGAACCCAATGTGTGTGTAACGTTTGAGCGCTTAAATGTAATGAATTCATTGGCCAATTGAAGTAGTAGTAATTGTGTGTTAAATTATGATTCAAACAGTTCCATAATTTCAAATGAAAGTCTATTGAAGTTGAGTATTTACTCGACATCTAAAATGTTTGAAGTGGGAAGTGAATGCCTGTTTAACAAAGTGATTTTGTCCAACATTGATTCAAATAAAAATGGGGGTGGGGGCATTCAGTTAGATGAAGGAGTAGAGCCTTCATTATTCAACAGCACAATGTTTTTTAACAACTACTGGGGTTGAAACGGAAAATGATTGTTTGGGCAATGATGCGATTTTGTCAAATATGGATCAAAATAAAAATGGGGAAGTGGCAGTCAATTTAACCACAAAGTAGAGTTTTTACAGGCACAAAGTTTGATAGATCAGCCAAGTGGTTTACTTTTTGGGGACACAAGCCCATCATCTGAGGAATTGATTAATATTGAAAGTGTGACATTAAATGAGATTTCTGAAGAAAATTAAGACGTTTAATTTTAATGTTCTGAAAAATCCAGAACACTTTCGGTGATTATAAAGTATACAGTTATTCAAAGATGAAACTGGACGCTAGGCATGCAAACTTGCTATCAAAAGGTTTCACATTTGTGCCATGTAGAAAGGGGACACTATCAACAATGCTAATTGATTTGAAGCTATTTGCACGCAAAATGAATATTAGGATGTGGTTTCCTAATAAAGGGACCAATTATGAACAAAGTGGTTTGGTCAAACTCAGTACATTTAATCCCCCAACCAATCAAATGGTTGGTCTATTTGAAAAAAAACTTGTAAGTTGGATATAAGGGAATATTTTAAGAAAGCAAAAAATGATGGGTACACTAATTTGGCCCAGAATTAATACAAGTTATTAAGTGAGTTAGCTGACAACAAAGGGGTGCATATAATGAGACCTGATAAAGGTAATGGTGCTATGGTGGTTGACAAAAATGATTATATAGATGATATGATAAGTATGTTAATGGAAGACAACTATGAGGAAAGTAACATTAATGAAATTAATGTGGCATATATGAAGCTTGATCTAATGATTGAAGACATGCTTTTTCAGGGGCAAATAACCAAAACAGAATGTGATTTCTTGAGGAATCCCAATCCAGTAGTAAGTGGGGTATTTGAGATTCCCAAATTGCATAAAGGCCTTGGTGTCAAATGCAGGCCTATAGTGGATGGCAAATGAAGCAAGACATGCTTCATGAGTCTATTTGGATTATTATATGCAAAAAGGTCTAGGTACCTTTGGATATATTACCAAGGATTCTTTGAATTTTTTAGGAAAATTAAATACATTAACTATTACTGATAACACTATGTTAGTTACAATTGACGTTTGTAATCTATGTTCGGTTATTCCACATAAAATTGGATTAAGTTGGTTAGAGTGTCAATTGATAAAGACGGGCCTGTATGATCAAGACCAAGTGAATGTATTCATCACCCTGATGGAAGCAGTATTATACAATAATTTCTTGCATTTCAAAGGGCATTTTTATAAACAAGTTACTGGTGTAGTGATGGCGGCCGCTTGTGCCCCCATTTATGCAAATTACATAATGTCCTTTTGGGAACAGGAATATGTATTTCAAAGTGTCCATAACAAGTACATCAAAGAATACACGCGTTTCCTGGATGATATTTTTATCATCTGGGAAGGGATTGTGAGCAGTTGAAGGCATTTTTGAACTACATTAATAGCACAGTGGACTTTTTAAAATTTACTTATCAGTACAGTGCAGAAATGATAACATATTTAGATATCAAACTGACAATAGATAGGGAATTGAAATGTTTGAAATCCAGCATCTATAGAAAAATCACCTTTTCCAATTCATATTTGGATTACAACAGCTGGCACCCTCACCGTCAGAAAAGGTCCATTGTTAAGGGACAGATGGTGAGGGTGGCCAGGATGGTTAGTAATGACCAGGAGTTCCTTACAGAATTGGAATTCATGATTACTATGTTTAAAAGAAGGGGATATCCAGAGACCCTATGTATGGATGTTAGGGAAGAAATCATTCGGAAAAGGAATAATGATATGTATAAGGCGATCCTGATAGAGACTGTTGGGCAAGTTTCTAATCAATTGGCAGTTAATACTGATAAAGTAGAATTAAAAAATAAAGGTGAAGGTTTATTATTCGTCACTATTTATAACCAGGATTCAGATTGGTTCAAGTGGATGGTAAAGAAAACTGGGCCATCTTCCAGTTAGACAAGAATGTGGAAAGTAAGATGGGTGGTGTCCCCAGGTTTGTGTTTGAGAAGGACAAATCCTTCAAAGAGATCTTGGAGAAGGGGTCCCATCAACAGCCATCTAATGCTGGGAGAATGATGGGTAACTCTAAATGTGAGAGATGCAGCACATGCAAACACATTATGGAGACGGGTAAAAACATCAAAGTGCATAATTATTTTATCTCCTTAATGGGGCATTATAACTGTTACACTCGAAATTTGGTGTATTTAGCCAAATGTGAGGCATGTCCTGCATTCTATATGGGAAAAACTTCCAGACACTTTAGGGAAAGAATCAACTAACATGTTTTGGACATCAGGCATCTTAAATCCACCAATGCCCTTGCCAGACATATTGCTGAATATCCAGAGCATTATTTTAAATTTTGTGTAATTCAACAAATTAAAAATGATATTCAGGGTAAGGTATTAGATGTCCATTTAGATATATGTGTACTCAAATGGCAACTTAGGCTGGATGTCCAATAACCGAAGTATGCAATAGACCAAATAATATCCAAACCAAAAGACCAAGAAGCAGGAACAGCCAATAAATAGTCGATAAAAAGGAGTTCTTTATTCCAGTTGAGTAAGCCTTAAACACACAAGCGCTTTCGCTCAGACAATTCTGAGCTTTTTCAAGTGACACCATTTTATTCCAACAAGTGCCTTAAATACCTTACAAGCCTTTCAATTAATTTGAAAAACATGCTGTTAATTAGCGCCTTAAAGAAACCGTTCCCTTTCATGCATAGATCCCAACCTCCCCAATGTAAAGTGCAATACTTTTAAAACTGAGACGTAATCCATTGTAAATATACATCTCATATATTTAATAAATAAAACCATTGTAACCACACTAATTTAGATAAAAACCAACATTTAAAAATTATTAAGTGGTTAGGGTATGCATTATAATTTGCTCTAAAAAAGCTAAGGTGCAGTGAATGTTGCTTCAATAACAAATATAAAACATTACGTTGACAACCATAAACTTCCTTGTTAAATGTTGTTATTTAGTGACCATATCAGTTGCAAATTTTCTAATCTGCCAACCATTCCAACAAGTTTTGATGCATTCAAAGGCTCTTGTTTATAAATATAAAAGGAATTGATAGACTACTAAACATTCCTAGATCAAAATGTCCCCTAAAAGCCAGTATTAAGGAAAACATGCACATGAATGGTACCTAACCACATTCAGTTGTGGAAGTTTCTTTTAGGATAATAAAGGCAGATTACTAAATCTTGCCCTCCTTAGGCTGGATGCCCAAAACTATCCAGGAATTAATGATAGTGTCAGCATTGCCCCTATATTTAATGTAAAAAATATACTGGGAAGGTAGGTGGCTAAGCTAACACCGGATTAGTTTAGGTTAGTATGTTTATTTGGGGTGTCATATTTATTACTTTAGAATTATATTTTTTATATGTATGTGTTAAATGAAATGACAATAGTACTATGAATTTTATATTTATACAAAAACAAAATATTTAAAGTATTTTATCAACAATTTTATTTATATAAATAATATGTTGAATGCATTTTTAGTAAGTTTTGAGAGAGTATGGTCATGTTGCTTTAAATAATTTGGAGGGAAATTAATTGGTGTACTGGGTGGATACACATAAAAAGGAATGTGTGAGTTTTTAGCTGTTCTGATGAAGTCCTATTGTGGGGACGAAACCTAGGTCAACAAATTTGTGGATTATCTACTTTCACAATAAAGCGTGGACTGGTTTGCTATTATAAAATTGTGGACATTCTACTTTCATAATAGAATGTGGACTGATTGCTGTTCTCCAGGGGCTTTTTTCCTTAGTATTTGTTGGTTTTGTTCCGAGTTGGACACATCCAGACAACACAGTAATTGGTCCATATAGTATGACACAATGCCCACATTTCTTGGCCATGAAGAAGTCTCCAACATGGCCAATTCCAGCTACTAAACATCTTAGTCACTACTACTTTCTCTTACTCTGTGCTTACCCAGACCAACGTGTAGATCTTCCTGGTCAGTTCTTCACCAGGCATATAGGTAGGAGGAAAGTTGAAGTGACTTTCGCAAAGAAATGTTGACATCACTGTACTGAGTGCATAGCTATGCAGCTGGACTCGGGTATGAAAGATGAAGATAGAGGGGGGGCATGCATATACAGGATGTCTACTTGCTCAAAAAAACATATTTTGTTTTCTGGCTTAGCATTAGAATACAGCAGGTAACTGAGGACTTGGGGCATGATAGGTATGTATATCATGCTGTCTCTGTACCTTGAGTCAGACAGGAACCTTTGTATATTCTGTGAGGTAGTGTGGATTGTTAGGAATGGGAACACAAAGTAGTTATGATCACATATGACCAGTGGGTGGTAGGAGCTTGACCCTTTGCTCATGTTACAACATTCTTGATATTCTGCTAAACTGGTGATGTCTGACATTACGATATCAGCCTGTATACTGCATCACACTAGGCAGAGTTGTAACCAATTGTGACTCCTTTCTAAATTGAACTCATGACTACCTGGGGGACTATGGAAAAGTAATCAAAATTAGTTTGTAATACCCAATGGTGCTTTCTGAATTCCAGCCTTAGATTTTTCTTCTGTTTCAATAGAAAAGTTGTAGAAAAATAGTTTGATAATTTTCATTTAACATACTTACTATTGCTCTGTTATAGGTATCTAAATAGACTTTATTTGTTCCTTTAGAAAACTGATCATCTTCATTCAGTTACTATATTATAGGTATACAACTAGGCTTTATTTGGTACATTGTACAGTTTCTTCTTCTTCTTCTTTCAGCTGCTCCCTTTAGGGGTCACCACAGCAGATCAACTGTTTCCATTTCTTCCTGTCCTCTGCATCTTGCTCTGTCACACCAACCGCCTGCATGTCCTCTCTCACCACATCCATAAACCTTATCTTAGGCCTTCCTCTTTTCCTGTTACCTGGCAGCTTCATCCTTAGCATCTTTTTCACAATATACTCTGCATCCCTCCTCAGCACATGTCCAAACCAACGTAATCTTGCCTCTCTGGCTTTGTCTCCAAACCTTCCAACCTGGGCTGACCCTATAATATACATATTCCTAATCCTGTCCATCCTCGTCACACCCAGTGCAAATCTTAACATCTTCATCTCTGCCACATCAAGCTCTGACTCCTGCCTTATTGTCAATGCCACTGTCTCCAACCCGTATAACATAGCTGGTCTCACTATCCTCTTGTAGACCTTCCCTTTCACTCTTACTGGTACTCGTCTGTCACAAATCACTCCTGACACTCTTATCCACCCACTCCATCCTGCCTGTACTCTCTTCTTCACCTGACTTCCACACTCACCATTACTCTGAACTGTTGATCCCAAGTACTTAAACTCATTCACCTTCGCCACCTCTACTACTCCCTTCATCCTAACCATTCCTCTGTCCTCCCTCTCATTCACACACACATATATTCTGTCTTAGTCCTGTTGACCTTCATTCCTCTTCTCTCTAGTGCATATCTCCACCTCTCTTCCACCTGTTCCCTACTCTCACTACAGATCACAATGTCATCTGCAAACATCATAGTCCATGGGGACTCCTGTCTGATCTCGTCTGTCAACCTGTCCATCACCATTGAAACCTATGAACCTATGAACCATTGCAAATAAGAAAGGGCTCAGATCTGATCTTTGATGTAATCCCACCTCCACCTTAAACGCATCTGTTACTCCCACTGCAGACCTCACGGCTGTCACACTACCCTCGTACATATCATGTACCACTCTTACATACTTCTCTGACACTCCCGACTTCCTCATACAATACTACAACTCCTCTTTAGGCACCCTGTCATATGCTTTCTCTAAATCCACAAAGACACAATGCAACTCCTTCTGACCTCCTCTGTACTTCTCCATCAACACTCTCAGAGCAAACATCACATCTGTAGTGCTTTTTCCTGGCATGAAACCATACTGCTGATCACTAATCATCACCTCCCTTCTTAACCTAGTTTCCACTACTCTTTCCCATAACTTCATGCTGTGACTGATCAGTTTAATCCCTCTGCAGTTACTACAGCTCTGCACATCACCCTTATTTTTAAATTAGTTTTAAAAATCGGTACCAAAACACTTTTTCTCCATTCTTCAGGCATCCTCTCACTTTCCAAGATTTCATTAAACAATCTAGTTAAAAACTCCACTGCCATTTCACCTAAACACCTCACGTTGTACAGTTTATTAAACTGTAATTTAAGTCTGCCTCATTCTTGGCTTCAAGTATTATTAATTTAGCTAGTTCTTTAGTCTGTGATGGATTTCATTCATGGCATTTTTACATGTCCGCATTATTATTATTATTATTATTATTATTATTATTATTATAGCATCTTGTATGGCCTGACCACTGCTGTTATCCATACTACAATATATTAGATTAGATCAGTCTATTTTGCAAAGATGTCAAGTTGTGTCAATTACGCTCACTGTAACAGTAAAGCTTCTCATCCTTCCATTTTATGGGGAGATTATTTTCCTCAGCATGATTATTCTTTGCCAGGAAGGAAATAAGCCACTGCTTTTGCAAGCCAGCAGAATAATCAAATTGAGGTGGGATAACTCAGATGTTGTGATTTACTGTTACACTGACTGTATCTCAAGCATTTTCTACTATGGTACATAGGCTTGCCAACCACTGTATTGTCTTTCCTACCTTACTGTGGTGCTATCTACTGTGACATGGGAATGGCCATAATTTAGCAAAGACAATACAGTTGTTGGGAAACATTTTCTACTATGGTACATAGACTTGCCAACAACTGTATTGTCTTTGCTAAATTATGGCCGTTCCCATGTCACAGTAGATAGCACTACAATAAGGTAAGGAGGTTCATGTGCTCTGCAGAGATTAAGCATGATAATTTGGAAACAGGCTGTGTATGGCATCACTTTACAAACCATTTGTAGTTTCTCCCTTTAGATCAGTGTTATCATTCCCACCACGGCAGATCTACTTCACTTACCCGAGCGGCCACATCACCGACTTTCACTTCGCCGAGATGAAAGGACCGACAAACGAGAAGAACGACATCAGGAACACCGATTTTCGACTTGAGGTAAGTAACTGCTTGGCCATCCCGAAAAAAAAAAAAAAAACGAACAAAAGTAAACCCACCTATGTGGGGGGCTTTGCCCCATCACCTCCCCCTAACTAAATATACCAAATCCAAGATCGCACTACTGCAGGGGTAAGGGGCAAAGTTCAACAGGATGGCCAAGCGGTTACTTACCTCAAGTGGAATGTTGGTGTTCCGGATGTCGGTCTTCTGGTTTGTCATGCCTTTCGTCTCAGCAAAGTGAAAGTCGGTGATGTGGCCGTTCGGGTAAGTGAAGTAGACCCGTTTCCATGCACCGAAAGCAAAAAACAGCTAGCTTCACAAACATCTGCCCTCAACACCTTCAGTCTGACAGCTGATTGACTGGTCCCAGGGAGAGAAATCGGCAGTCAGAGTGATTATTTCTTCAGTACTTTATTGCTGGCTCGCGGAAAAGCATTTCTGGAACCTCACAGGTGCAACACTTGGCTAAGAGCTTCATTTCTGGCAGTTAAGTCCAAGTTGGGGAGCCCGTCCACACAGAAACTGTCTACCCTTTAAAAATACTAGTTAATTTTATTTTCTATCTAAAAGTGGTATTTCCCCTTTAAGAAACACAGTATTTTATATCAATATCGGATGTTTCCTGTCAGGGACAGCTATTTTTACATATTAGTGTTGTTTAACTAATTGGGGGCTATTTTTGTGAACAAAAATATATATATACTACTTGTGTAAACTTTTATTTTGTGACTAAAAAAGATGTGGTCATTAGTTGTAGTGCCTACATTCACTTTGCGACAACCTACCTGTCGTTTTGTTTTTCTGTCTCTATATTTAGAGTTTAATGGAGTTATGACAGGGAATTTGTGTGTTTCTTGTACTTTAACTTTGTGAAGGGGCTGGGATAAGTGGTGTAAGTGCAAGTATGTTGCTTGTGGATTGTCAGTGACATCTTACTTTCAGAATGACTTACTCTAGCAATGCTTACCACTTTGACATCTCCTCTTCAGCTGCAGGATGAATACTTACTCAGGTCTTGCTGGTTCCTCTCCCACTTTTCCTAGAAGGTTTCACTCATTCCTCCAGTTCTGTCAGCTTTGGCTGATGCATTTGTCACTGCCTGCAATTTTCGTGATAGTCAGCCTGCTGCCCCTGTAAAGGCAGCTAGGACATCTAAAGTTCCTCAGTCTTTTAATTTTTTTTCGCACTCTTCCCAAGCCTAACCCAGCAGCTAGAGATTTAGTTAATCCTATTGCCGGTAAGCATTTAGTTAATTCCAGTCCTACTCTTTCTGGCAAGGATGGGAAGATTATTGATAAGACTAGAAAAAGTATATGCTTCTGCAACTTGTTTTTAAAGAATTTTGAATTGTCATATTCATATATTAAAGTTTATTTTGACTAATTCTGGAAGTTTAAGTAATAATCTATTGTCAATTTTCATTCTGTCCTCAGTTGATGGGTTTCAAATCCAAACTGTTGGAGCTGATTCAGCCATTGCAAAAGCTCGTGACAACTTAGAACTCTCAAGCTTCTCCCTTACCCAAAATGCACCAACCCCAATTACCTCAGCTCTCATTTGCTGCTTCCAGCAAAAGACCTAGTTGCTAGTCTGTCAAGCTTGTTATTAGATAAGTGAAATTTTATCTTCTTTTACTATTATTTTCTGCCTTTTGAGCTTTATATCTGCCTCGTACTAGTGTACTCGATAAATTAATTTATTTTTTTATTTGACATTTGTTGACCGGGAATGTCTGACTGAGCTTGCACCCTTTTTCAGCAGAGGCCCAGGGAGAAAAGCTCCACAAAGCATTACATACACCATAAAAATGTTTACAAACAGTACAGTATACATGAGGTAATATAAACATGTATTATAATACTTGGATTCCCACTTGTAGCATGAGAGTTTAAAAGGTGTTATTTACAAAAAAAGGCAATAAAACAATATGTTAAACTCTTTCATATATCTCCAATACATAAGGAATTTCCCATTTAGAGGGGAAGTAATGACAGTTAACTCAGAGTTTAAGATAAAAGTGCAGACAGTACTGTATATCAAGTCTTAGTTCTTACAGACAACAGCATGTACATCAGTAATCAGAAACAGAGGTGAAGTTGATGGAGAGAGCAGGTGATAGAAAAAGGTTGTGTCAAGAGAAAAAAAAGGGGGTGGCTATGGGTAAAAGAGGGAAAACTAGAGGTTTCTTTTTAATGTTTAAATAAGAGAGGAGAATAGTAATAGAATCAAGTGAAATGTGAGAAAGGGGAGTAAGCTAAGTGAGAAAAGAAGAGAGGGAGGTAAATATGAGTAGTAGAGAAATTTAGTGAAAAAAGGTATTAGGAGTTGAGTTCTGTGGCTGAAATTAAGTATGAATTGAGAAGGGGCTGTATGCAGTGGGGGTCAGGTGATTAAGTTTACTGTGGTTGTGTATATTACTATTAAATATTTAAAAATTAATATAATAGTATTTAAAAATGTGAATACTATTGTTAGTATCGTCTTTCTCCTTTCCCTTGTCCGTTCATTGTACTTCTTCATTACCTTTAATTACCTTTGTAGGTAGCCCTTCTCTTCTTACCTTTTAAAAAAAAATTACAATTAGAATCTCTAGAGTTTATAGTTCTTTTTATTGGGGAGTGTTCTTGTCATTGTTGTTTGGTGTTTATTACTTGTCAAACTGTCTTCTAAAATGTTGGAAAAAGACAAAGCCCAGCTGGTTTAAAAAGTGTGGAAAATGTGGTCAGAAAATACCCTTCTCTGATGCTCACACTTTGTGTGTACTGTCTTGGACCCCTTCATCTTCAGGAAAACTGTTTGATCTGTCGTGCGTCCAACTGGAGGGCATTGGTTGAACACAAAAACAATTAATATTGAAGGGTTTACTTCCGTCCTCCTTTAGCGAGGCTTTATCTGGAGTTAATAATGAAAAATCTAAGAAAATTTCTTCCACTTCTCTGAGCACTTCCAATGCATCTTCTAAGTCCTCAGAGAAGTCTTTGAAAATGTCTCTTACTGATCCATCTGTTCCCTCAGATCCTAAGAAGAAAAGACCAAAAATCTATGGATCTGACTTCATATGTAAAGATACAATCCTCATATCAGACTGATTCTTCAGATCTGACAAGCCTAAAAAGTAAACTAACATTGGAGCAGAACCCCTTGGATCTGACACATACATCTGAGGAGTGGTAATTTTACCCAGAAAAAGATATTCCTCCTCAGTCGATCCAGTTCCTTCCAGAGTCCCTTCCCTCTTCTTAGAGAGGCCTAAAATCTCCATCAGGATTGTCCACTTGCTCTTCCAGGAGCATTACAGAAGGTGATGTGGAGAGGTTAGTGAGAAAAATTCTCTTATTGCAGAGACAGTTAATGCCAGTCTCGGCTCCTACCCCTTTGGGTCAGGAGATCCATTCTTGAAGTATTCCACCTTTGCCTGTTCCTTCTCTGACTCCTTGCAAGGTCTTAGAGCCCTTGGATCTGAGATGCCCGGGCTTGTCTGCTTTGGATCCAAGAATTCCTTTACCCTTGGATCTGAAGCTTGCTTTGAGCTCTTCGGTTCAATCGGATCTAGAGAGCTCTCAGAGCCAATTCTGTCCTGTTGGGTCTGAGGTGCTGCATTCAACACCAAAGGTTTCAGAGCTATCTCTGCACCTCAGAGCCTCGGCAATGGTTAGCTCGGCTTTGACTTCAGCCTCGGGTGGACTGTCCTTGGGGGGAAACTGAGGATCAGAGCCTGGCTGTCTCAGATCCGGGGTCCTATCTCTCACTGGGGCGGTCCGCCTTTGCAGTCATGGAGAGAGCCTATTCTGCCCCCCTGACTCAGATGGTGCCTATACCCTCAGATCCTCTGTCTACATCTGTCCCATCTCTGTGTCTAGAGTCTCAGCTATCCTTTCCATAGGGACAGCCGGTACTGAAACCCCAGGCTTCCCATCAGGGTATCCCCACTTCTTCTGATACCTCCCCAGAGTATCCTGCTGAGGAGCTCCCTAAGAAGAGAATGTGCAAGAGGAAGCATTTAGATTCCCCTAAATCTATCACCAAAGATACAGATTTTCATGAGGGCAAAGGGACCCCACTGTCACCTCCTGATGGTGTCTCATTTGGCGACATCTGAAGATCCTAAAACAGAGAGGTGGCTATCAACTAGAGGAGAAGTTGTGGAGAGCAATTAATAAAGAGCAGAAGGATTTTATCTGGGAGGGGAAAATGGCAAGAGTCAAGTGGGATAAGCTGATTCTTCCAGTAGAACAGGGCAGATTGGGATTACCCAATTTGAAGGGGTATTTCAGAAGTACACAGTTAAGGCTCCTATACATAGCACAAGCAAAAAACTATAATTCAAAGTGAAAAGGGATGATGATGAAATGGAGGGGGGGGGCTCAAGAAACACAGAGAGACTGGGATATTGAATGCAGGCCTTTAAGGAGAATAACAATAGTCATACAGAATATTATATCCATAAGGTAGCAGAAAGTATTCTAAGAACTCAGCCAACAAAGGAATGGAGAAAGGGGATTCTGCCAATAAGGATGACTGCAATTAGGAATATAGACAAGTAAGCAAGAGGGGACTGGAATTTATTGGAGTAGACTGACAAAGGACCCAAGGTATTGTGAGCAAATAACTAGAGACAGAAAGGTAACAGAATGGGAAGAGGCCAATAATTTATTTGGACTGCAGGTTAGAGATTGCCTTCCCTATCAAGGATTGATATCAGAGTATAGGCAAAGCGAAAGAAATAGGTGGGGGGTCCTAAAAGAAAGACTAGGACTGGTAGAGTTTTAATAGAATGTAGAACAGAAGCTGCCATTAAAAAAGAATGATTAGTAGAGCTTGCAAAATATTTCACAACTATAAAAATCAATCAGAGAAGGTTAGAAAGAATTGGGAAGTGAGATTGGATAAGCAATTCTGGACATATGTATGCCTCCCAAATATGCAACAAAATCTAGGTGGTTGCTTGGAAATGTTTACATAGATATTTTTATATCCCAAGTAGACTCCAGAGAATTTTTCCCTAGGTAGACAGCAAATGTTGGAAATGTGACAGAGAAGAAAGAGGTACTTGGGAACATATTTTCTGGGAGTGCAGTTAGTTGGCGAACTTTAAGGATTCCCTGTGAGATGCACAGTTGGAGATGCTGGGTGGGCAGACTGATATGATGAGGAAGATGATTTTTCTGAGCTATGATACAGAATCGTAATTGCCTAGACATGGTAAGGCCTTGCTGTGTCTAATTATGGTGGCTGCTAAAAAAGCAATTACTAGAAAATGGAAATCAAAATCTAAACTAGCTATATTAGAAGTAGTGATTATAGTAACAGAGATAAAACAACTGGAATTGAGATCTTTAGAAAAGACTAGAAGCATACTACATAGGAAAAAATGTGAATTGTGGGAGCAATACATACAGGACAGGAATGAAGTTTAAAAGAGGGCAGGATTTAAATGAGCTATGTAATGTTTGACCAAAAATGATTGGGTAGATGTATAATGTTTCCAACTGGGAGTGTGTCAGTATAGTTTGTGATGTAAAATGCTTGCAACTAGGATTGTGTTGGTGTGGTTTGTTTTCATTTATATAAATGTATGCTTGCTTATGTCATGAGTGATGGTTTAATAAAGACGTTTCTTTAAAAAAAGGGGCAGGATTTGAATAATTTATGTAATGTTGCTTAGGTTATATAATATTTGTGAAGTATAATGTTTGTTAATATTAATTTATTACAGTTTTATTACTTTTGTATAAATGTAAATTTGCCTTTGTCACAAGTGATAATTCAATAAAGATGTTTAAAAAATATACTTGAAGTACTGAATATTGTAACAGAGATGAAGAACCAAGAAGTGGGATCCTTAGAAAAGGGTAGGAGAAGATTATATAGAAAAAAATGGAAATTGTGGGAACACTACATAAAGAATAATGTTTTGGAGGTGGAATGAGTTTTAATAGCAGGGGAGTTATAGGTTCATAGGTTCATAGGTAAGTACTTTATAAGCCTAACGAGAATGTGTTGGCTTTCGCCACCCCCTTAGATTAGCTCCCTGTGCCTCTGTCCAGCAGAGCCATTAGTTCCCTGTGCATCTGTCCAGCACAGCCATCAGTTCCCTGCCCCACTGTCCAGCAGAGCCATCAGTTCCCTGCGCCACTGTCCAGCAGAGCCAGTGCAGTGATCCCTGGGGTAAATTTTCTGTTTGCCATCCACCCGTCAAGGTTTCTCTTGAAAAGTGTTAGTGAGGGGCTCTGCCTGATTTATATTGGAATCCTGTTCCAAAGCAAGGGGAGTCTCTGGGATAGGAATCTATCCCTCCA
The DNA here is from genome assembly GCF_019279795.1 of Protopterus annectens. NCBI lineage: Eukaryota > Metazoa > Chordata > Ceratodontiformes > Protopteridae > Protopterus > Protopterus annectens. The sequence goes on from NC_056737.1 coordinate 939,744,417, forward strand.
GCATGTCCTATTTATCGTTGTGGTGAGGTTTATATCTCTAGAGCGTGTGGCTCTCTGGGATTTGTTTTTTTTTTTAGGTGGAGCATGTCCATCAATTCTGGGTTGGACATGGCTTTGTATGTCAGGTAGAGATCACCTCTGAGTAAGCGGTATGCAACTGAGTACAGCTGGAGTTTCTTGAGTCGGGCTGCATAGGGCATCTGTTTGAGGCCAGTAATTCTCTTGGTGAGGTACTTTTGTGGTGTTTCCAGCTGTTGCAGGTGTCTTGTAAGGTACATTCCAAATGGGGCGTTGTATTCTATGATGGATCTGAGTGATGAGGTGAACAATTTAGGTAATGTTACTTTGATGATATGAACTTAATATGGTTTGATTGCCTTTTCACAAGTGATAATTCAATAAAGGTGTTTAAAACATTAAAACAGAGAGATGTCTGGAAGTCCAGCAACCCTTTGCCAGATTAATCTGTACTCCTGGAGGTATGTGAAAACTGAAAGGCTGCCAGGCCAGCTAGATAGAATTTTGTAGATAATTCTATGTCATTCTAAATATTAATACAATCCACAGGCTGTTTTACAAATGTAAGAAAACTGTGTTAAATGCTGAACGTCAAAAATGTAACCACAGTGCACTCTGCTGGAAGAAAGCTGATAAAGTAAAGCATTTTATGACTGATCTCAAAGCTCAGAGACAAGATGTCTGGATGAAGGAATTCCTTCTATTGTTTTAAGACCAGAGTTAATTGCAAGGTTTTACATGTATAATGTCTTTTATTGCTGTGGCTTCCTGGCTAGGCGCAAGCTTACTAAGAAAACTAAGAAATGTAAATTTAGAGTTTCTGGTAGCCTGGGAACCAGAGAAGTGTCAAGAATGATGTAATCTAAAATGAGTCAGCAGTGATGTATTATCAATTTAAGAGATCTCAGAGAGAAAGAGATAGCTTTTTGCATTTGTCTTCAGAACTGACTGCATCACCAGCACTCTGCTTTTGCTCTGTATGTGTGTAAGTTATTTAAAACATTGTTTCTCTCTGAAATAGATAGAAAATAGTAAGATTAGACTAGCTGTTTTCTGTATTTATGTCAGACTATCCTACATTATTGTTTTAAAGTTCCTGTGTCTGAACTCTTGACTAGCACTGTGTTGAATTGAGGAGATTTGTCTTGTGTTTTTATTTATTATTATTAAATATTTTAAACCTTTCAACTGTGGCTGTTTTGTATAGGGATAATTTAAGCGCTAGAGTACTTGCATGTATTTAGTGATACTGTCCAAGCCACTCCAATAGCCTTAAAAGTTCTGGTCACATTTATTAATTGGATAACATATTATTGCACAGTGAAATTGGTCACCCTTTGGGAAGGGCCTTATAGTAGCTGATAAGCAGGGGTTCTGGTGGCAGTGGCTTACTACCTTATAGCCTGGGCAGAAGGGGCATACCTAGTGAACCTATGCCAGCCTTCCCCAGGAGTGTCTGTGTGTTTCTATATAAATCATATTTCAAAGTGTGTGTGTGTGTGTGTGTGTGTGTGTGTGTGTGTGTGTGTGTGTGTGTGTGTGTCAGCTACTTGGGCAGGGACAAGAAGCACTGGTTGGACAGAGGGAGTGCTGGAAGGACTTGGCATGGAACCCTGGCTAAGGATTCCACTCTATAGCTGTGCCAGTGGGGAGTCTTATTGGGGATCTGGAGAGAAAGGGAGAAACTGGCCCCAGACTGACTGTGATCTCTGTGTGCTCTTAAGGAAAATTGTACTTTATTGTGTTTACTTGTTATCTTTCCCAATGTGCACGCCCCTCACTGGAGTTAATGGTGAGGATTGAGGTTCCTTGATTACTGGGCCAGTGCACAGAAATCACAAGGTGTTTGGTATTGGCCCATCTACCTGCTGGGTAACTCCACCCACCGACAATCTCATTAACTTGATCTCGCAGCGGGCATGGCAGGATCCAGACATCATTGAACCAGTCCCCAGAAAACCGGATAAGATAATGACAGCATCAGAAGATAAACGGTTGTAGTCCAGGGGTGTGCTTGTTGATGCCATGGTCATGGTGGCAGCCACTAAGAAGGAACTTTGTAGAGGAAAGTTCCTCTGTTCATCTCCCCAACAAGGAGTCTTAGACGATGGACAGATTCAGGAAGCTTGTCTATGCTTCAGCAACCTTTGCATTAAGGTCAGTGAATTATTTGGCAGATTTCACGAAACTATAGAGGGACCTGATAAAGGAACTATCAGATACCCTCTCGGGTCTCTTTCTGAAAAGATGAAAGCATCTGTCACCACTCGGTTGGCTACCTTACAATCAATATCCAACTCCTCTATGAAGCTCATTTCTAATCAGAAGGAGCCTCTAGAGCAGTGGGTTCAGGAGTTGCCAACAGGAGATGCACCTGGCTATACTTATGTGATTTTGCAGAGCCCTTTAAGTCTTCATTCATCAATGCTCCTTTTGACAGTACTTCTCTTTTTGGCCCCAAGTTTAAAGATACTTTGTCCAGGTGTGAGAAGGATGTAAAGACTCTTTCTGCCATGGGTGTACGTTTTTCCACCCCTCAAAGGTCCTTTTCAAGGAATCACTGAGGTGGAGATAAAATGTGGTTCAAAAAAATCTCAAGGTTCTTTCCAGGACACACATGGAGGAGGTTCCCTCAGATGCAGAGGGGGGAATTCTAGTGGTAGACACTGCCTTCATGGCAGAAGTGGCCCGCAGAACCAAGGTTTCAGAGATTCTTTCTTTGGTAAACCTTTTCAGCACTCCTGAAAGGAGGCCAGGTTATCCCCCTCTGGAGGCAGTCAGGTAGCTTATCCCTGCACTGCAGAGCCTGACTAGAAATAAAAAGTACTTGGGTGCAGAAGATCACTTTCAGAGGTTATATAATACCATTTTCCCTTTGTCCTCCCAATTCAAGGAAATTCCCTGATGTTCCACCCAGTCAGAGAGAAACAGCAGCAATTCAAATTCAAAAGCTGCTAGAAAAAAAAGTCATCCAAAATGTCCCCTCAGACAAGATAGACTCCAGAACTTACTCAAGATTCTTTTTAGTGTCAAAGAAAATGGGATTGGAGACTAATTCTAGATTTCAGTATCTTAAACAAATATGTTTGAAAGACCAAGTTCCAGATGGCCACAGTTCAGTCCATTCTTCCGTTTTTGGAAAAGGATGTTTGGATGTGCTCAGTAGATCTTCAGGATGCGTACTATCATATAAAGATGAACAGGCAATCTAGAAAATTCTTATGCTTCTGGCATAGAGCCAGTCACTACCATTTCAGAGTTCTGCCCTTTGGTCTCACCACAACCCCCAGGGTGTTTATCAAATGCATGGCAGTAGTAGCAGCTCACTTGGGACTGCAGGGATTCTGTGTGTTTCCATACTTAGATGACTAACTCATCTTCTCCCCTGATCAGGCATCAGCTCATTTTGGCAGGAGAAAAAGTGATCCAGACATTTGCTGTGCTAGGAATAACCATAAACTATGAAAAGTCTCATCTAGAACCAAGTCAAACACTAGAATTCATAGGCACACTACTAAATACAAAATCAACTGTAGCCTCACTTCCCCTCTCCAAAGTTCAGACAATAAGATCAGAAGTAGAAAATATAGTTTGCAGTACCAGAATCTCAGCCCACTTGATACTTCAGGCGTTGGGGTCTATAGTGGCAGCAATAAATTACTACCCTTGGCCAGATTTCACATGAGAGTTCTCCAATGGATGCTGTCCTCCCAGTGGTCAATACTTCATCTACTATTATCAGCTCCGATATGGATTATCAGTATATGCAAGAGGGATCTAATGTGGTGGATTCAGAAGAGTTTTTTCAAGGCCATTTGTTCGTTCCTCCTCAGCCCAACAGCATTGTGAGCATGGTTACTTCCCAGCTAGGGTGGGGGGAAAGGCAGTCCAAGGCACATGGTCCTCCGAAGAGGCCCTTTTGGATATCAGTGCTTTCAATTTGAGAGCAGTGCTTCTAGCATTGCAGGCCTTTCTGAATGCTCTCCCTTTGGGAACAATTGTGATTCAAACAGACATTTCCGTGGCTTGGTACATTAACAAACAAGGAAGAACCAGATCTTACCTTTTGTTGCAAGAAACACTCAGGGTTTGGCAATGGTTGATCACTTCCAACCCCTTTCTTATAGCAGTGCATATTAAGGGGAAGTCCCATGTGTTAACATACAGACTGAGCAGGTGCATACTATTACCTCATGAATGCCCCTTCAACAAAAACATAGCGGAACTGATTTTCTGACAGTGGGGCCAGCCTTGCTCCGATCTCTTCGCATCTCGCCTAAGCAACAAGTGCATCAGCTACTTTGCCCTAATCCCCCCACAGGAGGAGTCATCGAGGGGTGCTGTTCTCCATGATTGGCCCTCCGGTTTACTTTATGCTTATTCCCCAATTCTTTTGATTCCAAAGTTCCTACAGAGAGCTGCCAGGTTGAAGATCAAAGTCATCCTCATTGCACCCTTTTGGCCTCGATAAATTTTGCTGTTAAGTGGTCTATCTCGCCTTCATTCTTGCTGTTTGGGATCAGAGCCGATCTGCGGCTCAGACTTGGCCATCTTCAACAGCTCGAGAGCTGTTTACTGTCTCGAGGCTATCCCTTATCCCATGATGCCTAGTGACAGCTACCCAGATCTTGTTTGCCGCTTCAGCTGCGAGGTGTGTCGTTTTCTGGCTCAGGCTTGTATATTTCAATTTTTTTGTGTAAAAATATTCTCTTAGACCCTTTAAACTATTAGATATTTTACTGTTCTTAGTTTTATTCTGTACATGCTGTTGAAGTACTTCGTTCTTCTTAGTTTCCCTTTTATTTAGAACTCGTTTAAGTTAGAGAGTTCTCCCCCCTCCCCCTCTCCCTAAGATAGCTGTTTAATTTAGAGGCTTTCCTTTCCTGTTTTTGCTAGCTTTAAAAAAAAAAAAGACAGATTGTATATTTATAGGCGTACCTTGTTTAGAATAGTACTTATTTGTCTGTCTGTGTTTACCTTGTGGTACTGTGGTACTTAGTTTTTTTGTAGTTGGGTCATGTCTAAGGAAGCTAAAGTATCTGGCTTTAAAAAGTGTGACTCATGCTGTCAGAAAATGTCTCTGACAGATGGGCACACTAGCTGCGTTTATTGTTTGGGTGCTGTTCACCTACAGAACTCTTGTTATATTTGCCATGCCTTTTGTCCAAGAGTCCTGCAGGAGCGTAAGAACAATTTGATCCTTGGGTCTGTTAAAGCCTCAGGATTCACTGACAAAGAGTTCCCAGCCAGTGAAATCCCCAAAATCCACTAAACTGTCGGCTCCACCTTCGGAGCCGACTCCTGTACAGGATTTGCCAAGTATGTCAGTTCCAGCTGGCACCGACAAGACAACCCCTCCATCGGCTCCATTGGATGTTTCAGAGCTGTCTCGGAGCCCTAAGAGGCTGAGGTCCCCTTCATTAGAGTCAGTTGATTTGGCTCCTCAGTCTCCATTATTGCAAAGTGAACATAGCCACCATTCATCACATTCCTCACAATCCTCTAGGCTGTCGGATCATGATGTGGAGAGAGAGTTGTAAGTAGGTTGCTTAAATTATGGGCACTAGCAAAATTATTGTCTAGCCCTCCTCAACAGGTATTGGCTCCATCCACCTCCTTTTCTGTTCCTCCTCCGACTCCATTGAGTTCGGAGCCGGAGTTCATTGGGGTTTGAGTAGTGGAACCGTCGGCTCCGCTCACCATCTCTCCTTCAGTTCCGACTTCAGCTCCGATTACCTTGATAGTTCCTTTGATCGAGGAATCTGGACTCCAGGGCTCCCTCGTCGGCTCCAAGGGGATGAGTGGCATCAGACCCTTGTCTGACCCCATTCTTCCTCTCGGAGCATCGGCACAGGTGAGCTCGGCTCCAGCATCGGCCTTGGAGCCGTCCCCCTCGGCGCGGAGAAAGATTCCTATTTCTTCGGAACCAGAGCTTTCTCTGCCTCGAGGCAGGGATGCCTTTGAGGTCATGCGGAATGTGCTGTCCCCGAGACAGCTCCACCTGCTCCATCCCCCGTAGTGTCTATGCCAACCATTGCTCCTCCTCCAGACCCCAAGCGCAGGGAGACGATGCCCCAGGACACCAGATCGGGTGTTTCCTCTTCTTCCGAGGCCTCTCCTGATCACTCAGAGGAGCCCCCTCGGAAGAAGAAATGCAAGAGGAAGCACATTGACTCCCCTGAGTCTGTCACTTCTGATACAGACTTAGATGAATCGGAAGGGTCCCCGAGATCCCCCTCTGAAGATGTTTTCTTTTCAGACATCCTGGAAATGCTTAGGCAGAGGGGGAACTGGAATCCCCTAGCCCCTACTGAGGATGAGTCTGTATTTTGGGACGCTTTCGGTTCCCGACCTTCCACCTCCTGGGTTTCTCCTCCTTTCAACCCACTTATGTCTGTAGTGGCTCGAAAGGCTTGGTCAGCTCCGGACACAGTGGAACCAACTTCGAGAAGACCTGGTAGATTTATTACAGCCCCCCAGGATAAGCAATTCCTTTCTAAAGGTGTGCCCGTTGATGCCATGGTGGTAGCAGCAGCCACCAAAAAAGAGTTAGCAGAGACCTCTTCATCTGTTCATCCCCCTAACAAGGAGTCTAGGATGATGGACAGGTACGGAAAGTGAATGTTTGATTCAGCGACCTCCTCCATGAGGTCCCTGAACTATCTATGTCATTTTACTCGCCTTCAAAGAGATCTCCTTAAAGAGCTTGGAGATACCCTTCAAGATCCAACAGCTGAGAGAGTACAAGCCAAAGTAGGGAAGATGTGGTTCCGCAAATCTCAGGCAGCTTTGCCTGACACACACAGTGATTTTTCCTCCAGAGGCAGGGGGAAACAACAATAATAGATGCTGCCCTTGTGGCAGAGGGGGACCGCAGAACCAGGGCAACAGGGAATCCTTCTCTGACAAGCCCTTCCAGCATCCCTGAAAGGTTGCCTGGCTGCTCACCCCTGGAGGCATTCGGGGGAAGACTTTCGCTGTACCCAAAAGCCTGGCAAAATTTAACAAGAGACAGATGGGTACTGTCCATTATATCCTGAGGTTACAAAATTCCTTTCCATCAATCCCCCTTACAATCAAAGAAATCCCTTCCAGATGTTCCACCCAATCTGAAGGAGCAAGCAGTAATAGAAGTTTCAAAACTGCTAGAAAAAAGAGCCATTCAGGAAGTCCCCGCAGACCAGCATGGATCCGGAACTTACTCAAGGTTCTTTTTGGTACCAAAAAAGACAGGGGACTGGAGACCGACTCTGGATCTCAGCAGACTAAACAAATCTGTACAAAGAACAAAGTTTCGGATGGTCACACTACAGTCCATTCTACCCTTCCTGGGTCAAGACAATTGGATGTGCTCGATAGATCTTCAGGATGCGTACTACCATATCAAGATGGATAGATGCTCCAGGAGATTTCTTCACTTTCGGGTGGGGGCCAGTCATTACCATTTCAGAGTTCTGCCCTTTGGTCTCACCACAGCCCCCAGGGTGTTCACCAAATGTATGGCAGTGGTCACGGCTCACCTGAAACGTCAAGGATTCCAGGTGTTTCCATATTTAAATGACTGGCTTCTCACTGCTACCACCAGGCATCAACTCTTACAAGTGTGGGATTATACAATCACATCTTGCACCCAGCTAGGTATTACAATAAATTTTGAAAAATCTGCCTTGTTGCCCTGTCAATCTATCACTTACATAGGAGCAGAATTAAACACAAGGGAAATGTTCGCAAAGTTACCACTGGAAAGAGTGTCCACAATTCGTCAACAAGTGCAAATCTTAATGCAGAGCAAAAGGATCCAAGTCAGGTATGTCCTTCAAACTCTGGGCTCCATGGCAGCTGCCATTCTTTTACTTCCATTAGCACGTTTCCACATGAGAATTTTTCAGTGGCTTCTTTTCACGCAGTAGTCTTTCCAGGAGCTTAGTAAACAAAAAACAGTAGCCAGCAACTGTGAGCTGTATAAACTAATATAATTCGTTACAAAATAAGAAACCACAAAAATAACAGACCGGTTTCGGCTATGGTGTTAACCTAGCCTTCATCAGTGTTATAGTTTATACAGCTCACAGTTGCTGGCTACTGTTTTTTGTTTACTAAGTTTTTTCAAGCCGTGCAATTACTTCCGTGCAGGGGAATTCTTTTTTGACTTTCCAGGAGCTACCCATGTCTCACATGATCCTGATCACGGAGGCATGCAAAAGGCACCTTTCTTCGTGGATGGTCTCCCCACTAGTGACTCAGGGAAGACCTTTCATACAGCTTCCTCCGGTAGCCACAGTGACTACAGACACCTCCCTGATAGGGTGGGGGGGCATTATCTGGGCAGGACAGTCCAAGGCACTTGGCAACCTCACGAGTACCATCTGCACATAAATGTCCATGAAATGAGAGCCGTGCTTCTAGCATTGCAAGCCCTTCAAGACTCTCTTCCTTCCGGGACCATTGCAATTCAAACAGATAACATGTCAGTGGTGTGGTACATCAGCAAGCAGGGCGAAACCAGATCCTACCCCCTGTGTCGAGAAGCACTCAGACTTTGGCAGTGGGTGATTTCCTTCCAACTTTTTCTGATTGCGACGCACATCCCTGGGAGCTATCCTCATGCCTCACGAGTGGTCTCTGAATCAGGAAGATGCGGATCTTATCTTCCGCAAATGAGGACAGCCTTGCTGTGATCTTTTTGCCACCCCTTTCAACAGCAATTGCAGCAACTACTTCTCCCTTCTTCCGTTTCCAGGTCACATACCCAGAGATGCTCTAGTCCACGATTGGCCTCAGGGACTTCTTTATGCCTTTCCTCCGTTTCCCCTGATACCGAAACTCATACAGAAAGCAAAATCATTGGGTTGCAAAATGATCCTCATTGCCCCCTACTGGCCTTGACAGATATGGTTCCCGTTCCTGCACCATTACCTTCTTGATCAGCCCTGGACTCTGGACCCGATTCCAGATCTCCTGATTCATCAATCAGGCGGGTTGCATCTAACCCTCCAAACTCTCCAACTCACAGCTTGGTTGCTCCACTTCCAACCTTAGCCAGGCTTCCCAGCATTTCCCCAGCAGTCCGCGAGATTATTGTTTCCTCTCATAAGTCTACAACGAGAAAAACTTATGCTAGCAAATGGAAACGTTTTTCTTGTTGGGCAGAGTCTAGGAATGCAGATCCCTTCTCAGCCCCATTCCACGAAATTCTGGAATTCCTAGCACAACTTTTTCACTCCGGGGCTGCTTCCGCTACGATTAGGGTACAATTAGTGGTCATTTCTAATTTTCATATCGGTTTGACAAATTCTAACATTATGTCTCATAAGCTCTGTAAAGCTTTTTTGAGAGGAACATCTCTTCTTTGACCTCCAGTGAGAGATCCCCCTCCTCCTTGGGACCTTAATTTAGTCCTAACTTCCTTAATGTTGCCTCCTTTTGAACCAGCAGTATCCTGCTCCATCAAGTTATCATCTTGGAAGACACTCTTTCTGGTTGCTATCACTTCAGCTAGGCATGTCTCAGAACTTCAAACACTATGTGTTCATCCTCCCTACCTGGTGTTTCACAAAGTCAGAGTTGCTCTGAGGACTAATCCTTCATTTCTTCCTAAAGTCTGCTATGAAAATAATTTAAATCAATCTATAGATTTCCCTGTGTTCTTCCCCAATCATAGCAACAAGGCAGAGTACAAGCTTCACCGATTGGATGTTCATAGACAGTTGCGTTTTTACCTACATAGAACTAAAGAAATAAGAAAGTCAGACCAATTATTCCTTTCTTATGTCTTAAACAAACAAGGTCTCCCAGTTTCCAAGGTGACCTTATCCAGATGGTTGTCCCACACTATTACTTTTATTTACCAGTTACGGAATAAAGAGTTACCAACTAAACCGAAAGGTCATTCTACTAGGGCATTAGCCACCTCCGTAGCTTTTCAGTCTATGTTGCCCATGGATTCCATCTATGCAGCTGCCACATGGGCAAATCCTCATACCTTTATTTCTCATTACAAGGTGGATATGGTCTCCCGGAGCAGAGCTGACTTTGGTTCCACTGTTCTGAAGAGTCTGTTCCACTGAGCCACCCAGGATGTTATGTGCTAGGGACGCTGTCCCAAAGAGCAAGAATGAAGGCGAGATAGACAACTTAACATTAAGAATTTATGTACCTACCATAACGTTCCATGTTAGTTGTCTTCATCTCTCCTTCTTTCTTGCATCCCCTCCCTCCGTCCCCCTGTCCTAGTGGACCGAGAGGAATCCTTCTTCACTGGCTGAGTCTTCTTTATTGTTACTCTTTTGCCTAGGTCTTCCTAACCTATTCTAGATTTTAGGATGCATGGAACAACCAGTTTTTTGTTAACTGGTTTCTCTCATATTATGTCTGGGATTAGCTATTTCAAACAAGATCTGGGTAGCTGTCGCTAGGCATCATGGGATAAGGGGTAGCCTCGAGCTAGTAAACAGCTCTCGAGCTATTGAAGATGGCCGAGTCGGAGCCGAGGATCAACTCCGATCCCAAACAGCAAGAAAGAAGGTGAGATGAAGACAACAAACATGGAACGTTATGGTTGGTACATACCTTCTTATTTCCCTTCCTGTGGCCTCATTTAATTCATCAGCCTTGGATTCTGGACCTAGCTCCAGATCTGCTGTCTCAGTCGACAGGTATGACGCATGCAGACCTCCCCAATCTCAAGCTGACAGCTAGGTTTCTCCATTTCCATTAATAGCCAAACAACCTATGCTCTCATTTCCTGTCCGACAGATTTTGTTATCCTCCCATAAACCATCTACAAGGAAATTTTACTGTTAAATAAAAAAGATTTGTATACTGGGGACTTCAAATTGATGTGAAACCCTTTTCTGTCCCACTTCATATTCTTGATTTCTTGATGCTTCTTTTTAATCAAGCAGTTAGTTCTTCATCGTTTAATGTTTAGTTGGCAGCAATTTCTAATTACCATATTGGATTTGATGGTTCTTCACTTTCTTCTCATAATCTTTGTAAAACCCTTTTAAGAGGCACACTTCTGTTAAGACCCCCATTTAAAGATCCTACTCTGCCATGGGATTTAACTTTGGTACTGCAAGCCCTGATTCACCCACCATTCGAACCAGCACATAACTGCAATCTTAAATTCCTTTCTTGGTAAAAATTGTTTTTGGTGGCCATTACATCAGCCAGACTTGTTTCAGAAATTCAAGCCTAATCTGTGAAACCTCCATTTCTAATTTTTCATAAAGATACAGTTATATTATGAACTAATGCGTCCTTTTTGCCCATGATCGTTTCAAAATCTAACATTAACCAGACCATCAATTTTTCTTTCCAAATTTTTCAAACAAAGGTGAATATTTGTTACATTTATTGGATGTTCGTAGACAACTGCATTTCTGTTTACACAGAACAAAGGACATCAGAACTACAGACCTGTTATTTTTTTCCTTTGCTGATATGAAACTGAGTAAACCAATATCCAAAATTAGCAACCACCACAGAGATCAAAATTGGCAGAAACTGCAAATAAGATGGGCAGAATTCCACTAAACACTTAATTAAAAAAATAAAAATGTAAAATTCCTGTAGTGCCTTGGCTCACTAGCCTTTACAGAGTACAACATATCACTCCACTGCATTCCTTATATATAAAAAAGCATGCTCATGAATTAGTCAGTTAAACAATTAAGAACAATAGAGTTAAATTAAATCTAATTAAATCAAACATCTGCAGTTGCATTCCATGTTAAGTCCCTTAAGGGACAAAGTATCAAATTTTAAAATAAAGATTGATTCTTTCTTAAGGAGCTTTTAATATCAAAAACATTAAAAGTTCGTGATTTATTTTCTCCAATACTGTAGCCTGCAGTCCCTGTACAACCCCATTATGGCAGTTTTTAAAATGCTTAGCTACAGGGCATTTCATTTTGCATCGGTTTATATCCTTGATATGTTTCTTTATTTGTACAGCAGAAGACATTTTACTTTCCCCAGTGTAAAACTTGTCACATGGGCATTTTAAAGCCCTTACTTGTGGTTTCTGCCAATATCTAAAATTACTCTCGCCAGATGGTTTACTGACTGCATTTTCTTTGTTTACAACAAATTGGATATTTCTTTACCAAAGCAAGTTCATGCTCATTCAGTCAGGTCTGTAGCAACTTCCTCAGTTTTTCATTCAAGGGCTTCCATGGATGAGATATGTGCATCAGTGACTTGGGCCTCCCCTCATACTTTCATTACTTATTACAAAGTAGATTTGGTATCCAGAGGTAGAGTATCATTTGGCACAATAGTACTTAGGAATATACTGCCTTGAGTCCACCCTGAGATTTAGGTTGCTGGGGACTCTGTCCCATAAGCTGAGGACAGAATGAAAATCGACAATATTAGATAAATAAGTTATGTACTCACCATGACATTCTATCTGTGTTGTCCATTTTCATTTTTCCACAACTCCCCACCCTGTAACCCCCTTCTTATGTTTTTTTTTTCCCCTGGAAGAATGAGTGGATATGAAATAATTGGTATAATCCAAGCATGACAAAGCTCCAGATATAGCCTTGTCTAACATTTTGCTATTTCTCTTGTTATGCCCTTTTTATATAAGAATTATTTCTCTCTACTTTAAATAGCAAACAAGATCTGAGGTAATTGGGGTTGGTGCATTCTGGATAAGGGCAAAGCTCGAGAGTTCTAAGTTGCCGCAAGGTTTTGCAAAGGCCGAGTCGGATCCGACAGTTCCGATCCACATCCATCAGTTGAGGAAGAATAAAAATGGACAACACAAATGGAACATTATGGTGAGTACATAACTTCTTTTTTGTCTGCAGTTTCTTGTTTTTGAGGAAACATCTGCCTTAAGCAATTTATTTTTTTCCATTGTGCACTTCACAACTCCTTGTTTGTAGTACATATATGATTCACTTGGTACTTCTTTCAGGGCTATTTTGAGGAAGTTTGCCCTGCTGCATTCTCAGAACTTCTCAGATGATGTATAAAATGAGATTTTAAATTCTCCTTTGGGTAAAGATTTAGTTTATGGCCACTGATGCCACTGGTACTGTTTTAAGGAGGTTTACCTGGCTGTTTTCTGTAAACCTTCCAGAAGATGTCAAAAATGAAATTTTGAATTCTTTCTTGGATAGAGATTTAGTTTTTGGAACCTCTGTTGCAGAGGTTATCAAAAAGTGTGATGAGAGAAGTAGGCTGATTCAGGGAATCTCTCAGATTTTTTAGCTTTCCTTCTCTAAATTCACCAAGGGATTCTCTTCTCCCTCTTCTAATTTTTGAAATAAACAAAATAATGCTTGTAAGCAGACATTTAAAAAGCAATGTCATGGAAGTTCCAAAAAGAAAGCCAAACCCCCCCTCCCCAGAACAATGTACAGTCAAACAAGTCAGAATGATCTTATCCCCCTCCCCAACCCTGGCAGTCCCTTATCTCGGGTCTGTATTACCTTATCGAAAAACCTAGTCAGTGAATGCCTGGGCGCCAACCAATAAACAGTGAACTTTCATGTCTTTAAATGGCCATTTCAGCGAACGCTTGGATCATCATTGGAAATTTGCCCTTTTCCCCACTGTAGTGCGATCTTGGAGTTGGTATATTTAGTTAGGGGTGTGGGGGGGTGAAGCCCCCCACTTTGAAGGGTTTGAAATCCTGTCTTGTTTTTGGTTGGCCAAGTGATTTTTTTCCCCTAGGAAAAAATTCACTGAAGTGACTGTTCGAAGACATGACAGTTTATTGGTCGGCGAACAGGCATTCACTGACTAGGTTTTTCGAGAAGGTAATATAGACCCCCCCCCCCCCTTGTCCCTTCCAGAAAGTCTGAATTTCCATTTCTGTCTTTGGCAACATATTGTTTCAGACAAATGGGAGCTGAATGTGATCCTTCTAGGATACAGATTTTATTGGGAGGGAATTCCTCCCTTCCAAGAGATTTCTCTTCATCTTCCAGACCAAACCCTGCTCTTTCCTCCTGTCTTACATCATATGCTCTCTCCGAGTAATAGAAGCCATTTCTTCTCCCCATTTAGGGAAAGAATTTGATTCAAGAATGTTTTGGTGCTAAAAAAGAAGAATTTCTGAAGATCAGTTCTTGATATTTCTTTCCTGAATCAGTTTGTGATAGTGCCCATGTTCAAAATGCTTTCACTTCACAACCTGTCACCCCTTCTTCCTCATTTGAGTTTTCTAGTAATCCTAGATTTAAAAGGTGCTTATCATCACATTCCTATTCTTCCAGATTTCAGGCATTTCTTGAGGTTTTGTGTGTCTGGATCACATTATCTGTTTTCTGCCTTACGTTTTGAGCTATCCACTGCTCCAGTGGTGTTCTCAAACTGTCTACCTCCTGTGATAGCCTGACGTGGACTACAAGATATTCAAAATTTTCCTCATTTAGACTTGTTTATCTTTGCAGAGTCAACACAGCAGCCACATTTTTACATATTTAGATGACTTGCTTATCTTTGCAGTGTATTTTTCAAAGTGTCAGGCATCTCTCACCTGGGTAAGAGATCTCCTGTACAGGCTGGTGTTACAAGAAAACATTCAAAAGTCTTTTTTGACTGCATCACACAGGATTGTGTTTATGGGGTGCCTGTTAGACACCTCAGCACAAAGAGCTTATATTTAGAGCTACCCCAGGGGATTTCCACTCAGACGTCTGTCACAATGAGGAAATGCCTCAGAAAACTGGGTCTTATGGCTTCCATGATTCTGTTGATACCATTTGCAAGACTCCATCCACATGAGAAAGGTACAGTGGTATCTGAAACCTCTTTGGTTCTGCCATCAAAACCAATTGTTTTTTGTTTGTTGTTTTTTTTTTTTTAATTCCAGCTCTTGGATTTGTGAAAGGGTACATCACTTGGTGGAGGCATCAAGTTTCTCAGAATCTAGGTCTCCCATTCTCCCCTCCTACTCCAAAACAGTCACAGCAGATGTCTCAGACTTTGCTTGAGGAGCAGCATCAATGGGTATAGAAGTGCAGTGTCTTTGTGTCAAGAAAGACAAACCAAAACACATAAACATAAAAGAGATGCTAGCTCTTATAAAGACTCTCAGCTATCTCAACCATCTGTTGTCTTGGGCCTGTTGAAGTGTTTACAGACAATACCACATTGGTGTGGTACATAAGTAAGGGGGAACCAGATCATACCCCCTGTGCAGACTAGCCATGTTAGCATGGGATATAGTTTTACTGCACAATCTCACTCTATAGGCATCTTACATTTCATTTTGTCAGATCAAAATTGTGTGGCAGGCAAGCTGAACAGGACCAAGAAAGATCTTCATGAATAAAAACGGAATCAGGGTGCCTTCCATGATTTGATGCACCTTTGTAGAATTCCTCGGGTAGACCTTTTTACCTCCTCTCTAAGCAATCGGCTGGCAAAATTATGTTCCAGGACTCCATGCATAAAGGCCTGTAAGACAGATGCCTTTACTTTTCCATGGACAGGAATGTCCCTGTATGCTTTTCCACCCCTTCTTGTGATATCCAGGGTACTTCTGAAGATTCAGAAGGACTCCTCAAAGATCATTGTGGTGATTCTGTCTCAGGCAACAGTGATTCTCTCTTCCTTTGGAATTGGCAAGGGGAAGTTACCACAAGCTTCCTTACAGACTGGATTGGATCACACAAGATTAGGGGTGTTTGATACATCCTGGTCCAAAACAACACCTGCAACTAACTGCTTGGATGATAGGGTTTTAATACCTTTTAGACACATGTTTTCTGAGGACATGCTGCAGGTACTAATGGATACAAGAAAGCCTGCTACTAGAAAATCATTATTAAGAAAGTGGAAGAGGTTTTCTGTTTGATGAAGCAAAACAAAACAAAACAAGCAGCACCATTCCGGGCTAGTGTTTCTCTGGTTTTACATTATCCGTGTGAGTTACTTTCTTATGTCCTGTCATACTCATCTATCAAGGCTCATATGTCTGCCATTTCATTATGTCTGCCCAAGAATCCCCCACTTTCAAATCAACCTTATGTGTAAATGTTTTGAATGGGGTGCTGCATAAGAAGCCTTCCAAAAAACTGGTGGCTCCTATTTGGGATCTTAATTTTGTGTTGAATAAGCTAACACTTGCTCCATTTGAACCCTCTTCATACCCCTCAACCTGAAAACATCAAAAATCTGGACAAGGGCCATGAAAAATAGGTACAAATTGGTATGCTGGTTAACATAAGATTTGCATACATTATTACTTAACCCCGCCCACTTCAGTGGAATTGTGGGATACCAACTTTCAAATGCAAACTGAAGAACAGACAACCAAAATATGGCACCAGAGGCTCCCTGCAGCCATTCCAGTGTCCCATTACTTGGCTATTTCGCCCCATATACCATAAACAGTAATGTGCATACTGCTTTACTTCTACAATGGTTATTTGGATTTTATTTTTACATTTTATAGCACAATGCACAAACTCTAATAGACATCTGCTAAACAAAGCAATACTGTCTCTCAATGAAAATAGACTTAGCATTAAAACTTCTTTGTCCTTGAAACTCACATTCATCGAAACAGCATTGAAGCCCACACCACAGCCAAAGAAAATGCAACTGGCCAGTGGTGGATAAAGATTACCTTTGGGCTGTTTTCAAATCATAGACCCCTTAGACACAAAACAAGAAATATGCATGCGTTCTTTGATACACCTTCCTGACTTTATTAAACTATATTCCTTGTATAATACAGCACACTTGTTAGACTTAGAGCACATTTTAAATTTATTGTTTGAACATTTGAACATTTTTCCAGTAGGCAATGAAACAAAATGCATGAACCAGTAATGACAAAACTGCCCAATACAGAACATTTCCATCATAAAGGTTTACTTACACATACACACACACACACACACACACACACACACACACACACGCACACACACCCCACCCCACCCCACCCCCATGACCATCTTAAAATATCACCAGTTAGTTAACTTATCAACATGTCTCTAGGATTTGTGAAGAAACCAGAGATCTCAATGAAAACCCACAGCAATGCAGATAATGCAGTTAATTCTTTGCAAAATGGGGATCATTGGAGGGTTTACCATAGTTATGGGGAATAAATACTGCAACCAAGTTGATTATAACATTATTCAATTATACTGCTTAATTTTAGAAATACAAAATAAATTGTATGGTGATATTATAAATACATTGCTGTCAGGTTGTTGTGTTTTCTTTTTGTTGTTTTATTTTTTATGTATTTATTTACTTATTGACAACAGAACGAGAGTGCTGGATACATATGAGTATTTGCATATTCTTAATCCAGCGTTTGTGGATTGCTTGAAATACTGAAATTTACCAGCACATTCAGGCTTAGTTTGTGCAGATGTTCAGAAATAAAGAAACAAAGCAAAAGGAGATCTTCCACACAATATGGTATCTGTCTTGTGAATTCTATATGTCAAGGATTATGTGCTGTTCTCTTTGGACCTGGGTGCATGATGAAGGTATAGGACTGCTATTAGAGCAGCTATCATAATGCTGACTTGTATGACTTTATCTTCTACTATTACACTTCTCAGGTTTCACTTTTGTAGACACTTCACAGTTACACTGTAGTAGTCTGTAATTCTGACCCCAGGACTGACTAATTTTTCATAATGTTTTGCAGTTTACTTTGTATTTAATTCTAAAAATTTCACATCTGAATACTCTATATGCAGACTGTGACCAAGTGTCATAATTTATTTTGCTGTTTTTTTATTGCTTGCAGTTAATCATGTGTATTTTTATGACTCCTGAACTGTATCTGTTGTATTTAATTTAATTTTTGGTAAATATTCATTATCCAGCGAGACATGGATGCTTAATTTCAAGAGTGACCTGAATGAGTTTATTTTTTTCACATGGTTTACAAAGGACATTACATGTTTTGCATATGTAGCAGCATTCACAATGAAACCTATAACCCTATAAATTACAAAAATGTTAAAAAATGAATGTATCAGAAATCAGCATGGGCAGTGGCAGCTATAACTAAAATTTAGAGGAGACACACAAGCAGTGTAAATGTGAGAACTTGCACATTGCCAGAATATAGTATTTTTGCATGCTTTCTGTTACAGTACACGGTATCTTCTCTTTGTATAATCCTTGTTGTAACATGTTAAGTGAGTACATAAAAGGTGCTAATGATATTATGACTGTACACTGCAGCACAGAGGCCAGCTGCTGAACTCAAACTGAGATTTCATATCTGGATTCTGGATACAGTGTGTTCAAATGCTCTAGACTGTGAACTGAATATGTATATATCAAATAAAATAACTACAAAACAATCTAAGTTGTAATCATAATATGCAGGTTTTTCTCACTTGTAAGACAAGCCAGTCTTTCAAAATGTGCGTGCATGACGCGGCTTTCTCATTTGTAAGTTATGGCACCTCCGCACAAAAAAGGGAAATTGCATTTGCATATGGTGACTCGACATACTGAGTAATCTTTTTGCTCTTCAGACTGATTTGAAATTTTATTTGTTTCCACCTCTCCTATAGCAAACTGATCTGAAAAGTACTGCACAGAGCTACACACAATCTCACTCTCACACACACACACACACACACACACCTCCATTATCCCAGAATGGACACACATTCAGTGAAATAAATACCTCCATAATACTTGCAAATATATTTCTGTTCGCAATAAATAAATACCACCATTATCACAGAATGGACACACAGTCAGTGCAATGAATACCTCCATTCTGTGTAATACACACACACACACACACACACACACACACACACACAAACACTGCAATAAAAAAAAAATACCTCCATTATCCCAGAACGGACATACAGTCAGTGCAATAAATACCTCCATTCGTGTAATACTCCCAAATACGTTAACGTTCGCAATGTCAGTGCAATAAATACCTCCATTGAGTCCATTCTGAACCATCATTATCCCAGAATGTCCTTAACGTTTCCATTCGCAAATGCAGAAGTATCATCCATTCCCGCTTGCCTGGAGCAGCCGGAAATGCACGCACATGAGCCCTTGAGCTCAATTCTGACAGGCTGGTAGGCCATTTTATGCACGATGACGTCAGCTCAAAACACCGAAACAAAATTAAAATAAAGAGCTGGGAAATTCGGAAATTAAGGGGTGCCACTTGGAAATCGTGGCACCTCATTATTTGAACCCAGAAACTCGGTAAAAACAGAGTAATTCGGTACGGTTGGGAGGTATGACCCTATTGTCTGGCTGACTTGAGGTTCTTAATCTGGAAAAAATGTTGCTGATTGCTCTGACCTCTTCAAGAAGAGTATCTGAGTTGCAAGCTCTTATGGTGGGTCATCCTTACCTCGTTTTCCATGGAGACAAGGTTTCTACGAGAGCTAAACTTTCTTTTATGCCTAAAGTGGTATCCAAGTTTTTCTGTTTTCTTTACTGATCCCAGAAATGAGAGAGACAGGATACTTCATACCTTGGATGTTTATTTTTTGATTTATTTATTTTACAGTTTGTTTACCAGGAAAGTCCATTGGACCAAAAAGAGACCATTTTCAATGGAGGCTTGGGGAGAAAAGCTCCTTATACAGTTATACAATTGTAAATTAAACAAATAAACACAAGTTGTTACATAATTTAAAGGAAATAACAGCATGCAAAAAGGTAAAGCAAATATATAATAAACAAAAAATCATAGTGCAACATGCCGTGTCAGAGCATTCAAAGGCAGTATCAACAATAACAAGTTGATTAAGCATAGTATAAAACATTTGAGGTCTATGCTTCACAAATTGTATTTAATAATTATAAAGTAACAAGGCATACTGGGTTACAAGTTTTACAAGTATAAATTATGTATGAAATAAAAGGGAATGAATAACACAGGAAAGAGAAAAGGTAGATAAGAACAGTGGAGATGAAGTATTAGAATGAAGTTGAGAGGATGGAGAGTAGGGAAGTAGGGGTGAAGTAGAGGGAAGTCAGGTGGGGTGAGAGCCAGAGCATTTCCAGTGAGAAGAGAGGTGGGAATGGAGCAAGGTCTTAAAGGTGGAGTGGTTGCTAGTGGTACGAATATGTGGAGGAAGGGAATTCCAAAGTCGTGCTAGGGAGAAGGATAATAGAAGTTTACCTAGAGTGCATGCAGGTTTGTACACTTCAAAGAAGTTCTGATTGTTGGACCTAAGTAGTCTATCAGGCTGATGCATTTTGACAGCAGAGGCGAGGGAGGGGCAGTGAGAGGGTTTGAAGATGCGTTTATGTGTACTAGATAGTTGGATGTAGGAGAGATAGCTAGGCAGTTCTAGTCAGTTCAAGGTGTAGAGGGTGTCGCAGTGGTGAGTGGAGGATTTGGATCCGGTAGCAAACTTAGAGATTTTGTTGTAGAGCCGAGGAGGAGGAATGGAGATGCCCCAAAACAATCAGTGACTCAGGCACTATCAATAACACAGAGCTGCTGACAAGCTCAGAGGTTAGTGTATCACAAGTTTTATACGGTAGCCTGAAACTTTGGGGAAAAACTACTAATTATCAAAACTGAAAAAAGAAAAATTACTCTGAAAGGAACACTGAAAGCGTTAGGCCTGCTAAGTAAATGAGTTATTGGTATGGAGAGTGGGTATATAATATCGCCTAGAGGCGAAACAGTATGAAAAACATTTACACTTTTAAAAAGTGGGCAAGGGAGGTAACAAATCAGGGTCTATATTAGAACACCGAACGTTCAAAATTTTGAGTGTTCTAATAACGAACCCTATGAATCGAAAATTTAAAACATCGAACATACAGAACAGCAATTTTTTTCCCAGGGAAAAAATTTGCTGTTCCAAAACACATACACAGAACACAAGCACACCAAATAAACAGCAATCCACGCACATACACCTAAACTCTTACACCTAACCCTACACTAAACTATACATACACCACTAACTATCCACTTACCTTGACCCAAACCCTAACCCTAAGGTCCATCACTATCGCACAGTCAGCTCACCTGCGCCCTAACCCTAACTCACCTACCCCACCCTAACCCTCACGTCCACGCAGTCACACACTTACCTGACCCGCGCCCTAACCCTAACTCACCTAACCCGCCCTAACCCTCATGTCCACACAGTTGCACACTTACCTGAACCCAACCAGTAACTTTCCACCACAGCGCTGAAAATACCGAAGCAACAGAAACGGACAACCGAATTCTTTCCCTAGGAAAAAATTTGTTTTTCTGTTTTTTCGATATTTTCAGCGTTCGCTGAAAATGGGTCGATATTAGAACACTCGAAATTTTGAACGTTCGGTGTTCTAATCTAGACCCACAAATCAAGGAGGGGGGTTGGGATTAAAGACCGCAGTAGGCTGCTTGCATGCACACCTCGTATCGCCTGAACAAGTACCTTAAATGATTAAGAAGCAATTAAAAAATAAAAACACATACACCCTGAACTTGGGATAGATAGTTCTTTAACATGTTGATGGAGCCAAGGGGTTTGGCAGTTCCAGGATGTCTTCCTTAGGGGGTTTAGGTAGCTTGGCTGTATTAGAGTAGGATGGGGGAACACCCGAGATGAAAAAATAGACCTGTGCGAGCCGTAAAAAAAGAGAGAGAGAAACAGTTTAGAATTGAAAGGCAGAAAAAAATAGTTAAGTGGAAAGGAAAAAAAAGCTAATAGGGGAATAGAAAAGGTGTAAATTGTGTAAGAGCATACTGTAGGCAGTGGTGGAAAAATAGCAAAGTTTGGTAGGAGATTTGGAAGAAACTTAAATGAGAGACAAAAATAATAGACAGACCCTGGGATTCATGAAGCTTGCGCCAGGCGCAGGCGTAGCGTAGGTGGAATAACGCCAAATATGGCCGAGCGATTCAGGTACGATCCAATACCACGTGCGCTACCGGCCTACGCCAGAACTGCGCAGCCCTCGGCATAGGTATGCTAATTACCCCATGCACAGTATCACACCATGCAAATGAAGGCAGATAGTGATTCACGAAGTGGTGCAGGTGTAACGTAAGCCCACGGAAATGTAAACCAAAAAACACGGTTTACATTTTCCCAAACAGAACATCGGAGCTATGGAAGCAGACCAGACTCATGTATTACAAAGTTAACATATGCCAATGGCTAAATGCACAGCCAATGGCATAAGAAAAGATGCACAACACCTAAAAAACAATATTTAGTGTCATGTCCACAGTAACGCACAGTACAACTGCAGGGCATGTGTGCGCAAACTGGAACATAAAGAAACTATATAAAAATGTCATAAAATCGCAATGTAATACAAATCAGGTTTACACCATAATACACAATGGTAGGCATGGAACACCACAACCAAGGTGCAAGGGTTGCTAAGGGCCTGCGACAGTTTTCGGCGCTGTAACTATGAATTAGTAGTCAGTGCCATGCAAATGAGGCAGATAATATTGAATCGCAAATGTCCCGCCGAATGAAGGTTGAACCATACGGCGCAGCGCTATAATAACGAGGAGTGGCTCAGAGGAGATACATGACATCAGCAGAGGAGTGTGCCACCATAGCAGCAAGCACATTGGAGCAATACAGCCTGGCCGTTGCTAAGCAAAGCTGCAGGACAGGGGTGGGGAGGAAGGTATAGAATCGTTTAGTTGAGAGCACACATGGTGCTCAAAAGCGCATGTGTATGGGGATGAAAACATGCCTGAAACCCAGTAAGCGGATGCATGCAGCGCGAACAATAGCACAAACAGGAAGGTAAGGGGAAGAAAAGAAGGAAATGCCGAAGTAGGGTAATTGGCGTACTAATGAGCAATCAACACCAATCAACTCACGGCGGCCAATCGACGGCAGCTGTCAAGTCTGCTCGCAGAAACCTGCAAAACAGGATAGGGGAGGCATCGGAATGTAAAGAAAGGAGGGGAGGCATTGGATTGCAAAGATAGGAGATCTGTCATAGCAGAGCAAAGCAAACCGACAGTAGACCGGCAATAGCACACATTACGCAAAATACGCCAGGTCTAGGAAAGTACAAATGAAAGCAGGCTGCTGGATGCATGCCAGAAAATGGTAGGTGGAACGTGCAGAAATGTAAAGGGACGGTCAAGAGGTAATCCACGGCAGCCAAATGTAATTCAACACCAAAGGCACCACAATAGTGGTTCCGGTAGTAAAACACATAAGATACCCTGTAGCTACGATCGTACATACACACCCTATGACATCATCGGTGTTCACAGCACAATAGTATAAAGTGTGAAAGCACCCTACACACACCTGTGAATTCCCAAACACTGCACCATAGGTGTAAACACACGGGGAACTTTTAAAATGTACATGTTGGGAGCTGCCATAGCTGTGATTCATCAGCATGTGTTAGAGACTGATGGTGTTGTGGAGGATGATGCCGACAACCACCGCAGGCCCTGGAGGAGGAGAAGAGTGTTCAGACCAAGGGTAACCTACCAGGGGCTACATGATCTGGAGATAGTAGAGCGTTACAGGGTGGACAGGGACATCTTACAGCAAATAGTGGAGATGTGCCGGCCATGCCTGAGAACCAGATATAACAGAGGGGAACCCATCCCAGTGGACACGAAGGTATGTGTAAGCATGCAAATACTAGCCACATGTACCTTTCAAAGGCCAACTGGAGATATAATGGGGATCTCACAGGCATCAGCATCCAGGGTACTACACCAGTTCCTGGATGCCATGTTACCACATGCCAATGAGCATATATACTTCCCCCGAACTCAGAAGGAGTTGGCCAGCAATATGCGTCACTTCCACCGTGTGGCACACTACCCGGAGGTACTGGGTGCGATAGACTGCACTCACATACAAATCAAGTCACCAACCGGTGAGCATGGTAGGCACTACATAAACCGCAAGGGATTCCACTCCATCAACTGCCAGGTCGTGTGCAATGCCCAGGGCATTATCATGGATGTGTGTGCTGGCAGCCCTGGAAGCTACCATGACTCCCATATCTGGCATGCCTAACAGCTGTATCAGGTATTTGTCAGGGGGACATCCCACATGGCTACCTTGTGGGGGATGCTGGCTATGCACTGGAGCCATGGATGATAACTCCCATCAGAAATGCACGCACACTCATGCAAGAACGCCATAATGAGGCACACGCACAAACCAGAATCATCATAGAGCATGTGTTCTAGATGCTGAAATCACGGTTCCGGTGCTTGCACACATCTGGTGGAGCCTTGCAGTACTCTCCAGGCATGTGTGCCCACATCGTCATAGTATGTGCCATGCTACATAATATGATCTTGCGGAAACAGCTGCAGCAGGCTCAAAATGGTGAAGGCCCTCATAGCCCACCACAATTGCCAAGGCCATCACAGGCACAGAAGGATTCAGACCATGAACACACTGTGCCAGCCCCAGTAGGCAGAGGTAAGCGTGCCCAATATGCCTATGCCTTGGCAAAGAGGGAACGTATAGCACATACTCTGGCAGTGTAGGCCCCTATGGACTGACACACCTCTCCACCTGCACACACAGTAAAATGGATGGCACACAAGCACGACCACCTGTAAATTGTAATGTATAGGTGGCCCACTGTTTGACTCCTACATAGGCAGCCCTCAAACATTGTACACACAACAGCTATTGGAACAAGGAATGTCAACACCTGAACAGTACATGCGCCTATCAGCATATGGTGGTGCTGTGTGTATAGGTTCCCAGGTACATCGGTAGGTACACGGCTGATTGTCAGAGGCCATACACCAAATGGGGCAAACAGTGTCCGCTGTTGGCACAACATCGAGTAACCAACTGTCGCATAGAGGAGCAGAGGCAATCGTGGGAACACGTGTGTAAGCACTGTTCTGCACACACTAGCACAGAGTCCCTGCTGCGTTAATGAGGGGCTCCACATAATATAATCATGGATGTTGTGTCAAGGCATGGGGTGTACCCATGACAGGTACTCGTCACCCCAGCATGCTCCACCCACGGTCGTTTGAAGGTGTAGCACAGTATCATGTGTGGCTCACTGAGATATACATACCCAATGCCGGAGCACATCCAGTAAACATCACATGGACATACCATTAACTGGACTCATCAATATGTAAAAAAACTGAGTTACCCATGTGAGTGCAGTACGGAGTAACAGCCGTAGTATACTCCACGTACAAAATGACATAACACGTGTACAAATCCCAGATGGCCATATGTTAAATGCAGTGACCGTCGTGCATGTTCCCGGTCCCACATCCTGCAAGGGATGTAACGTAATCCCGAAGGCATGAATAATGCATGTCGGATGCAGGTCAGCAGATCATGTTTAGCACACGTTACTGGGAATATGCATTGCCAACTGCTGGTAAGCGACGTTTAAATATGACTATATGGATATGCGCGAAACCGGGATAAGCTACTCCGAATATCGTGCAGATCACGGTCAATGATGTCCAGAACAGGTGAAACCAGCATTATTCACCCCTGTACTAATAGCGCCTGCTCTGAAGGGTAAAACGACCACTGCCAGGTGTAGAACACGCAATCATGTATCGAATCACCAAACACTATTGCTAGGCAAGATGTACCTATGGTAGGGTTGCCATCTCTTCAAATGACTAACGTGGGACATACGTCAGATGTCTGCAGGCCGACACATACACCCGGCCAGTACGAAAAGCAGAACTGCACTGTTTTGCCTAGATAAAAGCTCATTCTTGTAATGTTGACTTACTTATTCTGTTTGTTGGTTCAGATACAGAATAACTGTTTTATGCGATTATTACATCAACTATAGGAAATAAGTATGTTCTAAAATCACAGGACATTTGCCATGTTTACAAATATTTTTCAGGACACAACTGCCCAAAGAGGGACTGTCCCTCGCAGAGTGGGACAGCTGGCAACCCTAACCTACGGCAGGTGTGTAATGTGACAGGTACAGACACAAACGTGCGGAGTCCAGGAAACAGTATGCACCAACAAGTACACAATGAAAGGTGTAGCTTGCCTGTTACTTTCCCCGTCATATATATATATATATATATATATATATATATATACATATATATATATGTGTACACATATATACATATATATAATACAGATAGAAAGGGCGATAGAGTGATATATGTTGATATATACGGATTCAGCGATATCTGCAAATATATATAGATAGGTCAATGACATTCATAACACCTTGGAGGTACAAATAATTAGGATACCGCCAACTATGGAATGTGTAACATACCGACATGCGTAACCACGAGGCTGAAAGACCGAAAGATCACAGTACCGGAACAGTACAACCGCGAGTAATAGTATGATGATATGAATGGATAATTAGTCACTGCTGCTGGTGTTGCGGTCCACGTAGATACTGTGTTCAACTGTGTTTGTGAGTGCCGTAGTCTGTGTATGTGTGTGTTGAGGGTGCCGTGTGCGTCCCGTGTGACTGTAATGTGTGTGTGTGTGTGTGTGTCCGCATCATGTGTCTGCTAGTGCCAACTCGGAGGTAGATCATTACGGTAGGTGTGGGTATAGCTAGCCATAGGCATACGGTTACCACCTGTCCCACATTAGGAGGGACAGCCCCTCCCTGGGCAGGTGTGTCCTGACATAAAACATTACAAAGGGCAAATGTCCGAGATCATAGGACATTAATATGTCCCATATATAATGTAATAGTAGCATTAAATAGTTATGCCTGTATGTAAGAAACGTGAATGTTACATGCAATATGATAAGTAGCCAAAGTCCCACAACAATAGGTATGTATTGAGGACAAAAGTATGTGCTATCCTGTGTACTGACCGTGGCTATGTGTTGGCCTGTAACACCGCTGTGTGTCCCGGAAGTGTCCAACAATGGCCATATGAAAAGGTGGCAACCCATGGCAAAGAGGTTCCGTTACCAACACAACCGCAATGACTTCAAATATCTGGGACAGAAATACATGGGATAGCTGTCATGTAGACATATCCCTTTACATATCGCTGCAATTCCAGAGGTATGGAAGTATCAACCTCACCTGCATACTATATAGAAACCAATTAACGGCCCAATGTACAATCCCGTAACATAAGTTTACTAACTGATAGCACTTTAATTAGGGATGGAGCCCACACACATATATATGGAATATGTAGAAATGCAAGCCCCACAATCCTGTATATGCTACGTACACCCACCGACATCCCCCACACTAGAAACTATAGCAATACAGACTGTAATAACAGAACAAACATCCAGTCAGTCAATTACAACTGCAGAACTGTCAACATACCTTGTGAGAGACACAGTTAAAGGTGCCATGCAAAATTGCAGCCGTTGTGTAATGGAACATACGGCGATGTTACAGGTTTTGTTTGCAATAGTCCGTTAACAGACGTTGGGATGACAGGTACACCCACATGTTGAACCACATACTCTAGCTGTCACACACAATCCACGGGGGACATGAATCCAAAGTATACTTGTCTCTATGCATAGCAGTTGCAATTACATATAACAAAACACAATACAGGCCGTCTCCCCGAAGGTAGGGCAAATGGGCAACGCCCAAGTGCAGAAGTCAATTATACCCCACTATTGCCGCGTAATTGGCGAATGGAGTAGCTGCACAGCTGATATGCAAGTAATTAGTCACTCAGAAACACCAATAGGCGGCAGGAAACCACGTTACAGGTATCGACGTATATAAGGAAGACTTGCCAGAAATTCAAACCGTATGCTCATACAAAATACCCGTGTAAGCAGTGTGAGAGAGAGAGAGAGAGACGAAAGTCTGTAACGATAACAAGGTATGTAGAACACTCGGTATGTAAGTTTATGTATAGCATGTTTTGTATTAATTATCTACTGTATGTATAGCCTGGTTTGCATTAATTAAAAGTGTCCGCAATGCATAACATGGAAAAAGGTATTTATGTAGTGATGTCTTGCTGAGTATACTCAAGCTTGTAGAAACTGTGCGTCCAGCAGTGGACCACAAGGTACACATCACAGACACCACAACGGATGCTACATGAGGGCTTTAAACAGAACTATTACATACAACCCGCCGTCAGTGGTAGGGTTTGTCCAACAAGTACGTGCCATAGCCGGGGATAGTATATGTTGATATACTGTCACAGTAGGCATGTGTATGGGCATATAACGACAATGACATGTCTAAGGTGGTCCCGCTGTGCAAGTATGCTTTGCATTATGGGATACTATGTAAAATATGTGTAATGTATAGTATTGTAGGTAGATATGTCAGATATTCTACACAGCATAACAGGCATATCATGCATACCAAAGGTATCGTCTATTGGCATGTACAATAACAGGATACATATGGCTTGTAGGTACGGGACATTGTAATAGCATGATAGCTAATCTAAATGGAAGGGCTAGCAAGTAACCATGCACAAAGGACATGTAATAGCTTCACAGGTTCATAGTGGGGTACTATGCAGTCTGGCAAGTCTATGTGTAAGCACAACTACAAGTGTTCACAACAGTGGCACCTCTCTAGGGTAGTGTCCTGTGATCAGCAGAGCCATGTGTTACCTGCACCTCTGCACAGTACAGCCACTGCAGTGATCCCTGGCGTACATGTGTCTCCCAAATACCAAGGGAGGTATCACATGAACAGTGCTACTGAGTGCCCCTGCGTGATGTACATAGGAGTCATGTTCCAAAGCATGGCGAGTGTCCGGTTTGTGAATGTAACCCTCAAGCACATCCCACTCATTGTTGCGTGTGTGCACATATCCATGAGCATGTTGTTCACAGTGGCATTTGCGTATGTCGCGTATGTGGCCTATATCCATTAATATTGTTGTGGACATGGGCCCTGTCTGTTCAGCAGAGGTCACCCCTGAGTATGTAGTATGCAAATGTGTACAGACGTGGTGTCCGTAGTTCAACCGCATACCATAGCTGTCGGAGCTCAATAAACATCATGGTGTGTTAATGTTGTGGTATGTAAAGCTGTAGCTGTTGTGTAAGGTACACCCTAAATGGGGTGGTGTACCCTTGAATGTGTGTAGAAGTCCTGAGTTCAGAGGTACAATGGGTGCCAATGTACCAGCTACACACCCAGTACAGATAAGTGTGGCCATGTAGAAGGATATCCACGCCACAGTGGCAATATGGTAATCACAGGAGTGGGTGTGACATACGTGTGTACTACAAACATGTACAATGTGACATGTATGTAGGGGACTACCATCTATGTGATAGTGGGTGAATGGTGTAATGCAAAGGTGATGTCCATGGACTTTGTGTCATGCAGCTTGATGCCATGATATTCATATCAGGTATCTGTCACAGTGACACCCGTATGGATGGAGTCAGTATCAGCTGTTGGATCAATCATGGCGCTTTGTATACAGGGGTTTGTAAAGCTAGGCAGAGAAAGTCCCTCTGTGCTAGCCTGTACCTCAGGGAAGCATATACTGAACATGAGGGGCCCAATGACTGAGGACTGTGGTATGCCAAATGTAACTGAAATGCAGTAGGTACTATGGTATGCTACCCTCATTGTGTGTGTCCTGTGCATGAGCCACGTTGCATAACATCCACAGACATAGGGTACGATGTGCAGGTGGATGTGTATGTTCTCAATACCAGAATGGAGAACGGTGCTGAAAGGCAATGAGAGGACAATGTAGGATGTGTGGACTCCCGTACCATCATCAACTACCCTGGTAACTGTATGAAAGGAGTCCACCAGGTGTAGGGGCCATGCTCTGGCCCTAACAAGTCCAACCCATGTGGCATCAAAGGACCGGAGCCCAACAATGTCTCTGTGAATGACGTCCTTGATGATGTGCCCCATAGCCGTGCAGAACAGTCCAGGCAGGTGTGTAGGACTATAGTCCCACTCGTGCATTGTGGTGCCACCTGTGTGGAGTGTGATAAATGTTGCTGTGTGCCATTCAGGGTCCACAATGTCTGATACAAGGCTATTACTGAATATGATGGCCTAGTGGGGAGACATGTCGTTCAGAGGTTTGTGGACATCACAGCCTGGGACTTTGGAAGGTGACATGGGGCCAGTGTCCCAGGACATATAGAGTGCAGGTTAGTACTGTGTAGGTGTGACCGCAGAGACACCACAATGTTCCTGCATGGATTGTGGCCCTGTAGTGAATGAGATGGTGTAATGTTACCATTGAATCCATCCACCAGCATCTTGCCAACATCACCTGGGTCTGTAATGTTCCTGAGTGACTGTTGTATGTGAGAGCAGATGTGGGTGTTGCCATCGACTACTGACATACCACCATAATGCCTTGTGGTACACCCTGGAATGTGTCGCAGTAATGTTTATGTAGCTAGTCTTGGAGTATGTGATGAGGGATCCCGTGGCCCTACCGAGGCTGACCAGTGAGCTACCCCACCCATGGGATTGTGCACCACTGTGCAACAGCCTCCACCTGTTGTTGTACATTATGTCCATAGAACTTGATCACCAGAGTGGCGTCCATTATCTGGTGTGTACCATCATGGCTCTGTGTGGAATAGCATGATCCATGCAGTCATGTATGTGCTAATGAAGTGCACTGGGGTATGTTTCAGCATTTGTATGTGCATTGTCCATCTGCACGGGTGTCATGACGTTAACAACCACTGTCATAAGACATCTGTAGTAGGTGTTGTAGTACTCATGTACTGTGTATGCCGTGAAGGGTGTGGTGCCGGGATGTGGCTAACAAGGTTGATTAGCATATGTTCGGAAACCACCAATGAAGGGATAACCCCAGGTGTGGAACACCAGTCACATGTTGGTAGTGTTCATGTCAAGGTCAGTGTTGGTCTTGGAGGCGGTGCGTATGGGTTGATCCAGCCGAGGTTATGACTCATGGATGTGTCGGTACATGAGTGGCTATCCCAGTTAAGTGTGGGGGTAGTGTCAGTCACACATCAGTAGTAGCTGTCTGAGCCCTACTGTCCAGTACACCAACAAATGTGGTCCGGTAACTGTGGGGTATGTTGTTGAATCTGTAGCTTGTTACAATGTGTATAGCGGTTCTACACACAGTTGCACGTGGAGCACCTCTGATGCATTGTGCTAAGTAACTAACCAGGATGTGTGTACAACATAGTGGGATATGGGAACACCTCAGCTGTGGGTGTGCTAGTCCAGGTATGTGCCTGAAAGGTATGGTCTGTCTATAACCTGTCATTGCAGGTGTGCTCTGCAGAGCCTAGAGGCAGGTCCCAGTCACTGCAGAGATATTGGAGTGGTGCATTATAAGGTGTGCCTTGCCTGCGTGCATCATAGAGGAAGATGCAAGCATTGTGTCACATGACCCCATGTCTTGCTTGCCAGTTCCCGTTCTGCCGGTGACTGTTATTGGAAACTGTGCAAGACAGGCAGTATAGAAGCAGCAAGAGCCTTACATGTGATCTGTACTCCCAGGGCTGACAGGTGCAGGTCATCTGTGCCAAGGCATTGTGTCTGACCAGGTCAGTCAAAACAGACAGATACCAGATGCCTGTGGACTGACAGCAGAAGCATAGGTAACTGTTGAAGTGACACAGTCAGTCATTGTACAGTGGTGTCGGGTCCGGATAAATGCATAATGCTCCCCAGGGCTAGGCCCACACCTTCAGGGCTACAAGACTGGTGAGCTATTGCATGTCCCTGCACACATAGTCTGTGAAGTGGCATCTCAGGGCAGTCACACTAACATGGAGAATGACAGTCACATCGTACCTGGTGAGGTGTGGCATGGGTGCATAGGTTATGTTGCAGAACCAGTTACCCGACAGCAAGATGTAAGCTACTATCGCCTTGTGTAGCCTGCTGTGTGGAACTGCAGGGTGACGCCTACAGAGTCACCTATGACTGGTGTGTTGTGTATGTTATAACACCCTATTGGCTGTATGTGATAGGCACACATGAGTCTGTGGGCTATAAGTTGGTGATGTTGTGTTCTGTGATGGGGGCTGCCTCTGGTGCCTACACAGAGGATGGAGAGGTACTGCACAAGTTGTCCTCGTATGTGGGATGTGTTGTGAATGTTACACATCTCCACATGACTGTCAGGTGCAGTCAGGGTGGGTGACAGCATTACTCACAGCAGGGCTGCATAACTGCATCCCCCACAGGCTGTAGTGTTGTATGTTGGGAGGTGAGCATTGAATGTGTACATGAGACAATTGCTCTATTGCCACATGTACGACATATCCATCATATAGACAGGCAATAGCACTGGTACGTGACAGGTGGACATGCCTGTATATACAACCATGTCTCACAGGATATGTGCGTTACGTGTGTACAACAGCTGTTGTACCATAAGCAAGCTGGAAATTTTAGGACAGCCAGTGTACCTGTGGGAAATGGTGTGGAATGGGTGCTATATTAATCAGTAGCTCATGACATGTTCACAAGTTCTGAACAAGTGCCTAGCATGACCATACAATACAGATAGGGTGTTGGATAATATTAACCCACAAGTGGTGATGACAGTCATAATGGGTGGCACTGCACTATAACCCTGCTGAGTATGGTGTGCATGTCCATGAACCATTATCACTGTAGATGTTAGCAGTACGGATGTTTGATTACAAATACCTTTCTATGTCACAGGAGTGTTCTACCAGTGGCCTGTTGACAGACTCACAACTACAAAAGGTGCCAGAGTGACATGTGCATATCACACCAGTGCCAACTACAGTAGAACAGGGTTAATGTGTTGTACTCCACCCTCATTGTAGCCCATACCACACAGACAAATGTTAGGCATCTGTGTATGTAAGGATGTGAATGGCCATGACCTATGAGGAATAGCTGTGTCAGTGTTGTGAACAACATACAGAATGGGCTGTGTGGGTGAGGTGTGTGACATATGTGCACATTCTGATGGATGATATCAGCATTGTCACCGCTAGGTGAACATCCCTGTACCCATTAACTACCACCTAGGCTGTGGTCAACATTATGGACACTGTGTAAGGGATGGTGCTGTGCAGTACACTTCCCTGCCTTGGTGACATCTCCAGGCCCCTTGGGTAGTCATATGAGGTACCCATGTCATGACAGGGTGGCATCCATGAGCACGGAGATCATTGGACAGGCATATACAGCACTGGGGTGACCAATATTGGATCACATATCACCTTTAAGGGGTAATGGCCATGCGTGGATGGGTGCTACCAGCCTTTACAATCCTCACCTCCACTATGCAGCTTGCTGTCTACCTTGCATAAAGACATTTGCTACACCATGATGATGGACATGCTACATGTCCATATCCTGATCTGTAAGACATATGTCATGGACAGCCACCGTCCTAATACTAGGATCGCCACATGCTGGACAGATCCCTGTACCATACATGTGACATACTCCCGCCAAACCATGCAACCCTGTCCATCAAACCTGCACATGTCATCCCAGTCATACATGGTGTGATGGCCGCATGTTAGATGTAGTATCAACTGTCCGGATCAGTAATGTGGCACTGATGCACCTTGCGGTGGCATAATGGCTGTCTGTTACAGCTAGGAAACCTTGCCTGTACATGCTATGGTTGATAACCATCCCTGCGAATGATGTCCGACTAGCCATTGTCCCATGTCTATCACATGTGCAACACAGGCGATGCGTGGCAGGATGTTGAACAGCTGTACAGTGCTGTGTAGATGTATATGGCAAAACACATGCATGTACAGGTGTCCATGTGTATGTGTGCATTGTCACTGCTTAAGACTATTAAGGCTGTATCTGTGTAGATATGTGACATATACATAGCATCAAGGTCAACAGCATTACCGTGGACACATCCAGGCATGTGCAGATAGGTAAGAACACCAGTGCAGGCAAATAGACATGCCCACATCAAGACAGCATTCACATGGAGTATGAACACTGTAATGAGGTGACACACATATATGGTGATGATATCCATTGCATAATGGGTGTTACATGTGTGTGATACAAACACGTCAGTCATGTCAATGTCATGATGATTTGCAAAGATAACTGTGCAGATGTACTAGATGTCATAGAAATGTATGTGCAGCAGTATCTCTGTACATCTCTGAAACTGTGACCTGTCACCATCATTATGTCTTACAGATAATGCCTCATACATGCCTTCCAGCATACAGCCGCCAGGAGGATGATGTCCTCATCCCGTACCTCCATGAGAACTATGAGGTGTTGTTCAGCCATGTGCCGCAGCATGCCCAGCAGTGGGACGACCTGTGGCAGGATCTACGGAGGAGGGTGAACGATGTGGGTGGCCATAACCGCACCTACCAGCAGGTGCGCAGACACTGCACGGACTTGATACGACATGCAAAACAGCGTGCCACTGCAATCGCCAGGGAACAAGGTGGAACAGGTGGTGGGCCACCAACCCAGCCCCCACTCACACACACCAAGGAGCTACTGGCCAGTCTGGGGACACCCTCAGAACAGCATCCACACACACACTAGCTGCCATCGTGGAGGTGGGTGTCTCCCAACCAATGAGCCTGAAGTTGCCTGATAAGTCAGTACTGCACACATGGCTATTATATCCCATTTAGTTGCATGTGTCACTGTATATTATGTAAAGTAACAACATATGCAAGGTATGTGGACACACATGCTGCATACTACAGTATGCTACCCTGTGTATGCACACATGTGCATACTATATGCTATTATACAGGGTAATGTGTTAACATGCACAGTGCACCCTGTGGCTGTCATACAGTCATGGATAATGTTCATACTGCTGTATCACCCCTATACAGGTACCTCTGGCATGCTGCACAGACATGAGTCCGTTGCAGGTGAGACTGTCATCTGTATCAGGCATGTTAAAGCATAGATCTATTTGCCATGTGGCCAGTTAACAGTTGCACACTTGATGTTCATTCCAGTCACGATATACAGGTCGCATCACCCATCAGTCACACAGGCCACCCATGTGCAATATATACAAACGAAATAATACACCGACTTGAAACCACAGTAGTTGTCATTGCTACATGTGTGGTCAGCTGTGCATACAACGGTGGAGGTGTTCTACAATGGAGGCATATGTAGTATGCATTGGAACAACATGTGTGATACGCAAACAGTACCACACAGTGAGCTGTGATATGGGCAGCCCACAGGTGTCACCATTGTGTTATATGCCCCTGCATTGGGTGCACACATTGTGATGTGCCATCTGACATGTCCCAGACATGTAGTGTTCTGGCTGCAATATTGTCACACTATCCCATGACCCATACCCCACATACCAAACATACAACCCGTTGTCTGCATAGCCCTGTGGATGGTGACATATCTGACATCTATGGGTGTATGTCATATGGGACAACACAGACATGTGAGATAGATGGCCATCACACACATTTGGCCAACACATGTGCACACATGGCCATGGGGGATGGCCAGAGACACGTAGCCATGCAGTAGATGTGATGTGTATACACCCTGTTGCACATTGTCCACACATGGTCCAATTATAGCCTTAGTTGACTGATTATACAGTTGATGTGGTACACTGGACATCCTAAAAGTCTGTGCACAGTTAGTGGAGGTGTCACTGAAGTCTACCATATAAGAGCTGTTGAACATCACGACTGTGTCATAGCATGACAGTAATCACCTGTACAGCTTCCACAGACATAGACACCACATCAGGCCACAGATACTGTACATTTCCCTTGCTGCTGTAGGACATCACCATTAGCTGTGCACCTCGTGTGTGTGGTACATCAATGTCATGTGGGAAATGGTGAATTGACATGGTTGCCAGGCAGCTAAGACCCTGTAGTTGTTGTGCAGGGGTGTCATCTGTAGGTCCTCCAGTGACCTGTCACTTGACACAGCATGGTTTGGTGTGTATACACCTCAGTATTGTGGGTCACAATCCACAGTTTTGTCATGGGTATGCATGCAGTTATGGCTATGCATTGTGTACATATTATGCATTGTACAGCAATATAGATGCCTCATGCTGCCATGCAATGGCACAGTGTCTGTACTTCACACTGTATAGCAATGTAGACGGCTCACACTACCCTTCCATGTTCATGCACATTTGCTAAACATGCATTCTATCTGTAGGGCATACAGACAAGACCGCATTGTGATGCCCATTACGATGCTGTACATGTGTCAGGACACCATTGTGTCAGACATGTATGAATGTTAATACACACGTTAGCAGATTACATGTCAAGGTCACATCAGCCATGTTTACTGTTATCCTGTTCTGGTCCACATGGTGTATCACGGGGATGCATGCATACTACCATGATTGTGTGAACTGCATGGCTACTGATATGACACCTGCTTGCTGTAGTGTGCACCCCAGGGAGGTATGCTTACTAACACTATTAATGTCTGAGCTGCATGCCCTCTGCTGTATCACAGGCATGCTGCATACCATCTGTCAAATCACATGCATGGTGTGTGTGTGTGTGTGTGTGTGTGTGTGTGTGTTTGTGTCTTTGTGTGTGTGTGTATTTGTGTCTTTGTGTGTGAGTGTCTATTGTAATTTAGAGTCTTTCTTTGCATTCACAGGTGATGTAGGTGCGTTACCCTCCTGCAGTCCATCTGATGTTAGTGTCCCCACAGATACTAGCAGTGATGAACATATGCATGAGGTGCAGGCAGGGTTGTCAGGGGCTGACTCTATGCCAATGGTTGCCATCCCAGCTATGTCCCCCTCTTCCCCGCACACAGTTCTGCTGCCAACACATACCGCATCACCAGTGGCCATAGAGGAAGGACAGTCAGCATCTGTTAGCGTGGAACAGGAACGTGTGGTGGCTACAGAAGGTGTGTCTACACACCATGGTGTCAGTATAATGACTGCAGATGTGCCACACAGTCATGTGGCCGGTACTGCTCGTAGGAGGACCTCTGGCAGACATGCACCTGCAGAACAGAGCACAGCAGCTGGTATCACCAGACGCATGTTCCAGACTCTAATGGTGGCACAGGCACGTGCTGAATGGCAGAACAGAGAAGGTCAGAGGCTGCAGAGGGCCGCTATCCGTATCCTAAATGACAACATCCAGGCATTGGCAAATTCTCAACAGCAGATTGCTGATGTTCTGGACAGGCGATTGGGTGACATGGTCGGAATCCTTGACCGTGGCATGGCAATCCGCGAGCGTGAGCTGTCTTTGCTGGAACATCTGGTAGGAGTGAGGCGTAGGCCACGTGGACGTAGGCCAGCTACACCACCTAGTGCAGGTCAATGTGAGCGTGCCACCTCACATGCCCGCTCCCATAGTGCTGGTAGCAGTAGCAGTGCAGCTGGTGCTGATCTGTCCACACCAGGACACAGCAGGCCACGTGGACGTGGCCCTGGATGTTCCCAGCGGGGACACGGTTCCAGTGGACATGTGTCGTCGGACAGTAGCCAAGCTGTACCTCCACCTGGTAGTGCATGAGCAACCCCTGGCAGGCACAGGTCACGTGGCCGGACACAGTGAGTTGTACAACCTGGTCTGTACAATCTGGAGCTGTCAATAATACCCCGTGTAGGCCTCACAAAAGGCAGAACTGTGTGCACACACACACGCACACAGCAAATACATCTGTAGGGCACCACAACACCCACATGCATACTGAACAGACATGTCCAGTCATATCACTGGCCCTTACCCACACACAAGATGTCATCCATTGTTGCAGCCTATGCCCCTGGCAAACATTATCACCCTGTGCAATATGATGAAGCCTGTGCCGCATCCCTGTCATCCACACCACTGGTGCAGGGACATGCTCAAATGGTCTGATGCACAGGGTGAACAGAATAGTGAGAAGTGTATATTACATTAGTTGTGTAAGAATAGTGAAAGACGTGTATATTACATTAGTTGTGTGTGAATAGTGAGAGACGTGTATATTACATTAGTTGTGTACTGTTGACACGCACCAGACATACCATGTAGTACAGGTTTAGCATGCATTGTTATATGTTCACAGTATGTGTCTTGGTAACAACAGTAACAGCATGTTGGTAATGTTGCCCTGGTTCCCTCCTTATGGTCTACTTGCATGTGCCTACAGGTAGCACTGTTTGCAGTCTCCCATGTGTAACTGTGGAGTACTCACAGGCATGTATGGCAATATCAGCATGCTATACGTAGCCTCAGCCTGACTGTTGGAAAGTCTAACATAACACAGATGTCCACAAATATACTGATCCAGAAGCATGTGGGCAGTTTAATAGGCTACAGTGGCTAGAGACGTGACATCCATACCAGGTCACATCACAGGTATGTTGGCATGGTGCAGGGGTTGTACACAGCGGTCTGGCCAATGATAATGTTAGAGGCCACTTGATAGCATGAGGCCTCACTGTGTAGCAGTAATATCCTGTCATATTACAGGAACCTGCTCACACTCACGGGGTCAACACTATAACACACACCCCATAGTGTTGAGGTGAGGACCCTTGCCTATGTGGTCATCGCCGTCACAGTACTGTACCCACACGATGCGGCACAGAGAAAGAACATGTACAGGTAGCCAGTGCGGCTGAGACTGATGGCATCAACAGGGTAGTGGACTGCATCACCATGAGGGGTTAGGGATCCTGTGTGTTCTGTATGGTAGCATACACCCTCACTCCATGCACCAGACAGCCATACACACCTACATACACACACACACTGTGGAGACTACAAATGTCATACACATATGGATAGCTGATGTGTGTGATACACACACTACACCTGCCTACATCATGCTTTCCACACTGCAGTATGTACAGATCTCTACAACAGTGTACAGGGGTGTGTAACAATTGGGATGTATTCCCCACCATATGTGGCATATATGGTCACACAAGCAAACACACATGGCAGTACTGTGAATGATACACCTGCTATATGATGCTACGTCTGACAGACATGCAGCAGTATTGGCCGCATTATGTGTACCAACGCTACCTTCGGCAATTGTGCTGCTATATGCACACGGGAGGATGTAAGTGTTACAGTTGTCAAGTGACGTACTGTCGGTAACACCTGACCGCTGTGTAGGTTTTATGTCTCCACCATCAAGTAATGGTAACATAGCGTACTGTTTGCACATGTAATGGCAGGATGGTGTGTGACACACCTGTGAGCTGTCCCCGGCAAACATCCATCTACACAAGTGGATCACCACTTTATGTACACACATCCATCCATACCTGCTGTACATCCTACCATACTGTCAGTATGTCACCATATACAGGTGTCAGTGATGGGGCTGCATTGCAACTGCATGTTGTAGTTAGGCACAGATGAGTTACTTACATCAGCTACTGCACATGCATGGTAGCTGCATGCACACTACAGATTGTACATGTGTGTTGGTCCTACATGCCTGTCATGTAGCCATGTTTGTATGCATTGCAATTGGTGGACGTGTGTTGACATACATAACACATGGACTGTTGTATGATATGGGTGTCATGGGTAACTAGTACAGAGGGAATGTGTCCTCGGTCAACATTGCTGCCTCATGCACTGTTAGCATTCAACAGCCATGGACCCACCTTCCATTTGCGTGCGTATGATTGCTGTAGCCACTTGTCTGCATGGAGGACAGCAAAAGCTATGCTATGTACATATGTGTTGTGTGTGGTCCATGTACATATCCACTGTAGTTACATGTATGACATAGCCGAACATGTGTGTTCGTTGGTGTACAGCGACAGTCCTCTGTCACAGCTGTGTAAGACCCAGGGCCCCTGGTATGTGTAGAGCCGACCTGGTTATGTACAGTGGTATCATTGCAATGCATAACACATGATGGAACCCTGTTGGTACATTTGTAGTCTGCACAGTTGCTGTAGACCTATGTACAGTCCACTGGTCATGAGTCACTCGGTGTTGTGTTAATGTATGGCTGTGTATTGCTGGTCCAATGACATGGTGATGTCAGAGGGCTACATTGTAGATTGTGGTGTGTACCTCTGTGATATGCACCTGAGACATCTGTGATAGCTCCTGAGTTTGTACTGGTCAATACATGTGAGTGGCCTTCATGTACGTGGGGAAAGTAATACCATACTGTGCCCTTCCATGTTTAGAATCCATGTGCATGCAAGACAGCCCTTTGCAACTGCTAAGTGTGTGAGCATGCCCAGTACGCCGTTGTGTAGATGGACACACAGTACTTTCCAAACTGCGCCCTTCCGTGTTTAGAATCCGTGTGCATGCATGCAAGATGGCCCTTTGTAACTAAGTGTGTGAGCATGCCCAGTACACCGTTGTGTATTTGGACACACAGTACTTTCCAAACTGCGACCTTCCGTGTATAGAATCTGTGTGCATGCAAGACGGCCCTTTGCAACCGCTAAGTGTGTGGGCATGCCCAGTACGCCATTGTGAAGATGGACACACAGTACATTCCAAACAGATGTGTGATACTAAGCGTGTGGGCTTGGCCATTGACATCCTGTATAGCGATGGTGGTCATCCAGGCAACAGGTGTCCATTTTCAATGTCACGATGGATGCCTACATTGAACACACTGGTTGCTGTCTTGAAGGGTGTACTGTCTGTGGCGCGTCCTGTATCTATGTAGTGTTGTTGTAGTGCTCTGTAGATATTTGGTTGCCCCGATCACACCACTGCCGTGTGTTTGTCTATGTCTACCTTGGGACAGTAATATGCTTTCAGACTGCTCGCTCTCTATACATTCCGTATCGGCGACCTTGCCTTTGCGGATAATGTCACCCACCTAGAAGTATGCCTCTGGGAGTGCTGTGTTCAGTAATCTCGGTAGCGCGTTCTGTAAATGTGTTATGCTGTAGTGTGTTAGGGTAGTTAGGTGTATGTTCGACTCCCAGCCCTGCCAAGTGTGTGTGTGTGTGTGTGTGTGTGTGTGTATGTGTGTTTGCGCACATGTTCCCATCCGCCTGGGGACTCAGTCTTGCTTTTAGACGCCGCACACCACAGCAGTTTGCTACCGACGTCTTTGTCTTTGCTGATGATGACACGCACCTAGATTTCTGCCTCTGGGACTGCTGTGCTTAGTAATGTCGGTAGCGCGTTCTGTAAATGCATCATGCTGTAGTGTGTTAGGGTAGTTAGGTGTATGTTCGACTCCCAGCCCTGCCAAGTGTGTGTGTGTGTGTGTGTGTGTGTGTTTCCAGCTGCATGACAACAGTACATTGCTTTGACAGTATTCACTCTCCATAACATCCGTGCGGCGTCTTTGCCTTTGATGCTGCTGTCTGCAGGCTAGCCGTGTGCCTGTGTGAATCATGTGATCCTCTGATTACGGTAGCGCGTTTTGTAACTGCGTAATGCTGTCCTGTGGTACAGTGCTTACATTTATATTCTGCTCCCAACCCTGCCACGTGTGTGTGTGTGTGTGTGTGTGTGTGTGTGTGTGTGTGTGTGTGTGTGTATGTATATATATATATATATATATATATATATATATAGAGAGAGAGAGAGAGAGAGATATGTATGTATATATATATATATATATATATATATATATATATATATATATATATATATATATATATATATATATATAGTATATTGTATATAGATATGTATGTTGGGATTATCACTCTTGACTGTGCTGCATTGTCTGTACGTGAACACCTTGGATGTATGTACATCTGCTATGGCTCTGTGATAGTGCACATACTGTGTGCTGTACTGATCATGGGTTATACATGTGTAGTGACCAGTTATTGTGTTGTTGGGTATTACACGGGCATTGGAAACAATGTCAGTGCAGCACCTTTGAGTGGTCGTATGCAGATCTAGGAAACAGTCAGCGGTGGTTATTACATTGGAGTGTGAGTATGGCTCATATCTGTCTGTAGTAACTGTCAAGTCTATGCACCCCAGGTTAACATTACAGACACACGTTTATCCACAGGTTGTGGTACAGATCCCAGGACTGTATGTGTAGACATTGACAGGTGCAGGACTGGGTTGTGTTGGATGCATGGAGGGGTGTCCATGGCCAGTAATGGAGATCTCTACAGCCTGGCAGGTACGGTCTGTGACTGTCCCACAACCTCCTGTATATGGCTGACACATGCTGTACCTGTGTATATGCAGACACATACACTTACCACAAACAGCTATGGCTATCACATACACACACCCATTGCACCACCATTGGG
The DNA here is from genome assembly GCF_019279795.1 of Protopterus annectens. Classification (NCBI taxonomy): domain Eukaryota; kingdom Metazoa; phylum Chordata; order Ceratodontiformes; family Protopteridae; genus Protopterus; species Protopterus annectens. The sequence goes on from NC_056737.1 coordinate 939,786,496, forward strand.
CCATGCAGTAACCGTTGTCCCTCACACACACACACACACACACACCTACGTGTACATTGGATGGCTCTCTGACAGCTCTGGACATGTTAACAACACACCCTGTGCATATGATGTCACCTGTGCCACCACCTGTGATGTGTAACATTGATGCAGGATCTGACTAACCTGGTGCTGCTGCATACAGTGGCTTTATTCCACTGTATTGATGTTAGCATGTTGTTAACACACAGTGTGTTACTTCCAGGTGTACTTCAGCAGGCATGATGCATTGCAGCTGTGACCATCACTGTAGCATAGTTTACAGCACTGTTACCTCTGATGATATATTCTCCATCCATGTGCCATTTCACTGATGTGTGTAGTATTGGCAGCATGTGTGTCTGTGTGTGCAGTGCGTGTGTGATGTGTGTGTAGTACACATGTATACTTGCTTACAAATGCATACACGACATTACACGGGCTTCACCATTCGTACACTAGCTTACTCGTTCTTCCACACATGCACACGGGCGCACACATACTTACTCGGGCTTACTGGCGCGCGTGGGCGCAGACACACTGTGGGCAGGTTTGCAGGTCACATCGGTGGTATCCATGGTGTACGCCGTCAGTCTCCTGACGTTCCTTGGGATAGCTCATGACACGCCTCTTCCACTGAGTACTTACAGCACACATGTGACACTGCTCCGGTGAGGTTACAGTGTTTTGTACATACACACTCCTGTTGTCACCTATCTTCTACTCTAATAGTCCCCTTAACCTACACTACACTGTAGATGCTTGGCCCATATGGCATGACATGTTGTGATTCACTATCCTCAGCCTCACTTGCCTCACATTGCCTACAAATGCTTCGTTACATCTCTGACAGAGTGCTTCCACACATAGGTACCAGTACGCAGTAGCCATGTTGTCTCCGGCTTGCCATTCATCTGCATGGCGTACTAACATCTAACTAAACCTACATTTTGTATGTATATTATCCATATGTCTTGTTTTGAAGTGCAGCGCGTTCTCGTGGCGCTGCGCTACGCTTCCACACCAGGGATTGGGGGAGGACAACTACTGGTTCATTGATATCCAGTGGACAAAGCCGCCACTGGCCTTGGACTTGGACATTGGCATGCTTCTTCGACTGTATTCATACTGTATTTGCAGCTGTCATTGCTCCGTTTAGCTACGTGCAAAATGTTAGTCGCATAACATCCGGGTACATTTCTGCACATAACTCTACTCTTGCACGGACAGCTTACTGTTTCATGTATCACATAGTTATGTAGGGTTACCACCTGTCCCACTTTGCGAGGGACAGTCCCTCTTTGGACAGTTGTGTCCTGCAAAATATTGTGAGAAAATGGCAAATGTCCTGAGATTTTAGGACAAAATTATTTTCTATATTGTATGTAATAGTTGCATAAAACAGTTATTCTGTATCTGAAACACCTAAATGTTATAAAAACAGAATAAGGAACAAAAATGCTACAAGAATAAACTTTTATTCAGGCAAACAACTGAAGTTCTGTCCTTTGAACTGGCTGTGGGTATGTTTTGCCCTGCAAAATCTGATGTTTGTAGCACAAATGTCCCACTTTGGCCATTTGGAAAGGTGGCAACCCTATAATTACATCATTTGCATAGCTTACACATACAAATGGGGTATGTTGCAAATCCCAACATTGTCCGTGCAATGTTAGTGTTACGGGCGGTCTTGCATGCCCCTGCGGGTGTTTGCTGAATAGCCTGGCAGTCATCTTTCCTTGCTGTACTCTCACTCAATCCATAACGCCAAGGCGCCGTATCATGGCCTAGGCTTTGCTGTGTGCTATGTCTATTTGTGGTGTATGCATGGCTGTGGGTATGTCCCACTGTCATCATTGGTAAAGGTGACACCCTATAGGTACTTCCTGTAGACTGCTCTGTCATTTGACATGTCAGCACATACCTGTGGATGAACTTCCTACTGCAGCGCTTTTCATACCTTCTGCGTTATCTTGCGGTTGATAATGCTGTTTCCTCAGACATGTATCTGTTTCTGATCATACCTATCAACCTCCTAGTGCAAAATATCTGTACAAAGCCTAACATGATGGGGGGACAGATAGGGGCAGATTCTACATATTGCTCTTACAAACGTAGATAGTTGGCAGTATTATAGGTTTTGCATTAGTATGACCTTTCTGAGGGATTTGGGGTCTTAAACACATATGTTTATTTTTTTTCTCAAAAAATGTTTTATTAATTATATGAATAGCAAGACAATTAAAAGATTATACATAACAAGAAGGCATAAATGAACATATAACAATTCATCTAGTGATAACAACCTTCATGAGATTTTGATAAGTTATTTAGAAATAAAACATATACCATATGTACACTATATACAAGTTAGGCAACCTGAGAGAAGAAAAAAAAAATATTTAACATTAACTATTTAATATGTTTAGAACCTTTTCTAACACAACCTTTCTAATAGCTTTTTTTTGGACTTCCACCTAAGTATCTTTGAGCATCAATAAATTTAAAAGCCATTTTCTGGAAAGTAACCCATTTTAATTTAGAACGATCAATCCAATTTTGTATTATATAAAGTTTTAGTAATGAGCAAATAAAAATGATAACATGAATATCAACTTTTGAAAGATGAATCAATGGAATATGTAGAATAGCAAATTCCCACGTCAACGTGGATTTTGATATCCCATTTTCTGCAGTCTGACTTTCAAAGATGTCCACAATCTGTGAGAAAAATGACAATACCATAGAATATGAAGGAGGTCTGCTTGGGGATGAGAACAGCATGAACACGAAGGGGACTTATTTGGGTTAAATTTGTTTAATTTGATTGGGGTAAAGTAGGCATCATTATTAATCATTAATTGTGTGTATGCTAATTTTTTAAAAGGGATAAATTCCTTAGTGTGTCTAATAGCCAGGACTTTCTGAGATTCTGACAATTGGGAATTATAATTCAACCAAACATTAGATAAAAGACAGTTGTGGTCCATCATTAAAGAATTAATTAATTAATTTATATGAGTTTGAGAGCATTTTATCAGATGATGAAAGTATTTTGATAATCGTGTTAAGGTTTTTCAATTGTGAGTCTATGGGGACCAGAGATACAAATTTGTTTTTAATTATTGCTCTTAGTTGTGTAAGAATTGGTGAGTAATTCCAGTTTACTTTCAATAACTTACGCCAGTCAGATAAAGGCAAGTCAAGATATTTCAAAACATCTCCTACTTTTAGATTTTTAATTAAAGGATAGTTTGTTAAGTTCAAAAGTTTATTGTCCAATAATATATTTGGGTTTAGATGAATTGGCTGAACATGGTGCGAGATCTTTTCTAGTTTACACATTTTGAGTAAGGTTTGGAAATCTCTAATCTTTTGTTTAAATACTGTAGATATATTTTTAATAAATAAACTATCCAGAGAGATAAAGGAATAGCTTCAGGATTTAAATTATTAGAAATGACATAATTATACCATAATTTTATCCATAAAGAGTGATTTGGATAAGAAGTGTTATTGAATTTAGAGATAGTAAGAAGTTTATTGGATGAGACAATCAAATAATAGAGATAAAGATTAGGTAAACCCAAACCTCCCTTGTCCTTCGAAAATGCCAATCTAGAATAGGAAATTCTAACAGATTTAGGGAACCATATGAATTTTGCCAAAGCTTTATTTACAGACTCAAAAACATTTTTTGAAATTATCTGATCAGATGATGAGAATTGGTAAAGAAATTTAGGCAGAATATTCATTTTAATAATGGCCACCCTTGAAAGAAATGAAATTAAACACATATGTTTATCATTATTTAATGACGTCAGTTCTCAGGTATTTGGCAGACAGGTACAGATTGTGAGAGGAACACACCACACATATGAGGCATACATCTGCACATTCGTACAGTTACGCCAATACACACAATACATGGCGCCATCACAGGCCAGTTACCATTACATTTCTATTGCAGAACACACCCACCCACTGGGTTATATTCCTCACACAGGCCAACAGGTGCTTATCCACACTACTTATTCCATCATGTACCTTATGTGTAGGCCGGTATTTGTGCTTTCCGTCAGTGGCAGAGCTCACGTACGAGTATGGTGGACTGGGCACTGTATCGGTGACACTACATGACACCCTGAGGGACACATGTCGTTTGAGTCTATTAACCTTCCACATTGACTTTCACAGGCCATACGTTGTAATTCACATTTGTGGACAAACATGCTTATGACTTGAGCATGTTTTGTTATTTGTCCTGACGTCTTTCTTCTCACCTGTCCACCTAGTATCACTAGTTCTGTACATTTCATTAGGACGGGTTACCTTCATACCTCTCACCTGTACACATTATGGGTATACGCCCTGGGATTTGACCTATGATTCTGTTACTTTTGTCATGATAATGTGCCTTTCTGATAGATTGCTGGCAAGCCATGACGGACTGTGCGGTTAGGTAATCATGACTGACATTTCTATTTCATGATTACTAACTCTCATAACATTCGTATTCCCGACTACGCAATTATTCTATCAACGGTCTGACTTTGTCTGAGGTATATTTAATATAGTCCCTATTTGTCTGTCGTGTACTATGTCTTAGTCCAGCTGTCTTATTCTGACATTCTGGCAGGTATGGTTACCATCTTGGTCGTATGCATGTCCATCCATGATAATCGCCTACATGACACTGATATAGGTCCCTATGTCTTCCCCCAATGGTTTACACAATATCCAGTGGATGGGTTGCACCTTTTTGGTGAATATAGGCGTGTGCTATACCCACATAGGTATATTGATCACTCCCATGGGGCGTACCTAATAGATCTATGCCAACCAGCACCTTGGCCCAATTCTGCATACCCATGATTCCCATACCTGACACACCTCCACAGTACCCATTAGACATGTTTAATGTGAGCAATAATAAAGTGTGAGGACACTTCCGAGCACTCCCCACTCTGCAGATATCAGCTCGTACATCATACATTCAATCGACCCATGTGTTATTACCCTTGCACCTGCTACTGTTGCATGTACAGCTATTTCGTAGTTGCAGCTGTGACGTCTTTCGCATCAATGACGGTTCGCACTTCGTATGGATCAATTTTTGGGGTCCTGCAAAGGACACCTATATTCATGTTTAACGTGTAGAACTTGCAGGCCCTGTCACACTGGTACTTTCCAGGAAATGGTTTGGAAACCATTGGTGTATTCTCCTTTCATGCATGTCTGTCTATCCATATTAGCTATACCGTGACCTGTTTATGTACATGTGTTATATGTACAGGGGGTTCCCTATCAGAAGCCTGAAACACTATAAGCTTGAAACTCAAAATCCTGAAACCAAAAGCCTGAAACTCAAAATCCTGAAAACACAAATAATGCTAATATGCCAATACAAAGACACTAATATCTACTGACTGACCTTGACCCTAACCCTAACCCTAAGGTCCGTCACTATCGCACACTCACGTGACCCGCGCCCTAACCCTAACTCACTTAAACCGCCCCTAACCCTAATTTTTGTCACTATTGCATACATGCCTAACCTGCGCCCTAACCCTAACTCACTTAAACCGCCCCTAACCCTAACATAAAACCAACCGCACACTTACCTGAACCCAGCGCATGACCTAACACCACAGGGCTAACAATAGCAAAGCCACAATGACGTCAGTATGTCTATTTTGTGTTTTCAGGATTTTGAGTTTCAGGATTTGGGGTTTTCAGGATTTTGAGTTTTCAGGCTTTTGGTTTCAGGATTTTGATTTTCAAGCTTATAGTGTTTCAGGCTTCTGATAGGGAACCGTACAGGGACATATGTTTGTTGTGTATATATCTATTCATGTATCGTGTGTGTATATATATATATATATATATATCTGTACATTCCTCATCTCGTAATTTGCTTTGGATTATGTCTGTGGATATATGTGTATATATATCTCCATATCATACCTTTCAACTGTACAGATTTCCGCTGCATGTACAGCTGTTTGCCTCTTATCTTTGCTCCGTTTTTCATAACCTTGTGTCTATCTGGCAAGTTAGTGGCATATCATTAAAGACTGACATTGGTAAATAAAGACAAACATTTCAGGTTACGACTTCATACCCTTCGGAGAATCCATGCTAGTGACACACCTGTTATTCTATCCACTTTCTATGTTTGTTAGGGCACTATCTGGGGATTGTCCCTATTTGTACCAGTTGTTGTCATGGCTTTGTCCGGTTTCGTACTTCACGGGTTTAACAGGTATGAGCCATGTACATGGAACGTGGGGAAAACACCATTCATTTTCTATTCTGTGAGCGGATTACACACGCACAGGCGCACTTGCATATCCTTATTGTGGGTTACATATGTTTCATAGATAATTGTGCTTCCGTGAACTTTCATAATTCTGACCGTGACAGTTACATATCTGTATTCCAGTTTACGGACTACTGCGAAACACACGTTCACCTTTACATATTTAAATGTGTGTACTGCATGAATGCTTTAATTACACTTTCAAGTTATATGTGCAGTGGTCGTAGGTCAACCGGGACTGCATTCACGTTGGCCGGATACTGGAACCACTATTCTGTTGGTGTTCTCCCTCATTGATATGCATACCCATAGTACTTAGCTACATCAACATACGCCTCACTGCTTCACCTACGACACAGGCATCCATTCTCCTGCTGGGAAAAAGGCGGTACTACAAATTACACATTCCCTATTGCCTACTGCTGTGGACTCCGGCTGCATTGTTAATCACTCCGAGGGTATGCAGAACACCAAGGCATATAGTCCAGCCACATACAGGTCTTTGATTGTCAGGGTGTTCATGCAGTGATCTGGGTTTAGGCTTGTCCACCTGGTGAACGGAACTTCCCTGGCTGAGGTCAAATGTCAGACAAAGCATATGGGCAGTGATTATCTCCCTATTTTGAAGTTTTGCCTGTGTTTATAGACACAGGTGTTTGGGCACCTGTCAGCAGCTTATTCTGTTGGCATTATATATTATGGGTGGGGTTGTTACAATCCATACTCCACGGTGAGGGGTGTTACCATTCACATTTGACTATTACCTGTATACAGTCATACGGAGATTATTATTTTTGGACATGAAGTGACTACAGGTATGCGGTTGTACATTACACAAGTGTGAAGGGCTGTTCCTGTAAATATGTACGGACCATACCTCTCAACCTCTTAGAGCACGAACCTGTGCAAAACCTACACGATGGTGGGACAATTAGGGACACATTTTAACGATTGCTCTTACAAGCTTACAACGTTGATATAATGCTAGGTTTTGCATTAGCATGACTTTTCTGCAAATGTGTGCATTATATTCTCCCTCCTATTTGTGTCTGGACACGTGCATCATGGAAAGGTTATGCATGCCACTCAGGATATTTCTCATTATTTAGTGACGTCAATCCTCAGCTATTTATCACACTGGTGCAGATTGTTGAAGGCACACACCAAAACTATGGTGCAAACCTGTGGTCATTCTTAGGGTTGCCACCTTTTCGACTGCCCAAAGTGGGACATGTTCTGTAGAGATGTCAGATTTTCCAGGACAAAACATACCTACAGCCGTGCATAGTACTGAACTTTAACCTTTTTTGTACATATAATAGCTTATTCTAGTAACATTTGAATTGCTTATGCTACTTTACATAACATATTGAGGATTCATATATAAAATAACCGTTTTATGCGACTATTAAAGTAAATTAGGAAATAAACTCTCACGACATTTGCTATGTCTTGATTTTTTTCACAGGACACAACTGCCTACAGAGGGATTGTTACTCGCAAAGTGGGACAGGTGGTGACCCTAGTCATTCTGCGAATATCCGGACAGTTGAGTGGTATGGCACGAACCTCTGTAATACGCTGTTGTGTTCTGGCACAGCAGTAGCTCAGCATTAAAGACTGCAGTCGGAATGTGCTGACAGACAGTTGGGTTTCAGACTTCATACTCCAGACATTAATGCCAATGTGCAAACTGTTATTCTATCAAATTCTATGTTTCTAAGAGATATGTTTACAGATTGTCCCTGAGTTTGGACCTTTGTCTCACTTATATTCACGGCTCTGTCCAGATATCTTGCTCACACAGGTTGACAGGTATGGTCAATCACGACTGCACACAATCAGTGTCCCTCACACTTGATCAGGGTTAACCTGTTTATGTAGTGTCTTCCTCGCCCTCATGCCGTTTTCCACTTTGCAAATGTGTGCATTATATTCTCCCTCCTATTCGTGTCTGGACACGTGCATCACGGAAAGGTATTTTATCCTGGGTGGTAGGTTATGCATGCCCACTTAGGACTGGACAGTGTCATGGACCTCCACTGCACGTTCTGACTTGTGTCCAGGTATCTACTGGATTGGACATCATGTCGTCATACCCATTCTACTATTTATACAAGTTGGTCATCCCGTGAGGGATATCCCAAAAATTGGTCAAGACGAAAACAAATTAGATAACAAAGATTTTTGTGGCTTCACGAAAACGTGCAGGGGGTTTTACCTGCAGGGGATACATGATTTGCAAACCTGACACTGCCTAGGGTGAGAGTACCTACTACATATGCGTAGGGGTCACTGTGTGTAGCTGTTTCTGCAACAAACCAGTGGACCAAGTACGGCTGGATTTGGTGGACATTCTGGTATGGTGGCAGGTTGTGTGTTGTGGAGGGTATGCTGGGTAGGCTGTTATGCATCCAGGTGTGTTGCGTTTGTTATGGCCAGTTCCATCAGGACCCATCTGTGGGTATGTGATGATGCCATATCTATACATTTGTCTCGCATATTTCCATATTCATATGTTTATGGGATTGTGTTCTACGCTATGGCCTGTCTGCTTGTCTTGCAGCTGTTTCTACATGAGGTTGTGTTTCTTTCCACTTCACCCGCTGCCCCCTCATACACCTCCGGTTCACCTTTTCTGCATACGATGACATCATGCCGTCATACCCATTCTACTATTTACACAAGTTGATCATCCCGTGAGGGATATCCCAAAAATTGGTCGATGAAAACAAATTAGATAACAAAGATTTTTGTGGCTTCACGAAAACGTGCAGGGGGTTTTACCTGCAGGGGATACATGATTTGCAAACCTGACACTGCCTAGGGTGACAGTACCTACTACATATGCGTAGGGGTCACTGTGTGTAGCTGTTTCTGCAACAAACCAGTGGACCAAGTACGGCTGGATTTGGTGGACATTCTGGTATGGTGGCAGGTTGTGTGTTGTGGAGGGTATGCTGGGTAGGCTATTATGCATCCAGGTGTGTTGCGTTTGTTATGGCCAGTTCCATCAGGACCCATCTGTGGGTATGTGATGATGCCGTATCTATACATTTGTCTCGCATATTTCCATATTCATATGTTTGTGGGATTGTGTTCTACACTATGGCCTGTCTGCTTGTCTTGCAGCTGTTTCTACATGAGGTTGTGTTTCTTTCCACTTCACCCGCTGCCCCCTCATACACCTCCGGTTCGCCTTTTCTGCATATGACACAAGTATCGCCTTTGAGGAATTTACCATTAAACACACACCCCTCACACGCGAATTACTCATACCCCATAGAGCACTACTTTGGTTGTTGGCCCATGACACGGCCAGAGTTACACATTGACTACCCTACATGTGTCGGGTACCTTTATGGTTGTGTGGACTACCCTGCCATGTTTGCTGTCCATATGCTATACCTCACGCACATAGGTACACGCCCTTACTTCACTTTCATTACTTGGTTGGTGTATCCGGGTACTACCCGTTCGACTGTGTCACATACACGTTCGGATTATACAGCTGCCTTCTGGATTTTGCCAGCCTGTTCTACTCATTGGTAGGATGGCACCTTTTCCTATGTCCAAGCTATTCCTTACACATGTCCGACTGTTGTGGACATTGCCTCCCCATAATCAACGGTTGTGTTTCCACCTTTTCAATTGGCCACAGTGTGACATAGGGTTACCACCTGTCCCACTTTGCTAGGGACAATCCCTCTTTGGGCACTTGTGTCCTGACATGTAATTGTCAACATGGCAAATGTCCTGAGATTTTAGGACAAACATATTTCTTATATTTTATGTGATAGTTGCATTAAACAGTTAATTCTGTATCTAAAATACCTGACTGTTATGAGAAACAGACTAAGCAACTAAAATGCTACAGGAATACACTTTTCTGTAGGCAAAACAGTTACGTTCTGTCCTTTATACTGGCCGTGGGTATGTGTCGGCCTGTACAGTCTGATGTCTGTACCAAACCTGTCCCACTTTGGCCATTTGTAAGGGTGGCAACCCTACTGTGACAGTTGCGGTGAACCCAGCATATTTTACAGGCTGACACACGGTCAGTTCGGCAGATAAAACTTACAATTCTTGCCTATATCTAAGCTTATTCTTGTAGCATTTCGGTATCTTATTCTGTTTGTTATGACATTTATGTATTATACGTCCAGTGAAATATGTTTAATGCAACTATTGCATGACATCTACAGAGTAATTATGTCCTATATTCTCTGGACATTTGCCAGTTTTACATGTTTGTGTCAGGACACATCTGCCCACAGAGGGACTGTCGCTCGCAAAGTGGGACAGGTGGTAATCTTGGTCGATGGTACGGATCATACTGTTCCTTTCGGCCTACATGTGTCTGTGTTGTTATGGCTCGTTTATATGCTCCTTCTGTTTCGTTTACATGCATATGCTATTTCCTATCACATTTGGTATGTGAAATACGGACATACCTTTTGTATGTGACTATTACATGGCTTGTGGGATATGCTTCAGACATACGGTCACTACCTATATCTACATTTTTCCTCGTGTATTTTGTTATGGACACAGACCCTCTCCGTTGGACTGGACGTACCTACTGGCGACGCGCTAACATCTGATACGTTTCACTTCCACATGGTATAGCTATCAACACTACGTTGGACTACAGGCACACGGTTTTCCTGTCATTTGTTCATGGGTAGGGACCCGTTATTCCCTACCGTGCATTTGTGTTTGAGTCTTCATTTTCTGTTCACAAGGACTCTGCTTTGCATACGTTTCAGTCTCCACAGACACTGATAGGGACGATTACTATTGCTGGCGGAATATAATATTCAGCAGTTTAGGTTGCTCCTCGAAAGCCGACATTGATACGCCTCCCTGTGCAACTTCAATACGCCCCTTGCACTCGCGCACATTTCCTATGCACGTGGCTGTGGCGGCTGCGCACCTTCATTAATATGCATATGGTGCGTCTACTCCACATCTACGCCGCATGGCCGGTGCAAGCCTTACGCCGGACTTGCGCCGGGCTTCATGAATCCAGGGGAGAGAGTAGCACTGTCAGTAAAATATTGGTACAATCATTTGTTGAATACACATATGTTACAAGCCTGGAATGTTTGAGTCAGGTAATCAATGTCTACACTTTCAAAGATAAATCAAATAAAACACACAGTCAGACTGATAATTGAAAACAAACAGTTAAATAGCGTACAGCACACTCTGAGTGTTTTAGTGAGATGGTTTTGATGCTTGAGCTTATGGAATGTGGACTGCTTTTACGCCGGAAACCTTAAAGCCTAAGAATAGTAACAAGCTGTCTTATATGCTATTATGTTTTATTGATTAAGTAAAAGAAGCTGATGGTCACGCTTAGTGCTTATTCATGGCCAGAGCACGTGGCATTGGTAATGCCGTAGGCTATTAGTGTATGCTCTAGTAACTAAAAAAAAGACAGCTTGGCTTGCCTGTGTGCCTATATACTGCCACCTAGTGACAAAACAGTATGGAAAACATTTACACATAAAAAGCAAAGGATATCCAAAGACAAATTGGGTACTATTTTGACAAAACAAAATTGTTCAGAACTTCTGATCAAGTGTTCATTTTTTGTGAAATTAGGAAAAACAGACAATCTGTGTCAGAACTATTTCCATATGGTTGTCTCACGCTATAACCTTTTGTTATTCCCACCAAAGCAAAACTACTTCAGGCAGGGTTGAGGCTCTTTCTAGCAGGGCCTTGGCCTCATCTATGACTTTTTGAAAAGGGTTGGACTCTATAAACATTCTAGATGTAGCAATTTGTTCCTATGTGCATTTGTTTACAAAGCACTATAAACTCGATTCCTTCTTCAGGTCTAGGACAGGCATTGGCAGGACCATTCTCCAGGGACTGCTGGACACTTCCTCTTCTACATTGTAGTTATTTTAAGCTATGGGAATCTATCCATATAACTTAGTCTACTATAGCAGTGATCAATATTAAGAACATAATATAGCTGTGTAAAAGCAAACTTAACATAACAGTAGATGTTTGAATGATCACTGCGGCAGTAGACACTCCCTCCATCCATCCCCCCTGTTTTTGTGTATTTGTTATGCCAGGGTATGGACATATAGTTTTTGTTTTCCTAGAAATGTCCTTTCAGGGCTTCATTTCCCTCTCTCAATTGGCATGAAAGCTCTGAATGGCCTGGTGTCCAAATCTGTATTTTTAGTCAGTTCAGCTCAAGCTGACTAACAGTTTGAGAACATGGAAGGTGCCCCGAAGCTTTGGAAGATGTCTAGCTGATCGGATGTTGTTACTTTCATTCATTCCTCAACTGATGGGTTCATATCCAAGACTTGGATCTGATTCTACCACCTCTGCCAAATCATGGGATCGTAGAACTCTTGAGCTCCTCCCTTTACCCATAATGTCTCGCCAACCTAATGTACCTCAGATCTCATTTTCCACCACAAGGTATTACATGCAGATTCCTAGCTCTCGAGTGCTTTTTGAGTAATCATTGGATTTTTCCTTGTTCTTGTGTTGTGAGTTACTTAAATATAGTTTTTTGCCTTTCTGTTTCCTCCCACCCATATTTTATTGTTCTTAGCAATTCTTTCTTCCTCTTTTAGTGTTAGTTACCATTTTTGGTACTTCTCCTGTTACCATTGCTGATATTATTTTGTATTCTTTCCTTTCTCTTCTTATATATATATATATATATATATATATATATATATATATAAACAGTCAACAAAAAGATGTATCCAGCACTAGTATAAATATCTCTAAAATCTGTTGTAGTGCAGCATAATGCAAAGAGAGTCCATTCCCATTATAAATAGTTTCAAAACGCTGTTATCAAACAGAAAAGTACCCAGGAACTTCCTTTTAAACTTCCCAATAAATGTAAACAGTCTTCGGAGTACTTACTCTTTTCAAGCAGTTAATTCAACATAAAATAATGCATCCAGCTTCCTTTCAAATTTCCAATAAATGTAAATGGTCTTCAGAGTACTTGCTGTTTTCATACAGTTAATTCAGCATGAAATAATGTATCCAGAAGCTTCCTTTTAAACTTCCCAATTTTAATCTTACCAGTGCACAAAATACATTAAAATGACATCCTTATACATAATGGTTACATTTTAAACCAGCAGGCATCAAACAAACTTCAAAAGAGCATTCAGTGCTGCTGAAGAGAGAAACAAAACAGCAGACCAGTTTCACCTCATTGGTGTCATCAGTGCATGACAAGGAACACGATGATGCTTAAATGCAAAGTGAACAACGAAGAACAGCAGAAGAACAGCAAAATTCAAATTTAAAGCAACAGAACACCCTGTAGTAAAAAGCAACAATACTGAAAATTAAACATGCTCATTAAGCCATGAAAGCATACAAAAATGTGCATAATAGTGATTTTCAGAAACAAAATGAAAGTTATACCAAGGAAAGGAATAATTTTGAGGCAGAACTACCTGGTCAAAAACTAAAGAAATATAATCGTGACCTCAGTGATTATAGAAATAATGCCATGCATACTTGGAAGGCCAAGAAACATACTATCTGATTTTTGGAGCTAAAGAAGAAAGAAAATAGACCTAAAAGATGCATTATTTCATGCTGAATTAACTGTTTGAAAACAGCAGGTACTCTGCAGACCGTTTACATTTATTGGAAATTTAAAAGGAAGCTTCTGGATACATTATTCTATGTTGAATTAACTGCTTGAAAGCATTAAGTACTCTGAAGACTGTTTACATTTATTGGGAAGTTTAAAAGGAAGCACCTGGCTACTTTTCTGTTTGATAACAGTTAGCATTTTGAGACTGTTTATAATGGGAATGGACTCTCTTTGCATTATGCTGCACTACAACTGACTTTACAGATATTTATACTAGTGCTGGATACATCTTTTTGTTGTTTCTGTTGTACTTTGAATCCTTGCACACTAGTGGGTACTTGCACCACTTATGAGTTGTCGTATATATATATATATATATATATATATATATATATATATATATATATATGTAAAGAAGTATATTTTTCTCTGTATTGATAGGCTATTTTCTTGTAGCGAAATTTTATCCCTTTTTCTTATATTCATCTGTGTATTGTGGTATCAGTCTTAAGATGTCGGGAAAACCCTCTGGGCTTAAAAGGTGCATTTCCTGTGGGCATAATATCCAAAATTTTGATGTCCATAGGGAATGTATATATACTGAGTATATTTTTCTGGCACTTGAGAGTTATGTACCGGTAATTGTTGTTGACTAATTTTATATCATTGCTGGCTGACTTCAGAGTTGTGCACTGTTATTTTTGCTTCACTGTATAGTTTTTCAGATCTCTGATGAAGGTGTTTTTCCCCCCTCCCCCTATTTCTCTGTGTTTTAAGTTGGTATAACTGGTTTTACATCCTGTGTGTTATCTGACCATCTCAAGGATTGCTTGCATAAAATTAGACCCTCTTAGTAAAAGTGTGCATATCATTGCAGGAACCTTACTGTGTCCTGACAGAGTGCTCTTCAAACTATCTGGAGATATACAGAGCTGAGTATATTTTTCTGGCACTTCAGAGTTATGAACTGGTAATTATTGTTTGACTAATTTTGTATCATTGCTGGCTGACTTCAGAGTTGTGCACTGTTATTTTTGCTTCACTGTATAGTTTTTCAGATCTCTGCTGAAGGTGTTGGTTTTCCCATATCCACCCACCCTATTCCTGTCTTGTTGTTTAAATTTGGAGGCTTTTGCAGTTGCCCGCCCCCACTGTAGATGTGATCTGGGACACTCCCCCAGTCCCATCTCTTTACCTCATTCTACCTAATAGACTCCTTTTGCACTTGTTTTTAGTCATTTTTAATTTAATTGCATTTTTTAAACTGTTTGGTCTAACAGTGCTACATACTCAAGTGTGCTAGCGTGCACTGCGTTTGAATTGTTTTGACTGCTGTTTTAGCTACTTTGCTGTGTATATATTAAAAAAATATATATATACCTTTCCTGTAACTAGTGTTGTCCAGATTCAGATTTGCTGTATCCAGGACTGTATGTAAGCGTCTGAGCCCCCCCCCCCACAAGCCTTTCTGTGTTGGAGGGAAGCCTTCTAGCTTATCATTGGGAGTGATAAGCACTAGGTAACCTGTCTACCACATAAGGAGTGGTTCTGGCCCAGAAATTGTAGTTATTGGCCGTTTGGGCAGTTTTTCTATCTCTCTCAACTTTCTGATTTAAAAGCCCGCATTTGCACTTGTTTCCCCCCTTTCCTGTAACTAGTTTAGTCCAGATACAGATTCTTAGTTTTCGCAATTGAATTTGCTTATTCGTGATCTGCACTTGTTCAGAACTTGTAAGCACTAAATAACCTACTAATTACTACAGCACTCAGCCTTCCTCATTACCTAGAGAAAAACAGTTTTTACTTACTTTCCTCACTTGCTTAGAGCAAAACAGCTCTTGTACTCACTTTCCTCACTTATCTAGAGGAAAATAGTTTTTTATTCAGGCATGTCCAAGGGTCAGCTCCCAGTGTTCTCTCCTGTCTAGCTGATGAATCTGGGCATTTTGGGGCAATGTAGAAATTGCCTCATGTACACAGACAACCCTCTCCTCCTACTACCCAACACTACAACCTGTGAGAGATGCACTTATCTAGCCAAACTGGAGGTAAAGCTCTCTCCAATCAAGACTGAACTTGACAGTCAAGAGGAGAAGGTAAACACTTGCACCACACCACACTCATCACATAGTCTCACTAAATCTACACCACCAAAATCCACACATAGAAACACAAAAACATTCACGGAGGCTCTCAATAATAATCTGCTCAAGCAACAGAGACCTCCAAAGCAGAAATGCAAGCAACCTCCACCCCCCCAACACAACCCAAATGACACACAGCCCGCGGACTCAGTGTGCCACTCAACCACAGCCAATAAGGCAAAACAAAGTACCCAACACACTAGTCATAGGTGACTCTATAGTCAGGCACACTAATGTCCCACTCACCAGGCTAAACAAGGAAAAGGTTACTGTCAGCTGCCAGGATCCGCCACATAACCCACACACTCAGGTCACTCCACAACAAGTACAAATATGACTCTGTTATTGTCCATGTTGGTGTGAACGACCTGAGACATACCTCCCTGGACTACATGAAAAGAGACATGAAAGAGCTCTCCGATCTTGAGCCCAGGCAGGTATGACCCTAGCCCTGAGTAGCATTCTGCTATCACCCAGAATGATGCCGCAGTACAAGGACAAAATGATTGACTTCAACAATTGGCTAAGCTTCTGGTGCCATTCTAAAGGGATCCAGCATCTGTCTGCCTGGGATGACATGGTCGACAGACCATGATGCTTTGCCAGAGATGGCCTGCACCTGTCACCCCTGGGATTCCGGATACTGGCTAAGGTTCTTGCCGCCCCTATAGTGCCTTTTTTAGGCAGGGTTCAAATGACAAATTTACCACCGTAACAGGAACAGACAAGCAAAAACTGAGGATGATGCTACTCAATGCTAGAAGTCTAAATCTCAAAATGCACTCACTCGAGGCACTCATTAAAATGGAGAACATCGATATATCTGTGCAGTGACTGAGACCTGGTTCAAGGCTCCAGACCAGAGAGCACTCCTGCACTACCAGGCTATAACTCATACCATACTTTTCGGCCATGTAACCTCGACCAGAACATCAAAGACGGAGGTGTGTCCATATTCATTAAGGATATTCACACCTCCAGGCTAGTTGCTCAGCATAATGCAGCCGAGGTTATCCAAGTGCAACTAACTCTGGGCAAAACTGCAATCCAAATTGTAGCTTGCTACAGATCACCCACCATGCCCCAGGATTCCCACTCCTCTTCTCTTGATGTACTGGAAAATATTAGGGTACAACTAAACACCCACATAATGGGCGATTTCAACTACCCCACCATTAACTGGGAAAACTACTTGTGTACCAACTCCTTCGCTCAATGCTTTCTGGAATTCATAAACTCCAATGCCCTGGATCAACTTATCCACACCCCCACCAGGCGCAACAATGTCCTAGATCTAGTCATTATCAACATGAGTGACCGGTGTTTCACACCTGAAGTCAACGCCTCATTGGTCTGATCCGACCATAAGCTAATTACCCTAGATATCCACATCCTGTCCCCACCTCCCATTAAGGAAACCATGGTAAAAAAATTCTCCAAAGCCAACTTCATGCTTCTTAAGACAGAAGTGGTGAACTTCATGACACCCATGCAGATGGGCAATACAGTTACGACTACTGAATCCTACACAGTTGCACTTCATAAGCACTTACATGAGTGCATGGATCGTGCTATCTCAAACAGAACCAAGACGCTATCCTCCAAAAAAAAGGAAGCCAATCTGGTGGTCCCCTGCCATAAACAAACTGTACAACAGAAGGAAGAAACTGTTGCAAAAGAGAGTAAAATCCCATGAGTGGAGGAGCTCCCTGGTCAGCCTCAATAAGAAACTGCGATCCCTGATACAATCCTCCAAAGCTAGTTACGAAAACAAAATCGCCACTGATTCTAAAGACAACCACAAAGCATTCTATAGCTATGTCAAGAATCTCAATGGCAACACTCAGATCTGCTCTGAGTTACAGCACAATGGCACTAAATATACAGACCCAACTGATATTGCCAACATCCTGGCAGATAGGTTCACTGCTAACTTTACCCCCCTCTCACCCCCTAAAGAGCCCATCTCTATACCGGAAGAATGCAAAGTTCCTGTAATCACGGCTGCACAGGTAAAAACCACACACTCTAAAGCCAAGAACACAGTATCCATGGGACCAGATAACATCCCAGGCTGCATTCTACATGAACTACAGAACGAACTGGCACCCCACCTAAGTACCATGTTCAATCATAGCCTCACCTCAGGCTTTGTGCCTGCTGAATGGCGCACAGCGACGGTTATCCCACTCCACAAGACCCTGGGAACTGCCACCCCATTAGCCCGACGAGCTTGGTCTGCAAGGCCATGGAACGTATCATCATGGATCATCAACTCACAGAAATAAAGACATTGGTAATCTCCAAACTCTGGACCCCTCCCAGTTGGGGTTTGTAAAAGGCAGATCATGTCTCCTAAACCTGCTAGACTTTTTTGAAGCAGCCACCAGAGCTGTAGACAAGAGTAAGGTGGTTTACACAGCCTATCTAGATCTTGCCAAGGCTTTCGACACTATCCCCCACTCTGGAATTATAGATAAACTCACTAAACTAGGTATAAATCCCTATGTCACAAGATGGGTTGCCAACTGGCTCACTGACAGAACCCACACTGTGAAAGTAGCAGATTCCAAATCTGACTTCAGGCCAGTGACAAGTGGAGTACTACAGGGTTCAGTCCTGGGTCCTCTCCTATTTGGTATCTACTTCTCTGAAGTACAGGCTAACACAGAAGGTCTTTGGCTAATGAAGTTCGCAGATGACTGCAAACTAGGATCCATAATCAAAACACCCAACGATGTGGACATCATGCAAAAAGACCTCCTGAGACAGATGCCTGGTGTCAAAGCCATGGCCTCAAGCTCAGTGCTAAAAAGTGCGTTGTCGTCCCCTTTGGTAAAAACTCTGTACCCATGAACTACAACATAGGTGATAGTATACTTAACACCGAAAGTGTGATAAGAGACCTTGGGACACAGGTGGACAGTAGTCTCTCCTTTGATAATCACATCACCACAGTAGTCAGGAAATCCTTCTACGTGGCACACCTCATCACAAAAGGTTTCTCATCCAGAAAAAAAGAGGTCATTGTTCCTCTCTACTCATCACTCATTAGACCCATTATAGAGTACAATGCCCCTTTTGGTATGTACCTCACAAGACATCTACAACAACTGGAAAGGCTGCAGAAATACCTCACAAGGAGGATTACCGGCCTCAAACAGATGCCCTACGCAGACCGTCTCAAAAAACTCCAGCTTTACTCCGTCGCATATTGCCTACTCAGAGGTGATCTCTGCCTAACATATAAAGCTAAGTCAAACCCAGAGCTGTTGGACATGCTCCACTTAAAGAAATCCCAATCCCTCCGAGCTACATGCTCTAGGTACCTAAACCTTGTCACCACAATAAACAGAACATGCCAGAGGGATAGATTCCTGTCCCAGAGACTTCCCATACTCTGGAATAAACTACCTAGCTGTATCAAACAAAGCTCTTCATTAGCACTCTTCAAGAAAAATCTTGATGTTTGGATGGGAAATAGGAAATTCACCCTGGGGATCACCTCTGTGGCTCTGCTCGACTGCGGCACAGGAAAATAATTTTCTTGGGTGGCAAAAGCCAGGGTACCTTTTTGGCTGGGCTTGTATAGGCCCATAGTACCTACCTATGAACCTATGTGTATACTGTTTGGGTCTCGTGCACCTTGATGTTAGCTGTGACATTTGTTCAGAATTTAATTCTACGGCCTTGATTGACTGCAAGAACAAATTAATTCTGTGGGGTCTCTTGCTCTCTATGTCTTCCTCTTCGATGGCTGGGACACAGATTCCTTCAAAAAAGTTAAAAAAGTTAGAAGATGATGCCCAAGCTCCTTGCCCACCTGCCCCCTCCTTTTGTGTCTTCTGGAGAGTCCTAAGAGTTGTATAGGAGCCTCTGTTCCTTTTTTGAGCTCCAGCTTTCCTTTTCTGTTTTGCCTCCAGTATTTTTTATAGGTTGTCCCTTTATATATAGGGGTAGCAAACTTGATCTGAGGTACAGATTGGTGGGGCATTATTTGTAAAGGGAGGAGCTTGAGAGTTCTAGGATCCAATGACCTGGTAGAAGCGGCCAAGTCAGATCCGAGTTTTAGATCTGAACCCATCAGCTGATGAAAAATGAAAATGGACAACACAGATGGAACATTATGGTGAGTACATAACCTTTTATTATATCCAGTGCAGAATATAACACATGTAGCTTACACTTCTACAGCAGTGATGATTCAAACATCTACTGTTATGGTAAGTTAACTTATACAACTGTACTGTATTTCTAGTCTGTGTACTGTGATTTCTAGTGAATTAGGATTATCATGGTTTAAAGAGTATCTTACTGAACATAGTGATTACACTATGCAAGAAGTAGATTTTACTACTTTTTCTTTAGAATTAATTTTGAAGTGTAGTTACTTTTTATTATAAAATTATTATCAGCAGGTAATGTGTGGCAATGTCCCAATTTATGCTAATATTGTTTTAGGTTATTCAAAAGAGTTATATTTGTATGACAGCATTTTTATATTTTTGTAAAAGTATCTAAGAGTAATTGATGATGTTTTTTGTGTAGCCAGGTGAAGAAAATTTGTTGGAAGAGTTTCAGAAATATCTTAATTCCACTGCATTGTTTTAAAGTTTACTTTTACTGCTAGCAAGTGTAGAGTCATTTATATATATATATATATAAAGTTACAGAAATGTCTGGACAATAAAAGGATTTTACATTAATAGTATAGAAGGAGGTAGCAAGTAACAGGTGTTTTTAGTTTAGTAGCATGCATCCAATTTACCAAAAGGAAAGCATTGTTGCTGGACATTCGATAAGCCCTAGCAAGTTGTGTAGTAGTTAAGAGAATGATTTTGAGAACGAGTTGTCATCCCTGAGTATGAAGTTTTTTGGAAAGGTGTTACGGTACACAATTAATTATCAAATTGAGCATTGAGCACAGCGATGAGCAAAGCAGCACACTTCAAAACAAAGCACAAATCCAAAAACAATGCTAGAATAGCACAAAAACGAAGTTTAATTCACGAAGTAAAATCCACAAGATAAAATCCAATAAAACACACGAAATCACGCTATAATTTTGCCAAAGCATTTTTGACATCTCCTTTGCCTATGGCATATTGATGTTCATAAATTCTTCTATACAATTCCCTTCCTGTTCTACCAACATAAAATGAGTTGCAATCTAAACATATTATTAAATAGACAACATTTTTAGACTTACATGTAAATCTGCCTGGAACATATATCTTAGTTTTGTCCACAAAAATCTCATGCCTATCTGTATATAAATAACTACAATAGTTACAATTAAAACATTTATACATTCCTTTTCTTTCTTCTACTACTCTACTTTTATTTAATTTTCCTTGAAAAAAATCTTTAAAATTTTTTGCTCTTTTTTGCACAAACTTATGTTTATCGCCTAACTTCTGTAATAAATTAATATTGGTTTTAAAAATTCTCCAATTTTTTCTTACTATATTTTTGATGACATAAGAATCAGTACTATTTTGTACTGCCAAAGCAGTGGTAAAATCTGCTGAAGATGTTCTATTCAACTTCTTTTTCTCATTTTTATTTCTGTTTACAATTTCTTCTGTCATAACTTCCTTAATCATTTTTTGGGGATAACCTCTATTTAACATCCTTTCACAGAAGTTATCAGCTTCTAAATGAAAAATTTCAGTATCATCTGTTAGATTACTTATTCTCTTTATTTGTCCTTTGACAATATTCTGTTTAGTTTTTTTTGGATGTAAACTTGAATAATGTAAATACATATTATTTTGAAATTCTTTTTTATATATTTTTGACACTAATTTTCTATCTTTTTTATATATAGTGAGATCTAAAAAATTAATATTTTCAGTATTGATATTATATGAAAACTTAATATAAGAACAAACATTATCAATATATTTCAAAAACAAATTTAATTCTTCGACCGTCCCACTCCAAATAATCAGAATATCGTCAATAAATCTTAACATTTTGATGATATTTTTCACAAACCTACTTTCTAATATATTTGCTATTTCCCAGCCTTGCATGAATAAATTAGCATAGCTAGGTGCTAAGGCTGCACTCATAGCTACCCCATTGACTTGGACAAACAATTCATCATAGAATTCTAAATAATTATAACTTAATACTAAATCTATCATTTCCATTAGCAGACTAATAGTATTTATAGAAAATTCTCTTGATTTCAACAGTTCCATTCTAACCATCTCCATACCTTCCTTAGTAGGAATCATAGTATAGAGAGAATTTATATCTAATGTTACAAGTATATCAGATTCTGAGACCTTAATATCGTTAAGTTTTGCCATGTAGTCATAACTGTCCTTTATATAAGTGACTCCCTTCGGAACTACTTTCTGTAAATGTTTATCTACAAAAATAGACATCCCTTCTAATTTACTATTTTTGCTAGCAACTATTGGTCTTAAAGGGGGAGAATCTATGTTTTTATGGGTTTTTGGTATTCCAAAGATCCTACTAATCAACGGGTTATTATTAGTTATGTTCCTTTTCATTTTTCATCGATTCTACCTGCATAGAACCATTTTACTATACATGATTCTATAAGTGAAAAACCTTTCTTAATTTCAGACATATTTCCTGACTTATAAAAATTAGAGTCTGATAACATTTCTTTCATCTTTCCTTCATAATCTTTCCTATCCATTAAAACCATTGCTCCCCCTTTATCAGCTTTTAAGACAAGTATATTCTCGTCTTTAAGTAGGACATCTAAACATTTTTTCTCTTTTTTTGTCAGATTATAGTATTTGTATTTTGTATCTTCTTCTAACATTTCTAACATCTGTAGTTCACATATATTAAGAAACATTTCCAATTCTTTACATAAATGTGGATTGTAACAACTAGGTTTGTAGAAGTCACAATTATTAGGTTTCTGACTTCCTAACAATACTTTGAAATTTTATTTTCTCACATAGTCTCTTAATTCATTAATCATGATGAGTTTGTTGGCCCTTTGTGCTGGGGCAAAATTCCATCCCTTACTTAGTACACAGCAATCATCATAAGAAATATTTTTACTGCACAAATTGATAATTTTAAAGTTAACACTTTTTAAGTCTTCCATTGCTTCCGCTGGTAATTCCAATTCTTCTTTGGATATTTGTTGCCCTGCCAGTTTTTTTGTGGCTGTTGTTTACTATGATAGTTTTTATCACTATAACCGTCTGCTGTGACTTGGGCCCAAGTTCTTTTTTGATTGTCAATTCTCTGATATACTTCGATAATCTGTTTGTTGTCTTCCTTGGTTGATCCTTTAGACACTGTTTCTTGGTTACTCATTTTAGTTCTACTCATGTCTTTAATTTTAGGCCTTACTGCTGGTTCACTTGAATTTTGTTTACTTTCCCCCAAGGGAATATGGTGGATTTCAGCCACAGTTACTACATTATTTTTGTTGCCAAGCCTTTCAGATCTTCTTACTGTACTTATTTCTTCATCTACATTAACCAAATTTATCTCTTGCTGTTTTGAGACATTATTGTTGACACTTGTTTCCAATCGAAGTCCATAAGCTGTGGCTATTCCATTCACATATTCATTTTTGTCCCTTTGAAATTTTTTTGTTTTTCTTTGACATAGTTCATCATTTAACTTGAGTAATTTCTCCTGTATGAGCACCATTTTGCTATTGAAATTGTCACTGGACGTGTTATAGAGAGGAATTCATTATGTATTTAAAAAGGAAAGGTTTTAAACATTAGGTTAGTTTTCAGGTATACAGAATAGTTTAAGAATGTTGTAGTTCAAACACATTTTAAACTGATAACTTTTAATTGGATTGCTTAATTGAAGTGCCTTATTAATTGCTAAGAGTATTTAAATAAAGCAGTGTGTTGTAACCATTAGTCTGAAGAAATCTCCCTTTGGAGATGAAAGCGCTCACTTGTGGTTCTATAACAGCGTAATTATAGCGTGTTTTCGTGTGTTTTATTGGATTTTATCTTGTGGATTTTACTTCATGAATTAAACTTCATTTCTGTGCTATTCTGCCATCGTTTCTTTTTGGATTTGTGCTTTGTTTTGAAGCGTGCTGCTTTGCTCATCGCTGTATTCAGTTTCTGTTGCAGTTTGGCAAGCATGGAAAGAGGAGCGGCTCCTGGTGACCAGCTTTACAGCAGTTTCTGCCGGGTGTGTATTGAATGATACTCCTGATGGCTCTTTTATCGTCAGTGAAGAAGGTACTGTAAATCTTATTCATAAAAGCCAAAGATTAAGTGTGTTGGTTAACAGTGAAGAAGAAATTTTAAGAGGGTGTTTAGCTTCACCCAAGAATCATTTACTTTTGATATCAATGAGGTAACGGAAACAAACACGAATTTTGGCTTTAACATTTCAGAAAAGTTTAATATACTAGAAAAGGATTTGTTATTAGTCAAACGTCTCCAATGGGATAACTTATTTTTTGAAAACAGCTTGAAAGCTCAGCAAGTCCCAAGAGGACTAAGAGTCAAAAATTTACGGGCGGGTAAAGATTTACCCAAAGCATTTACTGACAAATGGTTGAGTATAAACCAAAGGGCTGGTCTACAATATATGGAACTGCTACACGAAGTAAATTTAACTAAACTGGAAGAACTAACCGGGAATGTAAAGACTAATTATGATATTCTCAAAAATAACACGTCCAGTGACAATTTCAATAGCAAAATGGTGCTCATACAGGAGAAATTACTCAAGTTAAATGATGAACTATGTCAAAGAAAAACAAAAAAATTTCAAAGGGACAAAAATGAATATGTGAATGGAATAGCCACAGCTTATGGACTTCGATTGGAAACAAGTGTCAACAATAATGTTTCAAAACAGCAAGAGATAAATTCGGTTAATGTAGATGAAGAAATAAGTACAGTAAGAAGGTCTGAAAGGCTTGGCAACAAAAATAATGTAGTAACTGTGGCTGAAATCCACCATATTCCCTTGGGGGAAAGTAAACAAAATTCAAGTGAACCAGCAGTAAGGCCTAAAATTAAAGACATGAGTAGAACTAAAATGAGTAACCAAGAAACAGTGTCTAAAGGATCGACCAAGGAAGACAACAAACAGATTATCGAAGTATATCAGAGAATTGACAATCAAAAAAGAACTTGGGCCCAAGTCACAGCAGACGGTTATAGTGATAAAAACTATCATAGTAAACAGCCACAAAAAAAACTGGCGGGGCAACAAATATCCAAAGAAGAATTGGAATTACCAGCGGAAGCAATGGAAGACTTAAAAAGTGTTAACTTTAAAATTATCAAATTGTGCAGTAAAAATATTTCTTATGATGATTGCTGTGTACTAAGTAAGGGATGGAATTTTGCCCCAGCACAAAGGGCCAACAAACTCATCATGATTAATGAATTAAGAGACTATGTGAGAAAATAAAATTTCAAAATATTGTTAGGAAGTCAGAAACCTAATAATTGTGACTTCTACAAACCTAGTTGTTACAATCCGCCTTTATGTAAAGAATTGGAAATGTTTCTTAATATATGTGAACTACAGATGTTAGAAATGTTAGAAGAAGATACAGAATGCAAATACTATAATCTGACAAAAAAAGAGAAAAAATGTTTAGATGTCCTACTTAAAGACGAGAATATACTTGTCTTAAAAGCTGATAAAGGGGGAGCAATGGTTTTAATGGATAGGAAAGATTATGAAGGAAAGATGAAAGAAATGTTATCAGACTCTAATTTTTATAAGTCAGGAAATATGTCTGAAATTAAGAAAGGTTTTTCACTTATAGAATCATGTATAGTAAAATGGTTCTATGCAGGTAGAATCGATGAAAAAATGAAAAGGAACATAACTAATAATAACCCGTTGATTAGTAGGATCTTTGGAATACCAAAACCCATAAAACATAGATTCTCCCCCTTTAAGACCAATAGTTGCTAGCAAAAATAGTAAATTAGAAGGGATGTCAATTTTTGTAGATAAACATTTACAGAAAGTAGTTCCGAAGGGAGTCACTTATATAAAGGACAGTTATGACTGCATGGCAAAACTTAACGATATTAAGGTCTCAAAATCTGATATACTTGTAACATTAGATATAAATTCTCTCTATACTATGATTCCTAATAAGGAAGGTATGGAGATGGTTAGAATGGAACTGTTGAAATCAAGAGAATTTTCTATAAATACTATTAGTCTGCTAATGGAAATGATAGATTTAGTATTAAGTTATAATTATTTAGAATTCTATGATGAATTGTTTGTCCAAGTCAATGGGGTAGCTATGAGTGCAGCCTTAGCACCTAGCTATGCTAATTTATTCATGCAAGGCTGGGAAACAGCAAATATATTAGAAAGTAGGTTTGTGAAAAATATCATCAAAATGTTAAGATTTATTGACGATATTCTGATTATTTGGAGTGGGACGGTCGAAGAATTAAATTTGTTTTTGAAATATATTGATAATGTTTGTTCTTATATTAAGTTTTCATATAATATCAATACTGAAAATATTAATTTTTAGATCTCACTATATATAAAAAAGATAGAAAATTAGTGTCAAAAATATATAAAAAAGAATTTCAAAATAATATGTATTTACATTATTCAAGTTTACATCCAAAAAAAACTAAACAGAATATTGTCAAAGGACAAATAAAGAGAATAAGTAATCTAACAGATGATGATGAAATTTTTCATTTAGAAGCTGATAACTTCTGTGAAAGGATGTTAAATAGAGGTTATCCCCAAGAAATGATTAAGGAAGTTATGACAGAAGAAATTGTAAACAGAAATAAAAATGAGAAAAAGAAGTTGAATAGAACATCTTCAGCAGATTTTACCACTGCTTTGGCAGTACAAAATAGTACTGATTCTTATGTCATCAAAAATATAGTAAGAAAAATTGGGAATTTTTAAAACCAATATTAATTTATTACAGAAGTTAGGCGATAAACCTAAGTTTGTGCAAAAAAGAGCAAAACATTTTAAAGATTTTTTTCAAGGAAAATTAAATAAAAGTAGAGTAGTAGAAGAAAGAAAAGGAATGTATAAATGTTTTAATTGTAACTATTGTAGTTATTTATATACAGATAGGCATGAGACTTTTGTGGGGGGCAAAACTAAGATATATGTTCCAGGCAGATTTACTTGTAAGTCTAAAAATGTTGTCTATTTAATAATATGTTTAGATTGCAACTCATTTTATGTTGGTAGAACAGGAAGGGAATTGTATAGAAGAATTTATGAACATCAATATGCCATAGGCAAAGGAGATGTCAAAAATGCTTTGGCAAAACATTATTTAGAAAGTAAATGTAAGACTAATTTCAAATGTTTAGTTATA
Source organism: Protopterus annectens (assembly GCF_019279795.1). Classification (NCBI taxonomy): domain Eukaryota; kingdom Metazoa; phylum Chordata; order Ceratodontiformes; family Protopteridae; genus Protopterus; species Protopterus annectens. Next base: position 939,813,912 of record NC_056737.1, read on the forward strand.
GATTTTATCCATCCCAATGTTATAAAGATAAATATTGAAGAAGAATTGGGGTGGCTTGAATACTGCTGGCAAGTGAGATTAAATGCGTGTTTTCCGCCAGGGTTAAACAACAGAGAGGAATTCATTATGTATTTAAAAAGGAAAGGTTTTAAACATTAGGTTAGTTTTCAGGTATACAGAATAGTTTAAGAATGTTGTAGTTCAAACACATTTTAAACTGATAACTTTTAATTGGATTGCTTAATTGAAGCACCTTATTAATTGCTAAGAGTATTTAAATGAAGCAGTGTGTTGTAACCATTAGTCTGAAGAAATCCCCGTTTGTAGATGAAAGCGCTCACTTGTAGTTCTATAACAGCGTAATTATAGTGTGTTTTCGTGTGTTTTATTGGATTTTATCTAGTGGATTTTACTTCGTGAATTAAACTTCGTTTTTGTGCTATTCTGCCATCGTTTCTTTTTAAATTGAGCATTGAGGTTAGGGAGAAGAGTTAAAACCTTTACAGATCCCTTACAGATTGGGGGAGATAGATATGGGAAATAATAAAGGTGGACAAAAAATATACCATGGAAATGGTCCTAAGCTGCATCTTGGACACATCAGAAATTAAAAATATTATCAACAATAATTGGCATGTTTTGGGCTGGGATCCCATGGTTAATCATGTAGTAGCTGAAGTGCCAGTTTTTATAAATAAAAAAAATAGACATTTAAGGGACAGTTTTGAAAGGGAAAGAAGCACAGATGGACCCAGTGATACAAGAGTTAGGGGAACATATGCATGCAGTCAGTGAAATTGGTGTAAATTTGTAGCAAATTGTCCTTTCTTTATAGTATCAACACAGAAAGAAGCAATGCACATCCAAAATATTATTAACAACACCACAAATAATGTAGTGTATGTTGCTGAAGGGTCTATGTTAAATGTTCGAGCATCCAAAATGTCACACATTACATGGTTGAGACCAAATGTTCAACATTTGGATGTTCGAACATAAAAAAAAAAAAAAAAAAGGAAACACAGAAAAAAACACTTTAACAGTGTAGGCAGGGTGGCAAGCACCCCCCACATTCCCCCTACTTAAATATACCAACTCTGAGACGCACTTCAGTGCAGAAAAGGGAAATTCTCCCTATCTACACTGAACAGTGCCGCTGAAAGTCTTATCTTTGAGCATTCAAAATTTCGAACGTTTGGTCTCGACGATTTAACATTCGAAATTTTGAGCGTTCAAAGATGTGACAGGTACCCGTTGCTGAATGCTCCACATGCCAATCAGTTTATCTCAGGAGAACTAGGAAGCTGAACACTAGGATTTATGAGCATTGTCACACAGTATAGGAGAGGCACAAAAAACACATTATATAAACACGTTTTGAAGTAAAAAAAATATGAGATTTATTTTTATGTGACTTGACGCAATAGAACCACAAATTGAGGGGAGATGCTGAAAATATTTTATAACTGAGAAAGTATGAATGTCAGACATAACTTAATACTATACATACAGAGGGTCTTAAATGTAAAACAAAGATTAAAGAAAAAATAAAAATGATTTTAAGTTATTGGTTATTATATGTAATAATTGATTGTAATATATATCTTTTGTGTGTTTTTTGTTACGTTTTATAATATTTCAAAAATGAAGACAGATACAGTTCTTTCTCTCTTTTAGTGGCTTTTATTAACTACAGTACACATATGCGGGAGCCTCATGGAAAGCACCAGGGAGACTCCCAGAACAAAGGAATAAACAAGCTTATATATTGGTGATATTGCTGACAATACAAAAATAGAGAAATGAACCAATTAGACCATTATACAGGGCAATTAACCAATCAAAGGTTTACACGTAAACATAAGACAATTCACATCATCATATCTCTAGGCAAAAGAAGGAAAATCGGATGTATTTCCATATAAGGCACATTTCCTGCTTTCAGGCAGATTCTTGCTTTTAAGCATTTTCTCGTTGTTCAGAGTTCACTCAAAGTTCATAGTAAACAATACGTTTTAATACATGCAGACTGTCACATACTCAATTCCGTCAAACACATGCTTTGACTGTTCATATTTTACAATCCCCCATTTGATGCTGTGTAAGCATCATCACTTAACCTATCATACATTTGCCCCAAATCTAACATAACCATGCTACTGGCCTTTTCATTATTTGAAGACATTGTCATTTTATCATCTACATTCATAGTTGCAAGCATATAAAAATTAGGCACTTTTTTCACAGTTTTTGAAGACATTAATTTCAAGATCAGTGCTTTGATTAGGAATAAGACAAGAAAAGCAACAATTGCTAATACTGCAATTAATAAAATCAACTTTTAACATTCCACCTCCCCAACCTGAGAATAGGTTGGTTAACCATTCCCACGTTGAAGCATTGGCATCCTTGGCCTTTGAAAGTTCGGAAATTCTTTGTATCAGTTCAAGATGACTTTCAATATTGTGCTGATTATCAGGGATAAATGTACAGCATTCCTTTTGGATTAAAGCGCAAGTTCCTCCTTTTGCTGCAAGGGTGAAATCGAGAGCCATACTATTTTGGAGTACTACAGCCCTCATAGCAGTCAATTCATCAGTCACTAATTCTAAGGCAGAAAATGTTGCATTGCTTAGTATTTCAAGTAATTTAGATAGTTTTCTGTTCCCAAATTGATTTTACTGCTTTGTATGACGGAATTATACCAACCCGTGATATGACATCATCACCCAAGTCCATATGGGAAAGTCCTTTGGTACTAGCATGAGCTAAGTCATGATGATAGGTCCAAGAAGCATCAACGTGACCTAAAGGATTAGCAGGCTTCTTAACCTCTCGAACATTTCAAATCTTTCCTTTAGGTAATGCAGATGCATGTCGAATAGCTGGAACCAGATAGCCCAGGAAACAGCTACCAGACCAGTCTCCTGGTAGCCATTTATATGCTTTTCTTCCACACACAAAATAACAATTCTCTACTTTAATGGTGATGTTGATAGGCTTAAAATGACTCCCGGTGTCATGTAGTCCTTGGAATATCTTTGAATAAACAGTTTCTATTTTCTGGGAAAAGTTAGATATAGAGTCCTTAACAAGTCTTTTTAGAGGTGAAAAGTCTGTTACACAGCCCGAATTGTCCATAGTGCAGTTATATACCACTGTTTTGTTACAATGGCTCCACCCGACTCTGGTTTTACCAAGTTTTTGAAAACACACAGTTCCATTTTGACGGAGGAACAACTGTAATGCTATTTTGTCTTTTGAAATGACATTTGATGCATTGTAGGTCAAATTTGTCCAGGTTTCTTTAATTCCTAAAGGGACTATATTTAACATCAATCCCCCATGAACAGTAGTAATAGCTGTGCAAACCCAACAGTCTTGAGACGTTGAGGGATGATGCATATGTGTACTTGATTGCTTGATAAGTGTTGAAAGGTGGATGCCATACAGCTCATTTGGTATGAGTTGTGAAGGAAGCAGGAAATAGGAATGGCCACAGTAAAAATAGCAAAACAACAAGAATAATTACCAAAATCGGTGTGCAATATTTTTGTGGAAATGTTGGTTGTGCCCGAGGAGTTTGTATAATTGTATCAGTCATTTTTAAGCACTGGTACAGTATGGCTGCGAGTGCGAGTAGCAATAGGTGGAGAATCTGGAGTAACAAAAGGTAGAGGTTGTTGATATTTAGACGGAATTACCTTTTTGACATGTGAGATATGAATCCAGGTGGATGAGCCTTGTAGCCGAACTGCTGAAGAAGTGGTCAGTAGAACCAGGAATTGACCCTTCCAGCATGGCTGAAGAGCTGTTTTTTGAGAAAATGACTTGACATATACTCAGTCTCCTGGTTGTAGTGCTGAGGACAAGAAAGGATCAGGAGTTTGCTGAGCTGCTGCTACCTGTCGATGATGAAACTGTAAAAAAGAAACAAGAGAAGTGCAATACAAGAGAATATTATGATTAAATTTACCATATTTAGAAAAGGGTGGTGGTGGAGTCATGGGCATTTGCATATGGTGGCCCATGGGAATTTTGTGAGGAGAAAGACCTTTAATAGAATGTACTTGTGCTCTCATAGAGAGCAAGGCTAGAGGTGGTGCCTGTACCCAAGTTAGGCCCGTTTCAGTAGTAATTTTAGCCAGTCTTGTTTTGAGTGTCTGATTTATGCGTTCGATAAGGCCGGATGCTTGTGGTCTATAGGGACAATGAAACTTGAGAGTGATGCCTAACATTTTACAAAGTGAATCAATTAATTGAGCAGTAAAGTGTGTTTTACGATCCGAATATATTTGACAGGGAACACCAAAACGAGGTATTAAATTATAACAAAGTTTCTTAGCAACAGAAATAGCATCATTCTTAGCACATGGGTAGGCTTTTAACCACCCAGAAAAAACATCAACAACAGTTAAAACATACTTAAAATGAGTACAAGGTGGAAGTTTAATAAAATCCCATTGCAAAGCGCAGAATGGTCCCAATGGTTTAGGTATGGGTTGTGTGGGAGCCATGGTGCCCTTTGAAATGTTGTACTGTAAACAAGTGGGGCACATGCTCAAGAAATGTTGTACAGAAGCAGAAAGACCTGGGGCAAACCAATCCTTTTGGATTTGTTTTATTAATGTGTGTACCCCAACATGAGCTGGCAAGTGATATGCTTTAATAAGAGAATTTAACATGGACTTTGGGCAGACCAGTCTGCCATCTGAATGTTGCCAAATGAGATCAGAGCATTTAAAACAACCTTGATCCAGCCATGATTTTTTTTTTTAATTCTGGAGCTTCAGTTTGTAATGCTTTTAACACTGTAGTATCAAAAGTAGCTATTGACTGTAGAGGCTGCAGAATTTGTCCCTGAACAGTTTGTGAAAGAGCAGCCTGTTTTGCAGCCCAGTCAGCAAAGTTATTGCCTTTGGTTTTAAAGGAGTCATTGGATTGATGGGCTGCACATTTTACAACAGCAGTTTGAGATGGTAACAATAAATGTTTTAATAGGTTATTTATATAAAAATGATTTTTAAAGGGAGACCCAGAGGAAGTTAAATATCCGCGTCCTTTTTATAGGATACCAAAATCATGAACAACCCCATGGGCATAGCGGGAGTCAGTATATATAGTGACAAATTTGTCCTTAGCTATTTTGCATGCATGCGATAGGGCTACCAGTTCCTCAGCCTGTGCGGAAGTTCCTGGGGGTAATCGTGCTGATTTTAAAACTTTAGTCGGTGAACAGACTGACCAAGCTGCTTGGAATTTTCTGGAGTTTGTTCGTAAACAAGATCCATCAACAAAAATAATCAAATCCAGATTTTGCAAAGGAGTATCATACAAATGTGTAACCTAGGAGAAAGAGCAGAGTTAACTACAAGCATACAATCATGTGGTTTGCCCTCATCCGATGTCGGTATTAAAGAGGCAGGGTTCAGTGGTGGGCAGTGTATTACTTGTAGGGAGGGATTATTTATTAAACTCTATTCGTATTTAGTAAGACGTGCATTGGAGAGATACTGTGTTTTGGTTTTTAAAAGTAATGCCCGAACTGCATGCGGGACTGCTAAAATTGTTTGGTGTCCCAGAGTCAGTGGGGCTGCCATATCAATCAAAATAGCAGCAGCTGCCACTGCTCGCAAGCAAGCTGGGTAACCAGAGGCAACCGGATCTAGCTGAGTGCTATAATAAGCAATAGGCCGGTAGCCTCCAGTGCGTTACTGGGTCAAGAGACCCAAGGCAGTTTTGTTTCGTTTACAGCAAAAGAAAATAAATGGTTTTGAATAATCAGGCAATCCTAGTGCTGGAGGATTTACTAAGGCTGTCTTTATAGCCTGAAAAGCGTCCTCGTGGTGTGACATCCAAGGTAATGGGTCTGTCATTTTTTTTTTATAAGTTGTAATAGTGGAACTGAAAGTTTTGAAAAATTAGGTACCCATTGTCTACAATATCCCGCTAGGCCTAGGAATCCTCGAAGTTGTCTCTGTGTTGCAGGTCGTGGGGCTTTTTGATTAGAGATTATGCAATTCGGGAGTATTTCTCGAGAACCCATTGAGATGATATGTCCCAAATATTGCACTTTGTCCTGACAAAATTGTAATTTGGATTTATTTACTTTGAATCCGCGTGCAGCTAAAAAATTTAACACTAAAAGGGATTCTTTTTTACATGAATCACAGTCCGGTGAAGCTATCAGTATATCATCCACGTATTGAACTAGAACAGAACGTGACAGTAGTCGGAGATCCTGTAACTGTGCATCTCTCTAGAGAATAAGGTTGGGAATTTTACATATCCTTGGGGCAATCGAGTCCAAGTATACTGTTGGCCCTTGTATGTAAATGCAAATAAATACTGACTATCAGGATGTACTGGAATAGAGAAAAAAGCTGATGAGATATCTATCACCGTGAAACATTGTGCGTTAGGTGGGATACAGCTTAGGATAGTAGCTGGGTTTGTTACAATCGGGAAGACGAGTAAAACAGCTTTATTAACTTTCCGCAAGTCTTGAACAAATCTATAAACTTGTTTTCCGGGTTTCTTTACCAGCAATATTGGGGTATTACATGGACTTATGGTAGGTACTATGATCCCTTGTTGTTCTAATGCAGAAATAACAGGGGAATGCCAGTGGTAGCCTCATTTGTCAAAGAGTATTGAGGCACTCGTGGTAACTTTGCTCCCGGTCGTAGGGTTATTTTAACAGGAGTAGCTGAGGTCAAAAATCCAACATCATTGTCATGAGTAGTCCACAAGTGAGAGGGTAGGGAATGTAAACATTCATCTCTGCCAGAATGAGGCTGGGTACACATCGTCTGTAAAATGGCTGAGTCGTCCAGGGCTGCTAAGGTACTATCTTGTTGGTCTGAAGGTACTTGGAGATAGACTCCATCTGCTGTGCAAAAAATGGTAGCCCCCATTTTGCAAAGCAAATCTCTCTCCAAAAGATTTAACAGTGCTGAAAGTCCTACTAGGAATGCATGATTATCCTGTAGGGGTCCCAAGGTAACTGGGACTGGAATAGTTTTGGAGTATTTGATAGGTATACCAGAGACGCCCACTCCTCTAGTTATTTTGTCAGAGAGGGGAACATTCATGGCTGCTTTGCCAGCTAACATGGATTTAGTTGCTCCGGTATCAATTAAAAATGGGTAGGGTTTATTTTTAACTAGTAACATTACATGCGGTCCATTCTGATCCACAGGAATGAAAGGACACAATTGCTGTTGCTTCTGTTTAGGGAACCTTCATTGAGGTTGCTGCCAATTGGACGGTGTCCAAGTAGAATTCCATTGTTGTGTCGTATCAGTGTATGGTGCTGGTTGCTCAGCCAATTATGGGCATTCATTTTTTCAATGACCGGATTGGCCACAGTTGAAACATTCCATCTGATTACTAGAATTTTGGGGTGGAGCCAACTGTGTGCTCTGCCAATTTTGTCTATTTTGATTCCCGGGTCCTTGGCGTCCACCCCTTCCTCTTTCCCATCCTCGTCCTCTACCCCGTTGACCAAAAGCATTACACATTTGTATTTGTGCTTTTACTAATTTTTCCTGTAAATCCTTCTGCTCTTTAGCTAAATGGTCAGAGAGGTATTGTACCTGTTGGACTAACTCATGCAGGTCTAAACTAGGCCAATTTAAACACACTTCTTTTAATTTGTCCCTTACTTGAGGGCGTAGCCCATCCACAAAGGCGGCTGACAGTCCGCTTTGTGCTGGTCCTTCGGTGGGTTCAGGGTACCCAGAATATGCCTCAAATGCGTCAGTGAGTCGATGTAAGTATTTGTCTATAGGCTCATCCTCTTTTTGTATGATTGATTTGATTTTTGACCAATTGGGGGTAGGTGGTACAATTACAGTAATGGAATCACCTATACATTGTCTAACCGTTTCAAATCCAATTTTTTCCTTGCGTGTTGTGTTTTGGTATTGGTGTAGGAACATTAGCATGATCCCAGATACGTTTTATAAGATCAGCTGGTACAGCGTACTGTAGGACAGCTCTAACCTCTTCTATGGTAGGATTTTGCAAGCAGATATGTCCTGCCAGTACTTATTGAAACTTTGCTGGGTTATTGCGAATAGGCGGAAGTGATTTGGTAATGGCTTGAAAATCAACTGCCGACCACGCCCTAGGCACTACTACTGTGGCCGGTTGCCCTGCATCTCTAGCATGGGCTGGATTTGGGACTTCTCTTAACGGAAATATTTTCTCTTTATCTGATGGGCTGGTGCCCGATTCAGAGTCAGAGTCCGGATTAGATTTATCCGGTCCACTGTGATCGTTGTTGCCTTCAATTAGAATTGGACATTGTTTATAAATCTTACCCTTATGTAAATATACGGCTTTCTTATCATAATATTTCTTTGACTGGCTAGGCCTAGGGTCAAAAAGCATTTGTGCTTTTTTTATTTTTGAACGGGTTAAACTAGGTGATGACTTACTGGAGGGTTCTGTTTGTTCAGGTTGCTGTATGAGCTGTCTACTGGATTGACTGTCCAATACCTGAATTCTTCTTTCAGACTCGAGTGCAGTGTGTTCTTTTTTCCGCCGACCCCCGCCCTCTGTTGTAGAGCTTACTGCTCCGTCTTGAACTTGTGAGGGCTGGTATAATGGTGAAGGAGCTGTAGGGGGTGGGGGAAACCAGGGGTTATCATCTTCAGATGATTCAGTTATTTGTAATTTATTTAGTTCTTGTACAGGATATAAACCTTTAAGGGGCGGTTCCTTTAAACGTTTTTTGTTTGCTACATCTAGATTAGTCGCAGTTCCTTTATCTGCTCTTTTAGTTTCTTTTGATTATCTTTAAGACTACTAACGACCGTATCCTTTTTTCTTTCTTTGGCTTCGCACATCCAATCATTAAATGTTGCCCAACACAACCCTGGTAATCTTCCTTTTTTTTTAACCTCTTTTGTAAATTAATTAATACACCTTTATTAAAACTACCGTTTTCAGGAAAGGCAAGATTATTGTCATTTTTAGTTAGGGCGATCCACTGGTTTAAATACATACAACTGTCCCAGGACACCCGATAAAACATATAACCAGCTGATGTGCCTCTTTCTGGCTCATTTATTTTTCCCGCACTCACTCCCATTTTCACACAATAAGCTATACTTGTTTAACACAGGTTTAGCTAAGGCGTTATATAAACGTCTTTTTACCCCTTTTCATTTTTCCTTTTATACTTATGACACCAGTATTTCCGTATTACCCCACTCTCATACTGCACATTTAAAAGCAGAGAAAAAATGCATGCCACTTACCTTAAAACAAGTGAATGAGAGAAATGATATCTTTTTCTGCACAAAAAAAAAAATTCAAATCTTTAAGACAGACAGAGAGATGAAGAAAACACTGCAAAAATGGAAAAATCTGTTATGGGCCCTTTTATTAGCAATATTTCTTTCACTTCCTGACTTCTGCAGCTTGTTCCCAATTCAGATCCGAGTAAACGGCACCAATTGTTATGTTTTATAATATTTCAAAAATGAAGACAGATACAGTTCTTTCTCTCTTTCAGTGGCTTTTATTAACTACAGTACACATGTGCAGGAGCCTCATGGAAAGCACCAGGGAGACTCCCAGAACAAAGGAATAAACAAGCTTATATACTGGTGATATTGCTGACAATACAAAAATAGAGAAATTAACCAATTAGACCATTATACAGGGCAATTAACTAATCAAAGGTTTACCCGCAAACATAAGACAATTCACATCATCATATCTCTAGGCAAAAGAAGGAAAATCGTATCTATTTCCATATAAGGCACATTTCCTGCTTTCAGGCAGATTCTTGCTTTTAAGCATTTTCTCGTTGCTCAGAGTTCACTCAAAGTTCATAGTAAACAATACGTTTTAATACATACAGACTGTCACATACTCAATTCCCTCAAACACATGCTTTGATTGTTCATATTTTACATTTTGTATTATTAATTTTTAGTGTATGACTATTTTATTACTTTTGAGGTGGTAATTATTAAATCATTGCGTTCATTTCTGTTAATTGCATGTTACCAGAGTCTAATGAAGTCATTTTTAGTGACAAAATCGCTTACTCTGTGTAATTAAAGTGTTCATGAGCCTTTTCTTAGTTTTTTTACTTTCCAAGCTGGTGTTCTATTCAATTGTATTATATTATAATTTTATAGATTAGTCATGTTTTGATGTAGTTAATTGAATCTTAGTTTAGGGATTTTGAATTTGGTCCATTTTGCTATTGCTTTCTGATTTTCTAATCGTGATTAGTATGCTGGTTTATTTTTTATTCTTTTAAATTTATTTGTTGTTTTAACAAGAAATGTAATATCCAGGCGTTGATTTAGGTGGGTAGTATTGTTTTTGGTGGGAATTTTGTGTGTTTGTGTGTTTGTGTGTGTGTGTGTGTGTGTGTGTGTGTGTGTGTGTGTGTGTGTGTGTGTGTGTGTGTGTGTGTGTAGCTGCTTATGCAACAACACTGTGTGATTTGGTGAGAAAACACTAATGCAATTATTTTAACTACACTACATAGTCACTTCAGAGACATGCAAAGCAGTCACTAATGAGTTTTTGTTTCATGTGACTCTTGATGGCTCAGCAATGCTAGTTAGCTTCATAGTGCTACTAGAGCACAGTACTGGAGCATTATTAGCACTACAGAGCTAACTTCTCTGAAAACTCCCTTAGATTTTGTATTTATCTGATGTTTGTTAACTAGTACGTGAAGTGGAACAAGGACCCTTTTGAGCTACAATCCTGGCCAACTTGGCTATGTCAGTACACATACAAAAGTAAAATAATTTTATATAATAAGATGCAAACAGATTGCGTCTATATCACGTTATCAAAAGTTTACTTAATCGAATCAATAAAGGTCAAACTTTATTGATCGATTAAGTAAAACATCGAATAACATAAAAAAAAACAAATTAAAAAAAATAAATAAATGGCGTAGGCAGGGGGCAAGCCCCCCTGCATCCTCCCACCCCCCCTACTTAAATATACCAGCTCCGAGACCGCACTGCATTGAGGTAAATGAAAATCTCCCCTTACAGAGATTTACGTGTACTTGCACAATGTTCTTCACTTTCGATATTGTCGTGCCGACAATATCAGACTCGATATTGTCAGCTTACAACAACGTGAAGTAGACCCAACAGATCAATACTTATGGCACAAAGAATCCTGAAGTAATGAAAAATACATTACATGGTAGTTGCTTCTAAAGATGGCACTAGACATATACAAAAAAATTAGAATTAAAAATTCAAGTGTGATTCACTTATTTTGAGAAGTGTAACTGGTTGGTGTGCAAATTGATTTGTATAGAGCATCACAAGAGCACACAAAGAAAAATTGTTTTGTGCTGTAAAGAGTGTAGTGCAGTAAATTAGAAGTAGTTGTTATGGAAATTATAGTACACAGATTAAAACTGATAACTAGGTAAAGTTTACTAAAAAGGAGTTTATTTATGTAACGAGCCAGAACCCTGACACTTCTCCCTTAGCATATTATATTATCAGTATGGAGATGGAGAGATGATTTAAAGTGAGAAGAGTTTACTTGAAATGAGGGGTGTTATATTATAATAATCAGGGTTAGGGAAGAAAGGAGGGGGGGGGTGGTAAAGAAGTGCATCAGCCAGAATCTGAGAAGCACCTATATGTGTTTTTCTCTAGCAAGTGAGAATGGAGAGCCTTCCTGAAATACAGTTTTGAGCTTGCTTGATAGGTTCAGGAAAATAGTTTCATTACAATGCAGGACGTTTAGAGAAATACCTTTCACAGGTAGTGAGGATAAATGAAAGCCTGGAAAAAAGAAGTGGATTAGAATTTCTAAGGGACTTTGATACATAATTTGTTGAGCAGTGAAGACAGTAACTTTGTTTAAGTAGTTTATAGATGTGGGTATTAAGGGGAAATGAGGCTCTGTAATCTAGTGGTAGCTGTTTACTTTTACTGAGTGTAAGACAATGGTGTTCATATTTACTGGAGAGGTGACTAAGTCTAAGAATTTGATTGTCAGCTTTTTGAAGCTTTATCATATTTTGTGATAAACCCATGACGATGATGGGCAGACCATACCCGAGCTTAGATAGAAGAACATTAATGGCTCATCGAGCATCAACAGTAAGAAGTTGAGAGATCCTGTAGGACAACCTTAGTTGACCTAAGACTTTATGAATCTGGGTTTCCAGATATTTGTAAATGGAGAGATGCTGGACAAAGAGGAGGCCTAAATATCTGTTTAGTGATGTAGGGAATGGGGGAACCCAAATGATATGTAATAGTTAAGTTTGTGAATTGGCATTAACTTTTGCTCTCCACCAAAAATCATTAAGGAGTTTTTTTTCTGGTATTGACTTATAATTTGTTATTATTATGATGCCATTTCCAAATAGCAGAAAAGTCATCCTTAAGTTTATTCTGTAGGCAGGATAGAGTTTTATTGCCTTTAAGAAGGACAATATGTTACCAGATGGCCAGCTAACTGGCTCACTGATAGACCCACTCAAAGTAGGGGAAGCCACCTCTAGTAGTAGACCCGTAACGAGCGGTGTACCCCAAGGATTTGTCTTGGAGCCTCTACTGTTTGGGTTATACTTTTCTGAGGTGCAATCCAAAAACAGTGGTCTGTGGCTGACCAAGTTTGCAGATAACTGCAAGTTGGGTGCTGTCTTAAATTCCCTTAGTGATGTGAACATCCTCCAAGAGGGCCTTCCCAAACTGACTGATGCCAAAAGCATGGCTTCAAACTGAATGCCAACAAATGCATCATTATCCCATTTGGGGAAAATGTCATCCCCACTAATTATCACATTAATTACAATGTACTAAACATGCAATCAGTCATGAGGGACTTGGGCACCCATGTTGATAGCAACCTGACTTTTGACTACCACGTTGCCTCTGTTGTACAGAAGGCTTTCTACATGGCCTACCTCATAAATAAGGGTATTTCATCCAGGAACAAGGAGGTCATAACATCCCTGTACTCCTTTATCAGACCCATTATCGAGTACAGTGCCCCCTTCGACATGTACCTTGCCAAGCACATGCAGCAGTTAGAGAGACCACAGAGGTTCCCGACCAGGAAAATCCAGGGTCTGAAACACCTATCCTATACAGATAGGCTAAAAGCCCTGTCCCTCTGCTCAGTCTCATACAGACTGTTCAGAGGTGACCTGTGTCTGGCATACAAGGCCAATTCAGACCCAGACTTGATGGAGTTGCTGCATATCCGTAAGACAAACTCCACTCGTGCAACCCGCATGCAAGGCCATAACCTGGTCTGTGACGTTAATAGAACTTGTTGCCGGGATAGATTTGTGTCCCAAAGACTCCCCCGTCTGTAGAATAGACTCCCTGTCCATGTCAAGCAGAGTACCTCTCTAGCCCTCTTTAAGTGGAGCCTAGACGACTGGATGGGAAACAGAAAATATGCCCCTGGGATCCCACCTGTGTCTCTGCTGGACAGGGGAAACAGGTGCTGACTTTGATGGAACATGGGCAAAATTCTTGGCTAGGCTTATAAGGGCCTCCTGGCCAATATCCTAGTATCATCCTATGAACCTGTGAACCTATATCATCCATGTAGTAAAGCCAGTTTGTGTGAGGGAGATATCAGGGAAGGTCATTAAGGATGAGTGAAAAGAGAAATGGACTTAGACTTGTGGAACACCTTTATGGGATGATCCTAAAATTTGGGTGTAGCTAGGTCCAGTGAGAGTTGAGGTGTGAGTGAAAAGATTAGTTTTAAACTGCATAATTGGAAATTCGTGAAGTAGGAAGTGGTGATTTTCCATGTCAATTGCATTAATACGATTGAGGGAGATAGCTGCAGAAATTTTACTGTGCCTCATGTTGGAATAAATCTGATAAGTGAGAGAGGGTATAGCAGTAGTAGTGTTATAACTGAGGCAGAAACCATATTCTCACTGATTGAGACAATACAGTTGTGTAAGTTTAATTTACCATAAAAGTAGATGTTCAAAGTTCACTGCTGCAGTATCCTTAGCTATATGTATTATATCCTGCCAAGGATATAACAGCCAGCCACTTCTAAAACTTCAGAGCACCCAAACTGTCAACCACCTCAAACTGAGCTGACTAAAAGGCAAGTTTGGGCACAAAGCCCTTCAGAGCTTTCTGCCAGTAAAGAGATGGAGGCTGACTCCTGAAAGGACAAGGCTGGGATTAACAAAAAAAAAATGTCCACACCCTGGCATAAAGAACATACCAAAAAAAAACAAGGGGGGGGGTTGAGGGAGGGTATGTCTACTGCAGCAACGATCATATGAACATCTCCTGTTATGGTAACTTCAGCTTACACAACTGTATTATATTCTTATTCATCACTGCTTCAGTAGCCTTAACTCTGTGGGTAGATTACCACAGCTAACTATTTTTATGAAGTGGAAGGAGAAGGGTCCAGGAGCCCCTGGAGAATGGTCCTAGCAAAGCTTGATCTAAAAATAGAAAAGGAATCCAACTTATAATGCTTTGTAAACGTATGTACAGAGGACCAAGTAGCAACTTCTAGAATATTCTAGAATGCAAACCTTTCAAAAAGTCATAGAAGAATTCAAGGTCCTTGTTGAGTGGGCCTTAACCTTGCCTGGGATAGATTTGTTATAATGAGTATAACAAGAGGTAATAGCCTTAGACAACCATTTGAAAATAGGTTTACCTTTATATCATCGATCACACTTTGTCGAATGGCCACTTAATCGAAGCATTTTACGCGAACCGAAACTGCAAAAAATTTTAAACATCGAAAACATTCGACATTTCCGGCCACGTAACACCTCCACACCATTGCTACCATGGGTCAAAAAGGGGCTAGGTTTTGTCGTTCGCATATTCGGAATTCAACATTGGAGACGTTTGCATTTCGGCATTCGCGGAAGTCGTGTCGCCCATATCGAGATCGACGATATAAAGGTAAACCTTGAAAATAGTCTGTTTTGACACCAGTTGTCCCTTCTTCTTACCTTCCTAAGAAATGAACAATCGACCCAATGATCTGAAAGATTTAATTCTATCAAGATAGTACCCGAGTTGTCTCTGGACATCAAAAGTATGGAATATCCTTTCTCCCTCATTTTTTAGGTTCAGGATAGAAAATGGGGAGATGGATTGTTTGACTTAAAACTCAAATACAACTTTCTGCATAAAAGAAGAATTAGTTCTCAAAGAAACCCTGTCCTTGTAAAAGATGAGGTAGGGTTAACTTACAACTCAGATACCCTTCTTGCAGCGGTCAGAGCAATCAGTAAAACTGTTTTCCATGTTATGAACCTCAAGTCAGACAGATTAGCTAGTTAAAATGGAGCAAGTGTTAATTCCTCTAACACAAAATTAAGATCCCAAGGATGGGCCACTGGTTTATTTGGAGGCCTTTTATACAAAACCCCTTTCAAGATCATTTTGACATGTGACTGCCTTGAAAGAGGAGGATCCACGGGCAGACATGCTGAAATGACCAATACATTAACCTTGATAGAGGCATAAGAAAGACCATAGGAAAGTAACTAAAGTAACTTGCACAGATATTGTAAAACCAGAGAACAACTAGCCCTGCAGGGGTGCTAGTTATGTTGTTGGCACCAGTTAGAAAACCTTTTCCATCTGATAATATATGATTTTCTAGCAGCAGGCTTTCTTGCCTCCATTAGTAGATAGTAGACATGCAGTCAGCTGAAGGTGATGGAGTGTATCAAACGTCCCATGTTCTTGTGTGAGTAGATCCATTGTCTGAGGAGGCTTGTTGTAATTGCTCCTGGCCATTTCCAAAAGAAGAGAGAACCACAGTTGTTTGAGCCAAAAGGTAGTCACCACAATGATCTTGGGGGAATTCTTCTGAATCTTCAGAAGTACCTTGGATATTAGTGGAAATGGTGGAAATGCATACAAGAACATTCCTATCCAAAGAAAAGATATCTTTCTTCCAGCCTTTTTGCATGGAGTCATGGAACAGAATTTGGCCAGTTGATTGGTCAGAAAGAAGGCAAATAGAACTTCTTGAGGAATTCACAGATGGATCAAATCTTGAAAGACTCCTAGACTTAGTTTCCACTCTTGTGGGTCTGCCCTGGGCCTAGTTAGTTTGTCTGCCACACAGTTTTGCTCTGACAGAATGTAGGATGCCTGTAGAGTGAGGCTGAGCTTTGAAGCTATATGCCAAGCTAACATGGCTAGTCTGCAAAGGGGGGTATGAACTGGTTCTCCCTTATGCTTGTTAATGTACCATATGACTGTGGTATCATCTGTAACCACCTGAAGAGGTCCTGGGGACCAAAGATTTTTCAAAGAATTGACTGCCTTGATCAGGACAAGCATCTACTTGAAATTTTTGTGCTTACATCTGTCCTTAGTGTCCCACATCCCCTGCACTTTTATCTCTCCTGAAACTGCTCCCTAAGCGAAGACTGAAGCATCTATGGTGGCCAACTGCTTTGGAGCAGGGAGGGAGAAGGGGAGACCGTAACTTAAGGTTGTCTGTTGTGTCTGTCAAGTGATTTCTTTTCTGAAAACTGCCAGTAGTGGGATCTGAAAAGATAAAGGGTGTTGATGCTGGGACCAAAGAGATTTCAGATATCACTGTGTCTTTCTCATATGGAGGCTTGCAGTGGGTATCATGAGAATAATAGATGCTGTGAGACTCAAAATCCTGAGGTATTCCCTCACAGAAACTGAAGTCTGAGTAGAAAACCTTAGAAATAAATCTAAATAAAGATCTATGTTTTTTCTCTGGAAGAAAAGCTCCTTGAACTGTGATGTCTAGTTAACATTCCAGGAATACAATCCTGTGTGAGGGAGTCAAGAAATACTTTTGAATGTTCTCTTGAATCCCAGCATGTGCAGAAGATCTTTCTCTCAAGAGAACGATTCCTGATATTTTGAAAAAGACACTGCAAAGATAAGTAAGTCATCTAAATATGGAAAAAATCTGAATACCCTGTAGCCTGCAATGAGCTATAACTGGAGCTAGTCACTTTATGAACACTCTTAGTGCAGTGGATCATAGTAAGGATAACGCAGTGAACTGATAATGCAATCCAGACACACATAACCTTAAGAAATGCCTGAAGTCTAAAGGAATAGGAATGTGATGATAAACAACTTTTAAGTCTATTCTTACCAGAAAATGTGAAAAAGGAAGATGAGGCAGCATGTTATGAGGTGACATCATTTTGAATTTGGACACTATTGCAAACAGGTTTAGGAACAAACGATCCAGAACTGGTCTCCAAGTGTTTCCTTTCTTTGGGGCTAGGAACAACCTTGAGTAAACCCTGTTCCCCATCTGGGAAGGAGGCACTGGTTCTATCACTCCTTGGGGTAACATATGATGAAGAACAGTTGGAAACAAAACAGTCTGATCTACAAGATGAAGACTGACCCCTTGGAAAGGAGGAATTTCCTCCTACTGCCATCTGTAACCTTGATGAATGATTTTCACAGCCCACTTATCTGAAACAATCTGTTGCCAAAAAGAGATGTGGAGATTTAGACGTTCTTGAAGAGAAAGGACGGCCAGGGTGGGAGGGTGTCACAAGGTCTCTTGAATAGTCATTCAGATTTGCTGGAGTGTCCTTAATTTTGGGAGGTTTGAGACTTCTTTTTGGAACCTCTTTGCTACCTCTTACATGTCTGTTTACTTGAATTCTGTTCAGACTGTTTATTCTCTTTTTTTGTCAAAACTGGATGAGGAGGAAGAAAATCCTTTAGTTTGGAAATGGAGAGCTGACAATTTTAGACATTCCCTGAGTCAACTTGCTCCTTTCATCACACTTTTCACTCACTTGTGCAGCAGAAGGCCAAACACTAAATCTGTAGTCAAGGGAAAATTTAAAACCTCATTTTTAACATAATCTGGAAGGTTCTGAGAATGCAGCCAAGCAAACCTCCTTAAAACTGTACAAGTGGCCATAGCCCTTGAAAGAAGTATCAACAGAGTCATATACATAATCCAAACAATGAGTAGTGATCTGTTTAACAGAATAAACTAAGTTATTTAAAGCTGATTTTTCTTCACAAGAAGTAACTGTAGATAAAACATTCCTCATACTTTCACAATATGTCAGAATAAACTTTAACTACTAGTACACGTGAGCCCGACAGTTTAAAGTTCTGAAATTCAGTTGTTAACTATGCAGTTTTTCCCATACCTATTAATAAAGTTTCCATCCTTATTAGAAAGAATAGGTTTGGAATTAACTACGTGCTTAACAGCATTAATTCAACTAAGGCTATAGCTGTTGGGTCAAGTTTGGGAATAGTGTATAAATAATTAAAAAAATTGAGGAACTGTATACATACTGTGTACCTTTTTAGGGACAGCTGGCTAGCAATCAGGAAAATTGCAGGACACATCTTCTAAAGCAGACAGGCATTACTATGAATTGCTAAACAGTACAGCAGTGCAAGTCATCTCATTGGTGCAGTGAAAGGTTGCTGCACTATTTTGTATGAATAAACGAAAACAAGTAAACTCTGTAAAACACACAAAGCGAACTGGAACGCAATAAGAGACGGCTGAATAAAAAATCAAATTTAATAAACTCCAAGTAAAGTTAGCGCTTTCGGCGGGACAAATGTACCACTTTCTTCAGACAAAACAGCAGAATAGCAAAGAAGCAAGATTTTATAAAAAGTACATACTGTTGATCCAATGAACATTGAGTGCATTTTTCAATTATATATTGCCATGGAAACCTTAAAGAATCTTGGTAAGCCACAAATTAAAACACAAGTCCTGTTGTCAAATACTACAGGAACTTGATACAAGCTTAAAACTTTTGATTTTACATATGCTACAAATACTAATTAAATGACAGAAAGGCATACAATATGCCAAAATGAAACATATAGGAAACTTGATAAGCACTGCAAGCATACGTTGGAATCAAAGTGCATCCTTAATTTCAGTAAAATACATTACAAACGCAATTTGTGAGATATGTAATATGTCATGTGTATACAAAAATAAATTTAAAAATGACACTATATTATCTAGTGCCTTAAATGAACCACTAAGAATGCACTAGATTACCTTGATGTAAAACAGCGTTTGTTAACTATCACGCTTATTTGTGCAGGTAGATGGATACTATTTTGGATAAAGCCACAGTTGTTCTAAAGCTTATTAGACAGAAATAAATAGGCTTAGGCAGCATACACATGTCTAGCTGCATTGAGTCATTACTGTGAGTACACAAAATGAAACTTTTATCATTGTGTACGACAAAAATAATAAATTGTGCAAAAAATTATTTTTTAAAAATAATAAATTAAATCTATTCCAAACTGACATATATTATAATAAAATATGAATTAACTTTGTGAGGATAAAGAAAATGAATGATAAATTTAATTTATCTATTGTAAGTTAACCATTTAAGGACACATTTGATAGAAAGGGACTCATTAATGCCTGGTAGTAAATGGGCCCTAGTGCGAATTTGCCACATAAGTTCATCTATTTCTAGACGGACTTGCCATGGGCCCCCCCCGTATGTCAGGTGTTCTTTGATGTAAAATGACGAAACTAAAAAAATGCCCACTGTGTTCCAAACTATGTTTAGCTAGGGCATTATTTTCGTCTTTTTTACTAATAGCGTACATATGTTCGTATATCCTGATTTTAATCTTACGCTCAGTTTTTCCAATATAGAAAGCTTTGCAGTGGTTACACAAAGCTGCATACACCACAGATTTTGTTTCACAATTGAAATGGTTATTAACCTTGTATTCTTTACCATTGATAGAAAAATGAGTTCCGACCTTGATGTGCTTGCATTGGGTACATGCACCACATTTGTACATCCCATGTTGTCGATTGGGAGTGTGTTTTTTCTTCGTTCTCTCCAAGATAGTTTTCAAATTGTCCCCCCTCCTATAAGTTATTTTTGGTTTTTCACCTAGAATGATGGATAAACTCTTATCATGTTTTATAACTTCCCAATTTTTATTGATAATTTCTTTGATTTGATGATAATCCAAAGAAAAAGTGTGCAAGAAACTACTGCAATAATTGTTGTTATCGGACGTGGAAGTCCTAGAAGTTCCTACTGATATTAAAGAGTTATCCAAGTTAGCACTAAGCTGATAATTCTCCTTACTGGAAAGGAGAGGGAAGAAATATCCCTCTTCTCGTTTACAAGAAACTTCCGAGATGATACTATTAATCAAATTGAATGGATAACCCCTAGACATAAACATATTCATTAATTTACTACATTCGACCTGAAAATCAGTCATCTGTGACCATCCGTGCTGCCCTAACAATTTGGCCTTTTATGACAGATCTTTTTTGGTGATATGGATGGTTGCTGGAAAAATGTAGTAATGAATTAGAGTACGTGGGTTTTCTGTAAATAGTACTTTTATATCTATTATTGATGGAATCCTTAATTTATTATTATTTTTGTCGTACACAATGATAAAAGTTTCATTTTGTGTACTCACAGTAATGACTCAATGCAGCTAGACATGTGTATGCTGCCTAAGCCTATTTATTTCTGTCTAATAAGCTTTAGAACAACTGTGGCTTTATCCAAAATAGTATCCATCTACCTGCACAAATAAGCGTGATAGTTAACAAACGCTGTTTTACATCAAGGTAATTTAGTGCATTCTTAGTGGTTCATTTAAGGCACTAGATAATATAGTGTCATTTTTAAATTTATTTTTGTATACACATGACATATTACATATCTTACAAATTGCGTTTGTAATGTATTTTACTGAAATTAAGGATGCACTTTGATTCCAACGTATGCTTGCAGTGCTTATCAAGTTTCCTATATGTTTCATTTTGGCATATTGTATGCCTTTCTGTCATTTAATTAGTATTTGTAGTATATGTAAAATCAAAAGTTTTAAGCTTGTATCAAGTTCCTGTAGTATTTGACAACAGGACTTGTGTTTTAATTTGTGGCTTACCAAGATTCTTTAAGGTTTCCATGGCAATATATAATTGAAAAATGCACTCAATGTTCATTGGATCAACAGTATGTACTTTTTATAAAATCTTGCTTCTTTGCTATTCTGCTGTTTTGTCTGAAGAAGGTGGTACATTTGTCCCGCCGAAAGTGCTAACTTTACTTGGAGTTTATTAAATTTGATTTTTTATTCAGCCGTCTCTTATTGCGTTCCAGTTCGCTTTATGTGTTTTACACTATTTTCTATGAATTGCAGACCCTACATTTATCCTTACTCTTGTGGCACATTCTGTGGCTGAAAAGGGTCCATACTGGACCAGTTATGTTAGTTAACAAATAAATAAATACAGATTTTTTCCCTAAGGCATTATAACTATTGTTGCAAAGAAATTATACAAATAGTGCAGATTAAAAAATGTGATTTGGAAAGTCTGTCAATGTTCTTTGAAAAGAAAAAAAAATATTTACTAATCTTACTGTAAGCTTTTCTAATATTTCTTTTAACAAGATTGCATGCTTAGTATCATATAAGATCATTGTAGTGTATGGAGCATGTTAATTATGCTTCTACATTCAGAAAAAGACAAACCAGATAAGCACCAGAGTGGCATGCGACCCAGCCTTAGCAAATGATAAGCACCCCCTGCTTATGTTGTTAAGGTTGGGTCTAGCACCAGGCAGTAAAATTTGCCGGTTCTGAGTAGCAAATGATAGCAGTAGGAAAAAATGTTCCTGCTTGCTTTCTGTACTGGTAACATGTCCCAAACTTCTCAAATAAACTCAATTGTAGAATAACAGGATGTATTAGCATCCATTTCCTGAAGGATACGAACTCTGCAACTTGAATGGATGTCATTTTATAGTGACTTCAATCCACAGAGGTTTGTCTGAAAGCTACAAATTTTATAAAGAACAGACCAAAAATATGATGCAATAATCTGGAAGTCCTGCAGAAATATATAGCCAGTTGAGAGGTATGGAAGGTGAGTGTAAACGTAAGTGACTATGTTACACTACCTCTCTGACATCACTTGATAAGTGTTTTACAGCTTTGAAAGCTGGGAAAACACTTAGTGATTTTTCCCCTGTAACTTGTGGTACATGCAGCAGATAAAGCTACATGCAGTACAAGGAATTATGGTCAGTTCACCAACCATAACTTTCAATTATGTGTTCTCGACATGAATGCCAAGATTCACCTCTCGAGCTTCGCTCTCTCTGAGCTTCAAACACATACAAAGCAGGTTATGATCAGTAAACCAATCATAATCCTCTATGTTGTAGTAGCCACAACTTTGTAATACTTATCCTGCCAAGGATATAGGATGTCTAGCCAGTCTACAAAGCTTCAGGCTCCTTTTCTGTAAACTGTATATTTTGCCATTGCACATGAGTAAGTGCTGATATAAGAGGGACATACGGGCATGCCAAAACCTAGAACTTTCTTGCTGTTAGTATGCTTATGCACACTTTCATCATCTTAGTGGTATTTACCACCAGCAGTTGGCTGTGGCTACAACATTAGATAGATAAATACTACCCTGTTGGGGAACTTTCCTTCTTATTTAGAGAAATTTCAATAACTGTCTCATATATCTATCAGAAAGGGCAAATTATCCAATGGCAGGCAAACACCTTATAAAGATACACTTATCAGTTGTGTTATTTGCCTGCATGAGGAACACCATGTAAGGTCTTGTCAGATTTGTCTGCCTTTTAGTCCAAAAACTTTAAGGTGTAAGCTCAACTCTCAATTTTTTTTTTTGAGAGTAAGTTTTGAGAAATTTGGCAGGAGCAGCCATGTTGTCCTATTTCCCAGCAGGAGTGCCCCCCCCTCCTCCAAAAACCAAACAAGAAAATGTTATCTAAAGAGGTGAGTTACAAACCCTGGATATCTGGTTCTTTTCTACAGTTTGAGATTGAAGACTCTGCTGAGATGCTTACCTAACTCTTGGGCCATCTGTCTACTTCACCTGAGCCTTCTGGTGGCTCCCCTTCAGATGCCACTGTGGCCTTGGAACCTCATGCTTCCTTTCAGATAATTTGTCAGGAAGACTCGCCAGGAAGGGAGAACCACATTTCAACTTGATTGAGAGTGAAGGGGGGCATACATCAAGTACTGGTGAGGGAAGTTTTAGGGTCCTTCATGGAAACCCAACCTATGGATTCTTCACCTAAAACCTAAAACCTTCACCTAAAAAAACACAGAAGCCAAAATTCTTCTCTTATCCTCATACTCCCTCAGACCAAAAAGGGTCTGAGGAGGTCTTGTTTAGTTTTGTGTAGAGCTTATTTAAATCCATCCAGTCCCTTCAATCTTCCTTTCCAGCTTCTTCTGAAAGAGAGCTTATTCTTCCTTTCAAATGGAAGCTCATTCTGAGTCTGATCATAAAAGGTTGGATTATGTCTCATAAATCTCTTTCCCAACTGCTTGTTCAGAATCTGAGTGTACTGTTTCCTCAGATTTACCAAATGAGGAAATCTCTTTTCGATACACCATCTGCAACATATTTTCTTTTAAGTGAGAAGGAAAGGAAGTGTCATACTTTCAAAATAGATATTATGACCTCATTAGCATGGACTTGCCTAAACCTGTGACCATTCCACTGGTCCTGGGCACTTTAGAGGACGCTTTCTTTGCTGCATCAGCTTCCCCAGATTCTCAACTCCCCTGCTCCAAAGACATTTTTTTAGCTATGTTATTTTTATAAAAATGTGCTGCTTTTGTGAACTTCTAATGTTTCTGTGTAAATGTAGGGATTGGAAAGTGTTTTAAATGGGTAGAAAATGTTTCTTAATGTTTTAGTGATTATGTACACTTTGTGACAACTTACCTGTTATTTTTTCTGTCAAAATGCATTGTGTTTTTTTTAGCAATTTTCAATGGGACTATTTGAGGAAGTGTAAGTAGTGTGTGTGTGTTGCTTCTTTACACTTGTTTGACAACCTGCCTTCTGACCAACTCATTCCAGCACTTTAGTCTAGCTGTCAGACCTCTTACTTGACTGCAGCATGGATTCTTATTGTTGACTTTTCTCCTGCTGTACCTAACAGGAAGAAACAACATAATAAAGAGCCCTTGTCACCACAACAGGCTCAGTTAGTGCCCCAGCTGTTGGTGGATGAACCTTCAGTGGCCACCTGTTGTTTCTCAGACCATTCACTTGCTTCTCTGGGTTCTTCTGGTGTAGTCCTTTCAGCCACCATGGACCAAGGTCAACCACATTCTCTACAGCTATTCCAGTGTCTGATACAGGCATGAAAGGACCATTTTATTTTGGTCTGGGGACATTCTGAGGGAATGCATCTTGGAATTACCAGGGGAAAGAGATCTCTTGATAGGGGGTGACTGCCGTTTCTGAGACAGTCTTTTGTTATGGTGTTACCTCCAAAGAAAAAACAAGTTAGTCATTGTATAGCTGAAGAGATGGTGTCTGTTAGAAAAGTTGATTTTTCTTATCATAGCCAGGCAATTGTTACAGGCTGTTAATCCTGGTAATCAGAAATCCTCACCAGAGGGCAGTGTCTCTAAAGAAATTCCTGAGGAAAATCTATCAGAGGACTTTGCTGTAGACAGAGACAGGGCTTCTTCTCCTGTAGATTCCCAAGCCAATAACTTTGATTCTGAGGTAACTCGGTTCTCTCCACTTCATTCGTAGGATATTTCTTTCTCTTATTCTGTTTCCAGGATGAATATGATATTTTTGTAGAAACAGGTAGACTTTCCTCCTGAACTGAATTGCTGTTATGATATGTTACAAGAGGATATACCTCATTCTACACCCATCCATCTCATCTTGCCAGCCTTGGAGGATATGTTTAATGCTGCCTGTAATAATCCTGGCTTTCAACTTTCAGTTCCCAAAAGGTGGCTAGACTATATAAAATACCTCAAGCTAACAACGTTTTGTTCTCGCATCTTAAATCTGGTCCAGCTGCAATATGTACCTCTTTACCAGCTGGGAACAAACTATTACTTAATACCAATCCCTCCACTGTGGAAAAGAAGGAAATGTAATGGGCAAATTTTGTAAGAATATTTTCACTTCTTCCATTTTAGCTTATAGAATTCTTAACTACCATGCACATATGTAGTATATTCTGTTTTGTGCAGACACTTTGAAGAAATACTCTACCTCATTTCTTTCAGAGGATAGCTCCTTTTTAAATTCTATTGCTTCTAATCTTTCACACATATTTAAACATGCTTTGAAAAGTGTGTATGATTCTGCATAATGAGGCTTTGTTTGGCCATTCTGCTATTTAGGAACTCCAACAATTTGATGAAAAAGGGAAGTTAATTCAGTGATTATTTTAAGATTTTACAAGCTCCCCTTTACTAATCTCATAAATTCTCTTTTCCTTTTAAAAAGGAGCAAAAAAGAGATGGCAAGAGGGAAAGAACAAGAAACAGGGATCTTTCCAAAAAAAGGACAGTCTAATGCTTCAGAATGACTCGGCCAGCATTTCTATCCCCCATCTCCACCCTCCTGACCCTATCTGTCTAACTCTGTTTAACTGTTAAACTGTTTCTTTACATTCCCTTTTAGCAATAGATTTTTTTCAGACTCGTGGGTGCTAAAAGTGGTTTAAGGGTTAGAGTTGGCACTGGATAGAAATACCTCCTTTCAGGGGAATAACTCCCCATCCTATGAACCAAAGAGAATTTTTTCCTCAGGTTCTTCAACATTTACTCACACTGGGCATCATAGAACCAGCTCATTCAGATCAAAGGGACAAAGGCTTCTATTCCAGAATGTTTCAGCTTCTAATGAAAAAGCTTTCTTGGAGACCAGTTTTGGAGCTTTCCTTTTTAAATCTGTACGTGAAGGTTCCAAAATTCAAAATGCTGACCCCTCAGACGCTTATCTCTCATCCCTCTTTCGAGTGTCATGGTAACATTAGAGCTGCAGGATGCTTATCATATTCCCATAGTCACAGGCTTCAAGGAATTACTCAGATTCTCAGTGTCTGGATTGCATTATCAGTTCTATACCTTACCCTTTGGTTATTTACTGCTTGAATAGTGTTTATGAAATGTCTAGCAGCATTGATAGGTCCTTGCACACTGTATGGCATTCACATATTTACTTATTTAGACAACTTATTTTGTTTTGCAGTCTTCTCCCAGATGTATAGAGTCATTAACATGGATTTCATTGCTTCTTACCAGTCTAGGATTCTAGATAACTGTATAGAAATCCTTCTTAACTCTATCACACAGGATTGTATTTCTCAGCTGCTGTATACACACTTGTCAGCAAAAGGCTTTTCTTACACAGGAGAAGGTGGGATTTTATCTGGATATGTTCCTGAGCTTCTCCAGTCAGTCTCAGACTTCTAAAGAGAATATCTTAGGATTCTAGGGTTCATGGCTTCTGTGATTCGGATGATTCCTCTCAGCAGGTTACACATAAGAAAATGTCTGTAGTTTGTAAAGAACACAGATCCAACATCTCTATATTCTGGAATTTCAGATCCCAGTTTTGGGTCTTGTCCAAAAGGAACTGAAGTAGTGGAGACAGCAAATAGCTCTTAATCCAGCTGTCCCCTTTTCTCCTCAGATCCCAAGTCAGTCTGTAACTACATGTAACTCAGATTTTGCTTGGGGGGGGGCAGTTTCAGTGCTGGTGAAAATGTAGGGTCTGCAGAATTCCTTAGACAGACTTAACACACAAATGTTAGAGATGTTGGCTCTGATCCATGTCTTAAAATAATTTCATGATCTTCACTCTCCTGTACCTCTTCAGGTTATTACAGACAAAACCACAGTGATGTGATATTTAAACAAGCGGGGGGGGGGGTACAAGTTCACATGCTCTGTGCAGGCTGGCTATGATGGCTTGAGAGGTAGTTTTACAGCATTCCTTAACCTTCCAAGCATCTTACTTTCTGTCAAAACAAAATATAATGGCAGACAAGCTGAGCAGGACCAGGACATGCCATCATAAATGGATATTGTATGAGATGGTTTTCCAGGAGTAGATCCAGTTGAATGGAACACCACAAATAGATCTGCCTTTTTCCTTTCAAAACAGGCAATTGAACAAATTTTGTTCTAGGACTCCTTGCAGGCAAGCCTGGAAAACAGATGCATTTTAATTCCCATGGTTTTAGGAATGTTCCTTTATGCATTTCCACCCATTCCACTGATACCCGGGTAATTTTGAAGATTCATACTGCGGTGGTGGTGCTGCGGTAGCATTCTCGCCTCACAGTAAGGCGTTGTCCTGTTCGATTCTCAGCTAAAGCGTCTTCTGTGTGGAGACATGCGTGAATGGGCGTACCTTCATTGAAGGTTGTGTATCAGGCCCAGCGACTCGGCGCGTAAAAATCTACTGCCAATCATTAGCGGACCGGAGTTCCGTGTGGCGACCCCTAACCGGGAAAAGCCGAAAGACACAACAACATAAAGACACTCCAGAAAATATTGTGGTGACTCCGTTTTGGCCCAGGCAACATTGGTTCTCCCTTGTTATAGAATTATCCAAAGGTATTTATCTCAAGCTTCCTCACAGACTGGACCTACTCACACAAGACAGGGTGAGTTTGATAACCTCAGTTTCAAACAACTAATTGCCTGGATGATTCAGTTTTGATACCATTTAGCCACCCTTTCATGAGGAAGTGTAGCAGGTACTAAAGGAGTCAAGAAAACCTGCAACTAGGAAGTCTTTGTATTGGCATGTGGAAAAGATTTTCTAGTTGCTGCCTAGCCAGTAACCAGATCCCATTAGGGATTATGTACCACTAGTTCCAATATATTTGTGTCCGTTACTTTCCTCTGGCCTGTCTTGCTCTTCTACCAAGGTATATTTTGTGGCTATCTTAGCATGTTACCAATTTATCCTCCCATTTCCTCCCTTCCTGTTTTTAATAAAACAGTTTGTTGGGGGTGGGGGGGGGGGGGTTTACATAGTAGACCTCATAGAAAAATGTACCTCCTCCTTGGGATCTTAACTTTGTGCTAGAAAAGTTGACTATGTCTCCCTTTGAACCATCTCATCAAGTTGATTTCATTACATGGAAGGCTGTATTTCTTACTGCTCTGACATCTGCAAGAAGACTATCTGAGTTGCAGACTTTTGTGGTGGGTGAGTCCTACCGTGTCTTCCATAGAGATAGGGTCTCATTAAGAACAAATCCCTCAGTTATACCCCAAGTTGTTCCAGAGTTTACTTTAAATCAGGTAATCAGTCTCAAAGTGTTCTGTCCATATCCTTAGAACCAGAGAGAAAGGATTCTGCATATTCTTTCATGTGTAGGAAGCTCAGGTACTATCTTGACAGAACTAAGTCCTTTACAAAAGTAGAACAGCTGTTTTTTCTTATGATGAGACAAGGAAGGGACAACCCGTGCCAAAACAAACTATTCTGAGGTGGTTGCCCTCAGCTATTGTCTTTTGTTATACACACCAAGTAAATCATTTCCAGGAGGTATAAAGACACATTCTACTAGAGCCTTGGCATCTACAGTGGTATATTGGAAAGGGGTGGACTCTAGAAGCATTCTAGAGGCAGCAACTTGGTCCTCTATACGTACTTTTTAAAAACATTACAAACTGCATTCCTTTTTCAGATCCAGGACTGGATTTGCTAGAGCCATACTCCAGAGCCTCCTGAATCCTTATCCTTCCTCCTCACATCAGGGATAGGCTTTATTAATCAACCCATATAGCCAAAAGGCTACTGCTGTAGTGTGAATGGTGAACATAGGACAATTTTGCTGCACCGACTCACCCACCCACCACCCCTTCTGTACTTCTGTAGTTAGTTGTTGAGATATAAAGTTATTCATTTCTGTTTATTTCTTTTGGGGGTCAGGAAGAGTGTACTGTTCTCTCTGTATGGGCAAGAAAGTCCTTAATATTTCCTAACTCTGACAGGTGCTCTGGGCATACAACTTATACAGCCAAAAAGCTACTACAGCAATGAGGAATTCTTGTCAAGCTTATGATGTTGTCTCCATAGCTGCTGCTTCTATAACTGTTATGCTTAGGAACGCTTTCCCAGAAGATGTGAATTCCCAGATTTGAAATGCCCTGTTAATAAAAATTTATTGTCTGGAAATTTCTCAACTGAAGTGCTTAAGAAGTTGGAAGAGAGAGAGAGAGAGAAATTGAAGCTAAGTGTCAAGTAACTGTTTTTGTTTATCATTCCTAAGTAACAAATCAATTACCCATCCAACCCAGGGCCTTATTTCAAAATGTATTTAAGTATAACCAGCAAAAATCTTCCAGGCAGCACTATAAGAAGAAGAAATGGTGAGAGTACACTGAAAAAAGGAAGCTGTATCTGATGAAGCCTCCTTTCAAAAGAGAACTCTGACTGTCCTTGCCCCCCCCCCCCCCTGTCTTTCTTTCCAAAATTGCAGGTAATCATTCCCTCAGTCTTACACCTTGGAAGTCAATAACTTCAGATTCATGGGTGCTAAAAATCTTAAAATGTGGTTACAAGCTTCAGTGTACATCCCCTCCCATTCAGTCCTGGATCCCTATCCCTTCAAGGAACCAATTTCATTTTTTGCCTCATATTGGTTCTGATCTTCTATCACAGTGGGTAATAGAGACAGTCCCCACTTCACAACTAAGAAAAGGCTGCTGCTCAGGACTGTTTCTGGTCTTCAGAAAATAATGCACATAAAGACCAATGTTAGACATTTCAAACCTGCTCATATCTTTTCTGGTACCAGAATTCATAATGCCAACCTAACAAACCTCTTTTCCTTCCTTTCATACAAAATATTCCTTGTCACACTAGATCTCAAAGATGCATATGTACACATCCCAGTTCACAAAAAATAAAAAATTATTATAGCAATAACCCACGCCTGGGTGTGGGTAATGCTAAATTTACCCACGGTTGGCGTGGTTTGGTCCCGAGGGCGAAGCCCGAGACCAAACAAAGCCAACCGTGGTAAATTTAGCATTACCCACACCCAGAAGTGGTTATTATTATACTATGACATTATTTAAGAAAAGAAACTATTACTTTTCTTAAATAATGGCATAGTATAATGCCTGTTTACTGCCCTTCCGCAGATGTCTGGCATCCGCGGCAGTTCTGATGTACTGCGCCTGCGCAGTACACCAGAGTTGTGGGCAAAAGCAACGAGAATGCAAGATCTCCGTTGCTTTTTAGTGTTCGCTATGTTAAATGAGTTTAACAGAGCGAGACAGTTTTAAAATAAGCAACGGAGATGTCCGTTGCTTATTTTAAAACTGTCTCGCTATGTTAAACTCATTTAACATAGCGAAACACTAAAAAAAAGCAACGAAGATCTTGCTTTCTCCATTGCTTTTTTTTTAAAACACTGTCTCGCTATGTTAAATGGGTTTAACATAGCGAGACAGCTTTAAAATAAGCAACGGAGATCTCCATTGCTTATTTTAAAGCTGTCTCGCTATGTTAAACCCATTTAACATAGCGAGACAGTGTTTTAAAAAAACGAGTTATACTAAGGGAAAAAAGTCCGGGCGACCGGACCTTTTTCCCTTAGTATAACTCGATTTACAACGGGCACGCTGGCCAATCAGCGTGCACGTTTTGGGGGGGTCATGGTATAATTTTATTTATTTATTTATTTGTCTTTGTTTACCAGGAATGACTGATTGTGTAATATCCATTTTCAGGAGTGGACCTGGGAGAAAAGCTCCGTCTGCTTACATTGCATTATACTAAGTTCCAGTTAAACACAGAGTAGTTAACATTGCTCCATAAAAAGATTACTAGAACTCAGAAAACTGCCCCACTGTTTAAAAGACTATTAAAAGATGGATATGGGTCTGATTAATGATGACATTGCTGGTAGAATTGTTAAAAACAAATAAACACTGTAAATATTTTACAATGAAAATAACTGACATCAGTGCTGTTTTCTTATATATATATATATATAACCACTAACCTTTCAACTTCTTGTTCTCAGTTTTCTAAATAATAAACTCAGTTGGTAGGCCAATCGAGTCTTTGTAAATCCAGGACTTTCCCTTACTCCCTCATTCCTTAAGTCAGTCACCATAGAAGTCTCAGACTTTGACTGAGGAGTGGTTTATCTTGATGTCACTAAAAGAATCACAGGCCTAAAGTAGATGCCCTATGCTGACCGCCTTAAAAAACTCCAGCTATACTCTGTTGCATATCGTCTACTCAGAGGCGATCTTTGCTTAACATACAAGGCCATGTCAAACCCAGAGCTGTTGGACATGCTACACTTAAAGAAATCCCAATCCCTCAGAGCCACACGCTCCAGGGATCTAAACCTTGTCATCACAATAAACAAAACATGCTGGAGGGATAGGTTCCTGACCCAGAGACTCCCCAGACTCTGGAATAGATTGCCCATACATGTCAAGCAGAGTGCCTCTTTGGTCCTCTTCAAAAGGAACCTTGACGATTGGATGGGAGAAAGGAAATTCACCCCGGGGATCACGTCAGTCGCCCTGCTAGACAGGGGTCCAGGGAAGTAAATAGTGTGGGAAGAAATAGCCAGGGCATTGTTATGGCTAGGCTTGTATAGGCCCTAGGGCTGATAGCCTAGTACCAACCTATGAACGGGGATTTGGGAGCTTTATTTCAGGCACATACACATAACTTTGAATAAAATGCTGGCACTGGTAAAGACTTTAAAAGCTCTAAACTATCTCTGGACACCTGAGCCACTGTTATGGATAACAGATAACATCACAGTGATGTGAGTCATACACAAGGGAATACAATATCCTTTTCACTTTGTAGACTAGACTTAATTGTCTGAGATTTGGAAATTCAACACAGTTTAGCTTTACAGGCAGAAGATATTATGTCAGCACAAAATACAGTGGCAGACTTTCTGAGCAGATCCAGAATAGACCTTCATGATTGGATGCTACACCTACAGGTCTTCCAGGACATTGACTACATCTGGGAAACTTCCCAGCTAGAACATTTTGCCTCCTGTCTTTACAGATAACTAAAACATTTCTATTCCAGGACACCTTGCTTAGAAGCCTGGAAAACAGATTTATTCACATATTTCTGGATGGGAATATTCCTTTATGCTTTCCCCCCTTTTCTCTGCTATCCAAAATCCTTATGAAGATCAAGAAGGATTTGACAAAGATTCTTCTGACAACTCCTTTTTAGCCAGAGCAGCATTGGTTCTCCCTTCTCATGCAGCTGGACACAGGCAATTACCAAAACTTCCCTCTCAGGGTGGACTTATTCACGGAGGACAAGAGGTGTGTGATCCATCGCAGCATTCAAAATCTCAGTCTAACTGTATGGATGATATGTTTTTAATCCCATTTAGGCACCCTTTCTCTGAGGATGTGCATCAGCTATTGAAGGAGACAAGACAGCCTGCTAACAAAAATCATACTTAGATGGAAAATATTTGCTCATTAGTACCTCAAAAGAGAAGAGTACCCATCCGAAGTCAGGGCACATCTGGCTCTTCAACATCTGTGTGAATTGCTCAATTCAGACCTAGTGTACACTTCAGTTAAGGTAAATGTCTTGAACATTTATGCGTGTCTGACACTGGATCCCTCTTTTCCACTTTATTTCAAGTTAAACAAGTGTTTAAAATGGATATTACATATTATATATTAGACTGTACAGGAAAAAGAGTGTGACATTTCTGAGATCTAAACTTCAGTCTCGAGAATTCACCTCTCTTTTCTTTGGAACCTGCAGCCATTTCTTCTCTGAAATTTCTAACTTGGAAAACTACTTTTCTTACCGCTCGGGTTTCTGCTAGATAGGCTCCTGAGGCACTTGTGTCTGCTCAACTTTTTTTGATCTTTTAGAGCCAACCCTTCCTTTATGACTGAGATTGTTTCTGAAATTACTCTTAACCAGACTGTTCATCTCCCTGTGATGTTCATCATATTGATCACTGCTGCAGTGGTCTTATTTATTTATTTATTTAACATTTGTTGACCGGGAAA
Organism: Protopterus annectens; assembly: GCF_019279795.1. Taxonomy (NCBI): domain Eukaryota; kingdom Metazoa; phylum Chordata; order Ceratodontiformes; family Protopteridae; genus Protopterus; species Protopterus annectens. Next base: position 939,846,776 of record NC_056737.1, read on the forward strand.
GTCCGACTAGGTTCCACAGAGCCTGTTTTCAGCGGAGGCCCGGGGAGAAATGCTCCAGATGCTTGTCTTTGGAATTAGTCTTAGCTATATGGATTATATCCTGCCAAAGACTTCACAGCCGGACAGCTTTCAAAACTTCAGGGCACTTTCTACTCATCCAAACTGTCAAGCAGCTAGAGCTGAGCTGACTAAAAAGACAAAATCTGATGTCATTTTCATTTGTTCATCAATGAATGGGGTCAAATCCAACCCTTGGATCTGACTCAGCCACCTTCAATAGATTCTAAGATCTGACCCTCGAGCTTCTCCATTACCCATAATGCCCCTGACCGCTGCAATACCCCAGATCTCTTTTGCCGCTCTTCAGATTCATCTGGGAGTGCGATCTCTCGATCTGAAGGCGTTTAATGAGTGCTTGATCAAGTATTTTTCTTTTTCATTAGACGCTTTACTGTTTAATAGTATCTTCCTTACTCTCTTGTACCATCATTTTTCACGGTAATCTTTTCATACCATAGTTGGTAGTTTTTTCCTAATGTCTTTACCTCACTTGGAGGTATTCCTATTTTACCATTGTTGGTATTTCCCAAAAAAAAAAAAATGTAAAAGTAGTATTTTTTTTTCTATAAAACTTTAAATGGTTACTGTTGTTCTGCTTGTTATTGTTATGTGCATTCTTTCTTCCAGTATGGCCAAGAAGCCGACTGATTTTAAGAAATGCAGCTCCTTTGGGTATAAGATTCCCAATTCTGATGCCCACAGGGAGTGTATTTATTGCCGAGGTCCATGACATTTGGACACTCCCTGTTCCATTTGTGTGGCCTTTAACTCAAGGGTTGTTAGTGACAGATGAAATAAACTTGTTCTTAAGGGTTTATTACCAGCATCTGCTCCTTCTACAGGTTCCTGTAGAAGGGTCTCAACCCCCCTCACACAAATCTAAGAAGCCCAGGGAGCACTGTAAACACTCTCCTATTCAGTCTCCAAGGGCTGCTGTTCCATCAGAGCCATCCAACAAGATTCCTAAGACCTCAGATCCTATGCCTTCAGATGTGATACTCGGTGTGCCTTCATCCCCTCAGCCCTGTAGTCTGAGAATTTCTCCTGAACCAGTATCACCCAGATTGAAGTCTCCTTTTCTGCAGGAGACAACCAAAAAGTCTTCTAGGCCACCCACCACATCCTCCTCTGTTAGGTCATCCCAAAGTCACTCAGAGGCGGAGGTGGATAGGACAATGAGAAAGTTCCTCAGAACACAGATCCAGATGGGGGTCTTGCCAACTTGGTTTTCCATCAGATCCATGAACCTTAAACCATCCTTTCAGCCTTTTGTTGCTTCTTCTCTGATCTGGCCTTTGGTGTCAGAGCCCTCAGATCTGTGATCCCTGAGAGTCAAGTCATCAGATCTGAAGATTCCTTTGTCTTCCACTCCAGCAACGTCTCTGATCCGATCAGCTCCTTCCCCCCTCAGAGCATGATGGTTCTCTGAACTGACGCATTGGCATCGTATCTGAGGGGTTGACTTTGACTCTGAAGCTTTTGGAGCCATCGCTTCCCGTCGGGGCTTCAGCGCTGAACAGCTCAGCTCTGACTCCTCCTTCAGAGTGGAGGGTCAGTGAGGGTCCAGGATTGTCTGCTCCAAGAGCTTCAGCTCTGATGGGATTATCCTTGGCTTCTCCTGGCCCTTCTGCCTACGGAGTAGTGGAGAGGGTTTTCTCTCACACAAGAGCAGTCTCAACTCTTCTACCGTTAGAGCCATCCTTTGTTCCCCCTTTGGATCTTGTGTCTGAATCTGCTCATCCTACCCCTCAGCAACAGCCAGCCCATATGAGCTCCCAGCCAGTTCCCACCTGTGAACTCCCCACCTCTTCTGATAACCTCCCCAGAATACCCCACTGAGGAGGTTCCTTGGAAGAGGTCATGCAAAAGGAGGCAGTTAGATTCCCTGCAGGAATTTCTCATAGAAGACACCGATTTTGATGAAAGGGACGGGTCCCCCAGATCCCCACCTGAGGAATTCTTGTTCGGAGACATCCTAGAGATCCTTTGCAAAAAAGGAGGTTGGTCTTCCCAAACCCCTTCCCAGAAGGAATCACTGTTCTTGGAAGCCTTCAGATCTGTTACCACCCCCCCCCCCCAACAGATGAGCTTATAAACCTTATCTCCTGCAGGAAATGGAAGGAACTGAACTCCATAGAACAAATCCCCAAATGCCTGGACAAAATTTTGAGTGCCTCTGCACCGGACACAAGGGATTCCTGTAGATGCCATAATTGTTGCGGCAGCACCAAAAAGGAGCTGGCTGAACAAGGCTCCACTGTCCATCTCACTACCATAAAATATAGGGAGTTGGATAGGTTCGGAAAGCAAGTGCATGCATCAGCGACATTTGCCCTGCAATCATTACCTGGTACATTTCACAAGATTACAGTGGGATTTGGTAAAGGAACTTTCTAATTCTGCCCCAGGGTCCATGTCCTCAGAGGAACAGAAGTCCTTTTCTTCCCAACTGGCAACCCTACAGTCTATTACAAATGCATCATGAGGTTAATCTCGCATGCAGCTGAAGGTACCTCAAGGGCAGCCGTTTCAGGCATAGCCATAAGGAGACATGCCTGGATGTGGTTGTTTGATTTTGTATAGCCTTACAAGGCGTCATTCATCAGTTCTCTCCTTTTGATGGATTTTCTTTGTTTGGGCCAACCATTAAAGGGGCTCTGTCCCACAGTGAATATGATGGAAAGACTTTGTCTGTTGTAGGAATCTGCTTTTCTAACCCGCAGAAACCTTTTTATAAGAATCAACACGGTAGGAAGAAGATGTGGTTCTGTGTAAATATCAAGGTCCTTTCCAGGAATCACACAGGGATTTTTCCTTCTTAGATAAAAGGGGAAATGACTACAATGGTAGATGTCAAGCATGTGACAGAAGAAGTCCACAGAACTGAGGATCTTGAGATTCCTTCCAACACTTCTGAAAGATTTTCCAACTGTCCCTCTCTGGAGGCAGTCGGGGGCAGTTATCCTTGCTCCAAAAAGCCTGGAAAGCCATCATCAACACCCTTTAAGTCATCTGAGAAACTGTCTCAAGCTTGCAGAAAGTTTCTTCTTCTGGTGGATTCACTCCAAGGAGATCAATCAAGGGTGTCCACTTATCTTTCTTCCCATTGACCATGGATGCCTTTCATTTTGGGTCAGGGGCATTACTTGGTATGGATTGTTCAAGGCATGTGACCCCACAAGAGACCACTTTGCATATCAGTGTCCTAGAGATGAGAGCAGTGCTTCTAGTGTTGCAGGCATTTCAGACCTTTCTTTCTCTAGGGACTATTGCAGTACAAACGGAGAGCATATCAGTAGTCTGGTACATCAGCAAACAGGGGGAACCAGATCCTACCCCCTTTGTCAAGAAGCAATGAGAGTATGGCAATGGGTGATCTCAGCCAAACACTTTCTTTTAGCGATGCACATACTGGACAAATCCAAAATTCTAGTGGACAAATTCAACAGGACCTCTCATGCCTCACAAGTGATCTCTCAACCAATCAGTGGCAAACATGATCTTCCACAAATGGGGTCAACCTTACTGCGACCTATTTGCATCTCATAGGTTCATAGGTAATTACTAGGCTATTGGCCCTAGGGCCTATATAAGCCTAGCCAAAAAGGTACTCTGGCTTTAGCCACCCAAGAAAAATATTTTCCTGTGCCCCTGTCGAGCAGAGCCACAGAGGTGATCCCCGAGGTGAATTTCCTATTTCCCATCCAATCATCAAGATTTTTCTTGAAGAGTGCTAATGAGGAGCTTTGTTTGATATAGATAGGTAGTTTGTTCCAGATTATGGGAAGTCTCTGAGACAGGAATCTATCCCTCCAGCAGGTTCTGCTTATTGTGGTGATAAGGTTTAGATCCCTAGAGTGTGTAGCTCGGAGGGATTGGTATTTCTTTAAGTGGAGCATGTCCAACAGCTCTGGGTTTGACATAGCTCTGTATGTTAGGCAGAGATCAATGGAGTAAAGCTGGGGTTTTTTTGAGACGGTCTGCGTAGGGCATCTGTTTGAGGCCGGTAATCCTCTTTGTGAGGTATTTCTGCGGCCTTTCCGGTTGTTGTAGATGTCTTGTGAGGTACATACCAAAAGGGGCATTGTAATCTATAATGGGTCTAATGAGTGACGAGTAGAGGGGAACAATGACCTCTTTTTTCCTGGATGAGAAACCTTTTGTGATGAGGTGTGCCACGAAGAAGGATTTCCTGACTACTGTGGCGATGTGATTATCAAAGGAGAGACTACTGTCCACCTGTGTCCCAAGGTCTCTTAACACACTTTTGGTGTTAAGTAGACTACCACCTATGTGTTAGCCCATCGGTACAGACTTTTTACCAAAGGAGATGACAATGCACTTTTTGGCATTGAGCTTGAGGCCATGGCTTTGACACCAGGCATCTGTCTCAGTGAGGCTCTTTTGTAGAATGTCCACATTGTTAGGAGTTTTGATTATGGCTCTTAGTTTGCAGTTATCTGTGAACTTCATTAGTCAAACACCTTCTGTGATAGCGTGTACTTCAGAAAAGTAGATACCAAACAGGAGAGGACCCAAGACTGAACCCTGTGGTACTCCACTTGTCCCTAGTCTGAAGTCAGATTTGGAGTCTGCTACTTTCACATTGTGGGTTCTGTCAGTGAGCCAGTTGGCGACCCATCTTGTGACATAGGGATTTATACCTACTTTAGTGAGTTTATCTATAATTCCAGAGTGGGGGGTGGTGTCAAAAGCCTTGGTGAGATCTAGATAGTCTGTGTCAACCACCTTACCCTTGTCTATGGCTTTGGTGACTGCTTCAAAGAAGTTTGTCAGGTTTTGGAGACATTATCTGCTTTTTACAAACCCGAACTGGGTGGGGTCCAGTGTTTGGAGATTACCAATGTCTTTGTTTATAAGTTCCATGATGATACGTTCCATGGCTTTGCAGACCAGGCTCGTTAGGCTAATGGGGCGGTAGTTCGGGGTCCGTGGTGGCTCTCCCTTTGTGGAGTGGGATAACCGGCGCTGTGCGCTATTCAGTGGGCACAAAGCCTGAGGTGAGGCTATGATTGAACATGGAGCATATGTGGGGTGCCAGTTCATTCTGTAGTTCGTGTAGAATGCAGCCTGGGATGTTGTCAGGTCCCATAGATGGTGTGTTCTTGGCTTTGGAGAGTGTGGTTTTACCTGTGCAGCCGTGATTACAGGAACTTTGCATTCTTCTGGTATGGAGATGGGCCCTTTAGGGGGTGAGAGGGGGGTAAAGTTAGCACTGAACCTATCTGCCAGGATGTTGGCAATATCAGTTGGTTCTGTATATTTAGTGCCATTGTGCTGTAACTCAGAGCAGATCTGAGTGTTGCCATTGAGATTCTTGATATAGCTATAGAATGCTTTGTGGTTGTCTTTAGAATCAATGGCGATTTTGTTTTCATAACTAGCTTTGAAGGATTTTATGCGGGATCTCAGCTTCTTACTGAGGCTGACCAGGGAGTTCCTCCAATCATGGGATTTTACTGTTTTTTGCAACAGTTTCTTTCTTCTGTTGTAAAGTTTGTTTATGGCAGTGGACCACCAGACTGGCTTCCTTTTTTTGGAGAATAGCAGCTTGGTTTTGTTAGGAATAGCATGATCCATGCACTCGTGTAAGTGCTTATAAAGTGCATTTGTGTAGAGTTCAGCAGTCGTACTCCTATTGTCCATCTGCATGGGTGTCATGAAGTATGCCACTTCTGTCGTAAGAAGCGTGAAGTTGGCTTTCGAAATTTTTTTACGGTGGTTTCCCTAATGGGGGTGGGGGCGGGATGTGGATGTTTAGGGTGATTAGCTTGTGGTCGGATCTGACCAACGAGGAATGGTGTGGAACACCAGTCACCCATGTTGGTAATGACCAGGTCTAGGATATTGCTGCCCCTGGTGGGGGTGTGGATAAGTTGATGCAAGGTGTTGGAATTTATGAATTCCAGAAAACGTTGAGCAAAAGAGTTGGTACATGAGTAGTTTTCCCAGTTAATGGTGGGGTAGATGAAATCGCCCATTATTAGTGTGTAGGGTTGTACCCTAATATTTTCCAATGTATCAAGAAATGAGGAGTGGGAATCCTGGGGCATGGTGGGGGATCTGTAGCAAGTTACAATTTGGATTGCGGCCTTGCCAGTTGCACTTAGATAATCTTGGATGCATTATGCTGAGCAACTAGCTTGGAGGTCTGGATAACCTTAATGAATATGGACACACCTCTGCCTTTAGAGTTTCTGTCCAGGTTAGGTGGCCGAAAGGTGGGGTATGAATTATAGCCTGGTAATGCAGGGGTGCTCTCTGAAGCTTTGAACCAGGTCTCTGTCACTGCACAGATTTTGATGTTCTGCATTTTAAGGAGTGCCTCGAGTGAATGCATTTTGAGGTTTAGACTTCTAGCATTGAGTAGCATTACCCCTCAGATTTTGCTTGCTTGTACCGGTTACAGTGGTGAATTTGTCATTTGAACCTGACACTATAGGGGTGGCAAGAGCCTTAGCCAGTATCCGGAATCCCAAGGGCAACAGGTGCAGGCCATCTCTGGCAAAGCATCGTGGTCTGTCGATCATGTCATCCCAGGCAGACAGATACTGGATTCCCTTAGAATGACACCAGAAGCTTAGCCAGTTGTTGAAGTCAATGATTTTGTCCTTGTACTGTGTTATCATTCTGGGTGATGGCAGGATGCTACTCAGGGCTAGGGTCATACCTGCCTGGGGTACAAGATCGGAGAGCTTCTCCATGTCTCTTTTCATGTAGTCCAGGGAGGTACATCTCACATCATTCACACCAACATGGACAATGACAGAGTCATATTTGTACTTGTAGAGTGACCTGAGTGTGTGCGTTATGTGGCGGATCCTGGCACCCAACAGGCAGCTGACAGTAACTTTCTCCTTGTTTAGCCTGGTGAATGGAACATCAGTGTGCCTGACTAAAGAGTCAACTATGACTAGACTAGAGTGTTGGATATGTTGTTATGCCTTATAGGCTGTGGTTGAGTGGCACACTGACTTTGTGGGCTATGTGTCATTTGGGTTGTGTTGGGGGTGGTGGTTGCTTGGGTTTCTGCTTTGGAGGTCTCTGTTGCTTGAGCAGATTTTGTATTGAGAGCCTCTGTGAATGTAGGTTTGTGTTTTGTGTTTCTATGTGTGTGTTTTGTTGGTGTAGGTTTTGAGGGACTATGTGATGAATGTGGTGTGGTGCAAGTGTTTACCTTCTGCACTTGACTGTCTAGTGCAGTCTTGGGTGAAGAGAGTGCTTTGGTTGAAGAGCACAATAATCTTCATTGCTCCTTTCTGGCCTGAACATGCGTGGTTCCCCTTCCTTTGGTTATCATCTAATACATCCTCCTTGGACACTGGATCCCAGTACAGCCCTCCTATCTCACCCGTCATGGCAGATTCACCTGAATATTGCAGGCCTCAAGTCAACTGCATGGTTTCTCCAACTCCAATAATGGCTAGACATTCCAGGCTTTCCTCCCCAGTTAGAAAAATCCTAGTTTCATCAAATGTAAATGGAAGAGTTTCTTTTTGGGGCTTGTGATGATAGGAAATACACTGAAGAAGGGATATTCCCGAAAGCTTTGTTTGTTGTTGAATAAAGTGAGTGTTTTTCTACCTGTTCGATATATTTTTTATTGTTCGGACGTACAAGGATTGGTGGAAAGTAACTATTTGAACTAGCTTGTTTGCATTTGTTTCGTTAGTTCAACATGTTTGCTCAGTTCTTAATTATAATGACACAGCCGATACAAACTACCCAGCAAATAGGAGTTAAAATGGATGAGACTCTGAAGAAAACAATGCGTGAGCTGCTAATGTTAACAGGTAATCCTTTGGTATCACAAGTTTTGGGCACAGAAGATGTAAATGTCAATACTATCTCTGAAATGGATGAGAGCCTTGACAACCTGCTAATGCAGCTCGAAAGGAAAGTACAAATGTTTAGGAGACAGTGGCAGCGTTTAAGTTTTCTGGCTTATCTGGAGTTTAACATTGTTCCATGAGGGCTTCGCATTCTGAAAATGCCCACATATGCAAATACATATCCAGAACTCTTGAAGTCTTGGCAACAGTTGAATCTAAAATTAAGTAGGGATTACATGGTTCTAATGAATGAACATTTCTCACCCATAGAAAATGAGCTTCTTGAAGAAATAATGAAAATGGGGAATGAACTAGTTAGTTCCAGTAATTTTTTTGAAAGTGTCTGATTCTTATCAATTGATGCTGAATAGAATGGATATATTAGATAAAAGACTACAGGCTACTAAACAACATAAACTACAAAGGGACATTAATGACTTTAAAATGGGTCGTATCTTTTCTTGGCCGAGGACCCAAATAAATAACATTAATAATAAAAAATCTTATATAAAGGAAAAGAAAAATAAGATGGATGAACTTGATACATTCACAGAAATGGAAACTTTTTCAAACATTCAAGATGGGAGTATACATATCCCTCAACAGTCCAATCATGAAGGAGGGTCTGCTATTGCAACTAGTGCGCATGACGGGATTGGACAACCTGAACAAACTGAACAGACGGATGTGAGGACTACCTCTGTGCTCGCAGTTAATGTACAAGGGGAAATGGGTAAAACGACACCAATATCTAAAGTGAAGCAAGCTGACATTTTTTTAAAACTGCCTCAGCTTATATTGGTAAAACTACCGGAAAAGGTAGAACTCAGCAAATGCTCACAATCGAGAGGGCGTTCTCAGCAAAGGAACAATTCCTATGTAGGTGGCAAAAGAAAAAAACAACAGCCCGCTTCCCAACAGCAAGCAGGGACGCAGATAACTGGTAAGTTACATGATTCATTTTTGAATTTATTGAGCTTTCTTTTAACTGTAGCAATGCAGAGCCTGCTAAATAAAGGACTACAATTTATACCTTGTGGTTCTGACTCGATAGTGGAGGCATTAACAGACTTAAAGACATTAGTTAGAAATGTATGTCTGAAAATGTTATTTAAGAATTCACAAACAGATATTCTGAACAAATTTAAGAAAAAGAGTACTTTTGTTCCTAATAACTAACCCATTTTGGATGCTTTTTATGTAGTATGTGAAGATGAGTTGAGAAATTTATATCATGAAGTTACAATGGGTAGGCTAAAAATTAAAAAATGTAATGTTTCCTATGAAGAGTCTTTAGCCTGTAAGCAATTATGTGCTAACGAAGATATTGCTATTAAACAAGCCGATAAGGGTGGAGCCACAGTCATCTTTGATAGAGATGAATATAATAATTTAATGAAACAATTTTTAAATGATGAGCGCACCTTTAAAGAACTAACCTTTGAAGAAGTGAGAAAGATTATTTATGAAATAAACATGTATATTTATGATATGCAAATGCAGAATGATATTACAACTGAACTGTTTAACTATTTTACTGTGTCAACCCCTATGATTCCTGTAATATATGGAATACCAAAACTTCATAAATCAATGACTACCCCACCAATGAGACCTATAGTGTCAGGAAGAGGGTGGTCAACAGAACCTCTATCCATTTATGTTCAGGAGAGTCTGAGTAAATATTTAACTTTATGTCCAAGTTACATTAAATATACGAATGATTTCTTGAAAAAAGCTTTATGCATGGTATGAGAATAACACATACAAATAATTTATAATGGTAACTTTGGACATAAGCTCTTTATTTACAGTAATACCAAATGAATATGGGGTAAATGCAATTCATGTATTTTTATGTGCTGAAGTCAAAATGAAAGGTAAAGATGTGGAGACATTATGTAGTATGATAGAAGTAGTTCTGGAAAATAATTTTTTTTTATTTAATAAACAACCATACAGACATTTGGTGTGGCCATGGGTACTCCCATGGCCAACACCTATGCTAATATAGTATTAAACCAATGGGAGAAATATTATATTAGAAATGAAAGTAATGATTATAAGAATAATGTTCTATTTTATCAACGTTTTGTAGACGATTGCTTCTTAATATGGAAAGGAGATGAACAAGAACTAAAATCCTTTGTACAATATTTAAATAATACCACAGATTTCCTTAAATTTACTATTGATTATTTTTGGAATAAGATATCCTTTTTAGATGTTGTAATCTACAAGGGCTTGGATAATAAATCAGAAACTTGTGCATACAGGAAAAATATACATGTTGTTAAATATAACATGCTAGAAGTATGCATGCAGCACATGTTTTAAAGGCATTGTAAAAAGTCAACTATTAAGAATTAGCAGGTTAAATACTGACTTAATGAAATGTAAAAAACAAATGGACATCTTATGTGAAGAATTTCAGAACAGGGGTTATGATACGGAAAATGTTATAAGAATAAGAAGAAATGTAATGAAGTCTAGGATGACACAAGCATCCCCTTATTTTAGCAACTATTCAGCTACTAATGATAGTGTAATAAATTCATCTTCTATGGTGAGATATATTACCACATATAACAACATGACAAGACATGTGGAAGCAATAATAAGAAAAAAATTGGTGAATCTTACTGGTTCAGCCTGAACTATATACATTACTGGGTGATAATCCTTATTTTGTTTATAGAAATATGAATAATTTAAAGAGGAAATTGTGCTTTAAAGATTTTAAAGTTAATTTAGTTTCTCCAATAATGTATAATATAGGGACAGTACCCTATTATAATTGCAGTTGTTGTCTGGATATTTGTGATAAAAAATACTTTGAACATCCGATAAGTAAATTAAGATATGAAATAAAGTGTGCAGCAACCTGTAAGACTACCATGGTTGTATATTTAGCTACATGTACACGATGTAAAGGATTTTTTGTCGGAAAATGTTCAAGGTGTTTAAAAGATCACATCACTGAACACATGTCCGATATGAAAAGAAATATTCCATCTAATGCATTGGCACAGCATAGAATAGAGAAAGGTAGTTTGCATAATTTTAAATTTAAAGTGTTGGAGGTCATATGTAAGAATTTAAGAATGGGCGATCAAAATAATAAGCTAGATATAGCTGAATATAGGTGGATAATAAGACTAGCAGCAGACAGAATACCAGGGTTAAATAATAGAATAACACTTAAACCTATGTTAGATTTCAGACAGAAGCAATATAGATAGTTAGATACTCTACTATCTATGTGTATACTAAACATATGTATACATGTTAGGAAATTAGGAATGTATGTTATATGTACAGAAAAATTCTTTTTATTAGACATTTTATGTTAATAATTATGAAAAAAATATTATTAGTGTATATATTTTATTTTATCTCAGATATCTTATATATATTCTGTGCATATTATTTGGTTAAAGTGTATATATTTTGTAATGATAGGAAATACTGCCAGCCATGCCAGGAGAAGTAGAACAGTGGATTTTTAACATATGTTAGCACAGCTAACTGGAATTTTATAAATAATTATATGTCATTTGTATTTCAAACTGATTTTTACAGATGCTTCTGCTGAAAATGTGTTTGCTTGTGTTAAAATATATCAACAGTGTTCCCTGCTGGAAGAAAAAGAGATATACACACATTATTTTAATTGTTTAAATGTTTACATTGTAACAGCATATACTGGAAGTGAAGAGGTTAATCTTAATCCACCTAACTTTGCAAAATATTCTTGAAATTAAATTACTTTATGGGTTAAGCCATAAAGATGGTATCCCACAGTTTTCAATGGAGCCAGAGATGCAATGTCTGTGCTAAAGAGTAGTCGGTAGCTCCTGTAGGAAGAGTAAAATGGTTTTATGTCTTTCAGGAGATCTGTGCAAAGCTCTGTCTGTGCATATGGTAATCCATAGATGCTAAAATCCTGTCATCTTCTAGTGTTGGCGATAGCATGGGAAACAGAGTCAGGTGACCAGATGTATGAGATGTTATTCTGTAAGCCAAACATAATATTTAGATATTAGTAGAAGTTAGCTCTCAGCATTCTGTATTCTGTCTTGGATTCGACAACAAGGACCACTTGTCCACAGCATCTTGCCTCACAGTAGTAATTTAACTAGGGGAACAGTAACTCTCTTTAGATTAGTCAGGAAAATATATTGAGATTAGAAGTACTGATTTTCTGTAACTGTATGACTCTTTCCAGCTATGTTATTTTCAGTATTCCTGTGCCTGAAACTCTTGCCTTTACTGTAAGTAGATGTTTAATATTTTCTTGTTCTTTTATTATTTATTAAATATATTTAAACTTCTCATTGTGGCTGGTCCTTTTAGAAGAATATTTATGTTTTGAGAGTATTTGCACTTATTTATTTCATGATAACTCTGGCCACCTGAAAGCCTGGGTGTTTGGTCAGTGTTACTGTTTGTATTAATATTAAATTTTACTCACTATAATTGGGTACCCTTGCAAGAGCCTTAGATAGCTGGCTTTGTAGTGCTTGGTGACAGTGATAACTACCATATAGTCTGGGCAGAAGGAGCATAGAGAGTAAACCTGTGCCAGCCTTTCCCAGGTGTTTTGTGTGTGTGTGTGTGTGTGTGTGTGTGTGTGTGTGTGTGTGTGTGTGTGTGTGTGTGTGTGTGTGTACAAATTAAATCTCAGTGTGTGTGTATCAGCTACTTGGACAGGAACACAAAGAACTGGTTTCTCAGAGAGAGTGGCGGAGGACTTGACTTGAGCACTCAGCTGAGGACTTCACTCTGAAGCTGTGCCAATGGGAAGTCTTAATGGGGACTTGGAGGGAGACCGACAGAGAAATCCAGGCCCCAAAGTGAGTGTGTTCCCTGTGTGCTCTTAAGGGAAATTGTGCTTGATGCAGAGAGGTCTGCATCTGGAAATACTGAGTGTATCCATTTGTATTCCAAGTGCACATCCCTCTCCGGTGTCAGTGGTGAGGATTCAGACTGCTTGATTACTGGCCCAGCATGGGGACAACACAGGGCTCATCAGAGAGAGTTAGATCCTTTTACTGCTCCATTCCTGCTATGCTCGATTTCCTTGCATCTATTATTCAAGGCTGGGCAAGTTTTTCCACTATTAAATTTCAGTTAGCAACCAAATCCAACTATCACATGGAAGATAATGTTCTCCTATAGTGTCAAATTATGTAAGGCTTTTCTTAAGGATACCTTTTTACTTAGACCTCCAGTAAAGGGCCCTACTCCACCCTGGGACCTCACTATTGTTTTGAAAAATTTAGTAAATTCTCCTTTTGAACTATCAGCTAAAGCAGATCTCAAGCTTTTTTCCTGGAAAACTGTCTTTCTGGTGGCTATAACTTCTACAAGACAAGTATGTGAACTCCATGCATTCTCTTCGAAACCAGCATATTTGTTTTTTTTTTTTTACAAAGACAGAGTTACTTTATGTACAAACCCTTCCTTTTTACCAAAAGTGGCATCTGAAACTAACATCAATCAAGTGATCAATTTTCCAGTTTTCTTCCCCAAATTTGAAAATAAAGAAGAATACACCCATCATCTTCTAGACCTGCATAGACAACTTCATTTGTACTTTCACAGGGCAAAGGAGTTTAGGAAAATTGATCAATAATAGAATAGAAAAACCTATTTCAAAAACTTCACTGGCTAAATGGATAACAGATTATATTTCCTATGTTTATTCCTTGAGAGGAATAACTTTACCAAGACGACCACAGGTGCATTCAATTAGGTCAGTGTTTACATCGGCTGCCTTTTGGGCTAGAGCATCTATTCATGATATTTGTGCAGCTACCACATGGTCTAATACTCATACTTTCATTGCTCATTAGAAATTGGACATTATCTACAGAAAAAGAGCTACATTTGGTTCCGTGGTTCTTCAAAAAATCCTTTAATGAAGGCCACCCATGGTTACCATGGCTGGGGACTCTGCCCCATTCATTGAGGAACAAATGAAAATGACAACATCAGATAAAGAAGTTATGTACTCACCATAATGTTCCATCTGTGTTGTCCATTTTCATTCTTCCTCAACTTTCCACCCTCCCTCCTTCCCCTGTCCATGTCTTTGGGAGAGACGTAATAGAATTGTTGATAGGAACCATAGTTCCTGTTTGAGCTCCTAATCTTTCAGCTATCACTTTTCTGTCATAGCATTGTTATTGTATTTTCTGATAATAATACATATAATAGCTGCAAACATAGTCTGAGGTATTGCAGTGGTCAGGGACATTATGGGTAAGGAAGGAGCTCGAGAGTCAAATCCTAGAATCTATAGAAGGTGGCCGAGTCTGATCCAAGGCTTAGGGACAAACAAATTTGTTGAGGAAGTATGAAAATGGACAAAACAGATGGAACATTATAATAAGTACATAACTTCTATTTTGGGATCAAAGCCCTTCAGAGCTTTACTGTCACTGAGGAAAGTGCTCCTCTAAGGCTTTTGAAGATCAATGGTGGGCTTGTGCTTTCATTTCCTGGATAGATAAGTTCCCTTTGGGGGGGGGGGGGCTTGCATTTTCTTAATTTTGTTGATGTATTACTTTCCTCATCAGGAAAGTTATTTTAAAGCTAGGAATGTTGTGTTTTAATGGACTGTCTCCAGATTGTAATGTACTTTTAAATGGAGAAGTAATTTTTCTATCAGTTTAGGAGTAGCAAAAAGTAACTGAAAACATTTTTTTTCATGTGGAGAAACTTGAGATTTTTTTTCTTTTTGTGGAGTAGGAATAGTAAAGTTAAAAGTGCTTTTTACTGTGTTTTTCTATCAAAAATGTAACTTTTGTGAACTGGTAGTGTTTACCAGCATTAACTGCTTGTCTTCCAAGAAAAAAGGAATCATTTTTGTCTTGATCATGGAACAGACTACTTGTCTGATGGTTGGTCTTTCTTCCAGTCACAAAACTTTAAGCAAACAACCATAACTACCATAGCAGGCTAGCAGTTTACCTCAGCTGCAGGTGGGTAGCGCTGCTGTAGCAGTGTGTTGTACCTCAGACCACTCATGTTTTACCCCGGATCCCTCTAGTGTAGCACCTACAGTCACTGTAGACTGGGGGTTAGCCATATCTTCTGTGGATTTTGGAATCCCCCCCATTGGGCAAGGTAGAGTCACTCATGGTAGTCATGGAGCAGGGAAAAGGGAAGGTTTTCCTGTTGTGTTAGAGCACTGTGCCCTTCCCTGGAGAAGCAGCTGTTGTCATTAGTAACACTGTTAGTCTCATTAATGCTGTCAAAACGAAACAGACTCCTTGTCAAATTTCTTTGGATAGGAGTAGTTTACTGTGTCTGGCTCAGAGTTTAATTTAGGCTATTTATTGATCCTTCTTGTAAACTAGTTTCTGGCAAAATAAAGAGGGATTCCTGTTTTTCTGAAGAGTTTCAAGATTGTGAATCTGAACAGGAAAATACAGGGATGGATACAGAGGTTTCCTCAAATTTCTTATTCAGAAAGCTTGATTTCTGATTCTCCCTGTGGGGTTTCTCTTTCTAAGACTATTGCTCCAAAGCTAAGAATAAAGCATCCATGGGACCAGATGACATCCCAGGCTGTGTACTACATGAACTACAAAATTAACTGGCACCTCACCTAAGTGTCCTGTTTAATCATAGCCTCACTTCAGGCTTTGTGCCCACTGAGTGGCGCACAGCTACAGTTATCCCACTCCACGAGGGGGGATCCAACTTGGATCCTGGGAACTACTGCCCCATCAGTCTGACGAGCCTGATCTGCAAGGCCATGGAGCGTATTATCATGGAACTTTTAAACAAAGACATTGGCAACCTTCAAACACTGGATCCCACCCAGTTTGAGTTCATGAAGGGCCGATCTTGTCTCCTGAACCTGATTGACTTTTTTTGAATCAGTCTCCAGAGCTGTGGATGAGGGTAAGGCGGTCCACACAGCCTATCTGGACCTCACTAAAGCCTTTGATATCATCCCCCACTCTGGAATCATAGATAAACTTACTAAGCTGGGCATTAATACCTATGTCACTTGATGAGTTGCCAACTGGCTTACTGACAGAACCCACACTGTAAAAGTAGCCGACTCCAAATCCAACTCCAGACAAGTGACAAGTTACTTCTGTGAAGTACAGGCCAACACTGAGGGACTCTGGCTAACAGAGTTTGCAGATGACTGCAAGCTTGGAGCCATTATTGAATTCCCAAATGATGTGGATATTCAACAGAAGGGCCTTACAGAAACAGATTCTTGGTGCCAGAGCCATGGGTTCAAGCTCAATGCCAAGAAATGTATAGTTATCCCCTTTGGGAAAAAACATGTACCTGTGAATTACCACATAGGTGGCAGTACACTAAACACCGAAAGTGTGATAAGAGACTTAGGGACACAGGTGGACAGAGGTCTCACCTTTGATAACCACATCGCCACAACAGTCAGGAAATCCTTCTGTGTGACCCACCTCATCACTAAGGGCTTTTCATTCAGAAAAAAGGAGGTCATTGCCCCACTGTACTCATCCCTCATTAGACCCATCATAGAATACAACACCCTGTTTGCTATGTACCTCTCAAGACATCTGCAACAACTTGAAAGGCCGCAGAAATACCTCACGAAAAGAATCACAGGCCTAAAGCAGATGTCCTTATGCTGACCATCTAAAAAAACTCCAGCTATACTCTGTCGCATGTTGTCTACTCAGAGGCGATCTCTGCTTAACATACAAGGCCATGTCAAACCCAGAGCTGTTGGACATGCTACATTTAAAGAAATCCCAATCCCTCAGAGCCACAAGCTCCAGGGATCTAAACCTTGTCATCACAATGAACAAAACAGGCTGGAGGGATAGGTTCCTGACCCAGAGACTCCCCAGACTCTCTAACAGACTGCCCATACATGTCAAGCAGAGCGCCTCTTTAGCCCGCTTCAAAAGGAACCTTGACGATTGGATGGGAGGTAGGAAATTCACCCCGGGGATCACGTCAGTCGCCCTGCTAGACAGGGGTCCAGGGAAGTAAATATTGTGGGAAGAAATAGCCAGGGAATTGTTATGGCTAGGCTTGTATAGGCCCTAGGGCTGATAGCCTAGTACCAACCTATGAAAGTGCCAGTGTTTTCAGTGGGAGAAAACTGAGGCTTATCATTCCCTCAGTAAATCCTATGAGTTTCTACAGAATAATTTTCCAGAGTCTACACTCATTCTACTTGATCTGGCTGCTTTATATTATGCATGTGTTACTGCCTGCAGTTTTCCTTGATAGCCTTCTGCCCCTGAAAAGTCAGATAGGATGTACAAAGTTCCTCAGTCTTTTAAATTTGTATAAACTGTTTTCAAACCTGACCCAGCAGCTACAACTTGAGTTGATCCTGCTGCTGCTAAGCACTTAGTTAATTCCAATCCAAATCTTTCTGATAAGCATGGGAAATTATTGATAGGTATGGGAAAAAAATGTATACTTCTGCAGCTTTGATGTTCAGAATTTTGAATTGTCAGGTTCGTATGTTAAAGTTAGATTTGACATATTATGAACGTATGAGAAATGCTTTAGCTACGATTTCTTCTTGTGAAGAAAAATATGCATTAAATAACTTGTTTCTTTTATTGGACAGGTCACTACTCATTGTTTGCAGTGTGTGTATGACTCTGTTGATACTTCTTCCAGGGCTATAGCCACTGGTACTGTTTTGAGGAGGTCTGCATGGCTGTATTCTCAGAACCTCCAAGATTAAGTTAAAAATGACTTCTTAAATTCTCCCTTGGATAGAGATTCACTGTTTGGCCCCTCTGATGCAGAGGTGATCAAAAAGTATGATTAAAGGAGTAAGCTGATCCAAGGAATCTCTTTAAGATTTTTTAGTCCATCTTTTCCAAATTGTCCAAGGGATTTTCTATCTCTTCATCCAGTTTTGGCAAAAAAAGACAGAATCAACAGTCTCAACATTCAGGTAAACTAGACATTTAAGAAGAAATGGCAAAGGGGTTCCAAAAACAAGTCTCAGTCATCTCAAAAGCAAGTAGAGTCCAACAAGTCTGAATGACTGTTCAAAAGACATTGTGACTCCCTCCCAGCCCAGCCCCTTTTTTCTTCCAGAAAATCTGAATCTCCATTTTTTTCCTTTGGCAACAGATTGTTTCAGACAAATGGTTTCTGAAAATCATCCATCAAGATTACAGTTGGTTATGAGATGAAATTTCTCCTTTCCAGGGACAAGGGGGTCATTCCTCATCCTTCAGGTCAGATTCTTTTGTTTCCACCAGTTCGAAATCACAGGTTGTCCCAAGGAGTGATAGAACCAGTTCCTCCTTTTGGATGGGGAAGGTTTTTATGTAGTGCCAAAGAAGGAAAATGGCTGGAGACCAGTTCTGGATGTTTCTTTCTTACACCGGTTTGTGATAGTGTGCACATTCAAAATGATGTCTCTTCACAACCTGTTAACTCTGCTTACTCTTTTAAGTTTCAGGAAACACTAGACTTAAAAGTTGCTTACCATCACATACCTATTTATCCAGACTTCAAATGTTTCTAAAGATTTTGTGTATATGGATCACATTATCAGTTATCTTCCTTACCCTTCAGACTATCCACTGCACCAAGAGTGCTCACAAAGTGTCTAGCTCCAGTTATATCTCATTGCAGACTACATGGTATACACATTTGTTTCTTTATTTAGATGATTTGCTTATGTTTACATAGTCTTTTTCAAAGTGTCAGGAATCATTCTCTTGGGAGAGATCTCTTACACAATCTGGGACTCCAATAGAACATTCAAAAGTGATTCTTGACTTCCTCAGATGGGATCGTGTACCGGGGATGTCAACTAGACACCTTTGTCCAAACAGCTTTTCTTCCACAGGAAAAAAAAGATCTTTATTTAGATCTATTTCTGAGGTTTTCCACACAGACTTCTATCACTGTGAGGGAATACCTCAGGATTTTGGATCTCATGGTGTCTGTGATTCTTATGACAACTCTGGCAAAGCTCCACATGAGGAAAATACAATGTTGTCTGAATTCTCTTTGATCCCGGCATCAACCCCCTTTATTTTTTCAAATCCCAGTGCTGGAGTTTTTCAGAAGAGAAATTTTTGGTGGAGACAACAGATATCCTTAAATACAGGTCTCCCCTTTCCCCTCCCTGCTCCAAAGCAGTCCGTGACCTCAGAGTCTTTGGACTTAGCTTGGGTGCAGTTTCAGGAGAGAGAAAAATGCAGGGAATATGGGACAACAAGGACAGATGCAAGCACACAAATATGAAGGAGATGCTTGCCACTCAACTCTCCAGACCATCTTTCATTTCCATGGTTTTTCAAGTGGTTATAGACTGTGCCACAGTCATGTGGTACATCAACAAGCAAAGAGAAACCAGATTGTACCCCCTTTGCAGACCAGCTATGTTAATTTGGGATAGAACTCCACAGCACAGTCTCGCTCTACAGGCATCCTACATTATGCAAAATTGCACAGCAAACAAGCTGCACAAGACCAGGGCAGATCCTCAAGAGTGGAAACATAATCAGGGAGTCTTCCAAGATTTGATCCATCTGTGGAGAGTTCCTCAGGTAGACTTCTTTGCCTTCTCTCTGAACAATCATTTGGCAAGATTCTGTTCCAGGACTCCATGCAAAAAGGCCTGGAAGACAGATGCCTTTTCTTTTCTTTTTTCCCTCTTCTTTTCCTTGGATAAGAATGTTTCTGTATGCTTTTCTACCCTTTCCACTAATATCCAGGGTCATTCTGAAGATTCAAAAGGAATCCCACAAGATCACTGTGGTGGCTTCCTTCGGACTCAGGCAACCATGGTTCTCCCTTCTTTTGGAAAATGCCAGGGGCAGTTACCAAATGCTTCCTCACAGACTGGATCTACTCACACAGGAACAGGATTGTTTGATACACCCCGACATCAGCCATCTTCATTTGACTGCTTAGGTGATAAGAGTCTTAATTCCATTAGGCACCTGTTTACTGAGAATGTACAGTTGTTACTAATAGAAGCAAATAGCTTGCTACTAGAAAGTTATATAGTAACAAATGAAAAAGGTTTTCTAGTTGGTGCCAACAAAATAACAAGTACCCATTCAGGGCTAGTTATTTTCTGGTTTTACAATATTTGTGTGAGGTACTATCATATAGCCCTTCTTATTCCTCTATCAAGGTTCATTTATCAACCATTTCAGCAAGTATGCCCATGAATCTTTCTCTTTCAGTGCATTCTTATGTTAACATTTTCTTGAAAGAAGTCTTGCATAAGAGGCCTGTAGGAAGACTGGTGGCCCCTCCTTGGGATATTAATTTTACGTTAGAGAAGCTAACGCTTGCTACATTTGAACCAGCTAATCTAGCTGACTTGAGGTTCTTAACATGGAAGACAGTTTTACTGATTGCTCTGACCTCTACAAGAAAGGTGTCTGAGTTGCAAGCTCTTATGGTGAATTAACCCTACTTCATTTTCCACAAGGGCAGGGTTTCTTTGAGAACTAATCCTTCTTTTATTCTTAAAGTGCGATCCAAGTTTACTTTAAGCCAAAATATCCATCTCCCCATTTTCTTTCCTGCACCTAAAAATGAGGGAGAAAGGATAATCCATACCTTGGATGTCTACAGACAGCTCAGGTACTGTCTTGACAGAACCAAATATTTCAGATCTTTGGATCAGTTGTTCATTCTTGTGAAGGTAAGAAGAAGGGGCAACCTGTGTCAAAACAGACTGTTTGTTGTCTAAGGCTATTACCTCTTGTTATACTTACCATAACAGAACTATTTCATTCAGAGTCAAGGCCCACCCTACTATAGCCATGGCTTCATCTGTGGCTTATTGGAAAGGGTTGGATTCTAAAAGTATTCTTGAAGTTGTTTCTTGGTCTTCTGTACATACTTTTACAAAGCACTATAAGCTTGATTCTTTTCTCAAGGTCCAAATCAAGTTTTGCTAAGACCATTCTCCAGGGTTCCTGGACTCTTCTCCTTCCACCTCCCAAATGTAGTTAACTATGATAATCTACCCATGTAGCTAAGGTTACTATAGAAGTTATCGATATGATGAACCTAGTACAGTTGTGTAAACTGAACTTTCTTGGTCTATATCAGTTCGTCAAAACTACAATTCAGAGAACTGCTGTTCAACGAACAAAAATACAGCAAAAGTTCACTTAAGTGAACATTCACATCTGCGAATGCATTATACACCAAGGGATAGGGGAATTTTCAGTGAAAGACCTACTCTGGTAGAGTTTTTAGTTGAATCCAGAACAGAAGCAGCTGTTAAAAAGGGATAATTAGTAGGGCATATAAAATATTGCATGATAGCTGTGAGAATCAATCAGAGGAGTTAGAAAAGATTGAGAAGAGAGACTGGAAAATCAATTTATAAGAAAACAATGGGAAGACTGTAAGGTTCCCAAGTATACAAGTACAGAAAGTATAGGATCTTTGCTCGGAAGTGCTTGCATAGTTAATTTTATACCCCAAGCAGACTGTGATGATGTGAGGTATTGCTAGCTATGCCAGGAGAAGTAGGGCAGTGGATGTGTAACATATGTCAACATATCTAGCTGAAGTTTTGTAGAGAATTATATGTGACTTGTATGTCAAACTGATTTGTACAGATGCTTGTGCTGAAAATGTATTTGTGAAATGTGCTTGTGTTGAAATGTATCAACAGTGGGTCCTGCTGGACAGAAAATAAATATACGTGCATGTAGTAACTGATTATGCATTGTAACTATTGAAATGAATCTATTCTAACAGCAGATACTGGAAGAGAAGAGGTTAATCACAGTCCAACTGCAGCTAACTTTGAAAAATGTTCTGAAATTAAATTACTGGTCCTAGGCCATAAAGACTCTATCTTACAGTTCTCAATGCAGCCAGGGAGAAAAAGTTTGTACTACAAAGCTTTCTTTCTTGTCTTTGGGGTGAACTAATTGCTACTCTGGAAGACTGGAAGTTTGGAACTGTTTTATGACTTCCAGAAGCTGCAACAGATCTTAGCAGAAGCTCTATGAGTGTGTATTATTGACACATATGTGCTCAATCCTGGCAGGTTCTAGAAATGGGAGTAGCATGGGAACCAGAAGTTAGATGACCAGATATATGTGATGTCATTCTGTAATCTAGGACAAAAATTATGTTTAATAGTAGATGAGACTGAAGTCTCATTTTCCTCTGTTTTTGGAACATGACAAGGAAGGACTCCTCACCTACTTCATCTTGCCTTGCTCTAGTAAGTGAAGCAGGGAGTAGTAATTCTTTAGGTCAGTCAGGAAAATATAATGACATTAGTTAAGTACTGTTTTTCTGTATCTATGTGAATCTATTCTTCTTTTTTCGACTTTTCCCGGTTAGGGGTCGCCACAGCAAAACAACGGTCCACAGAACGAATGGCAGTGGAGTTTTACAGTGTTGAGTTGCCAGCCCAGCCTTCTACAGAAGGCACACACACACTCACACCTAGGGCCAATTTAAAGTGTTCAATCCACGTACAGCATAATCGGAGCACCTGGAGGAAACCCACGCGACTGCAAGGAGGACATGCAGACTCCACACAGAAGGCATTCCAGCTGAGAATCAAACCAGAGAACCTCTTGCTGTGAGGCAGCAATGCTAACCACTGCACCACCGCGGCTGACATTTGTATGAATCTATTCATTTGTGTTATTTTAATATTTCCTGTGATTGAAACTCTGGTATTTATTGTAAATAGGTTTTCCATATTTTCATGTTCTTCTATTATTTATTATTAAATTTATTTAAACTTGTCATTGTGGCTGGTCCTTTAGAAAATATTTTAAGCGTTGAGAGTACTCATATCCATTCGGTGGCTCTGTGGCCACTCCTGAAAGCCTTACTGCATTGACCAAACACTATAATTTGTATTAATATTAATTTCACTCAGTATAATTGGGTACCCTTTTAAGAGCCTTAGGGTAGCTGTTATTGGAGTGTCTGGTGGCAGTAACTACCCTGTAGTCTGAGCAGAAGGGGGCATAGTTAGTAATCTGTGCCAGCCTTTCCCAGGTGTGTGCGTGTGTGTGTGTGTGTGTGTGTGTGTGTGTGTGTGTGTCAGCTGCTGGGAGCAGAGACACAGAGCACACTGCTTTCAGAGAGAGAGTGGTGGAGGACTTGGCTTGGACACTCGTCTGAGGACTCAACTGTATAGCTGTGCCAGTGGGGAGTCTTATTGGGGATGGACAGAGAGAGAAAATCAGTCCCCAGACTGTGTGTGTTCCCTGTATGCTATTAAGGGAAATTGTGCTTGATGCAGAGAGCTGCATCTGGAAATACTGGGTGTATCTGTTTTTGTTTCAAGTGAAAGTCCTTCTCCAGTGCCAGTGGTGAGGATTCAGGCTCTTTGATTTCTGGCCCAGACTGGGGATGTCACACAGATTTCAAAGAATTTTTCTTCAGATAGTTAGCAAATGTTGGAGGTGTGATGGAGAAGAAAGAGGTAACTGAGAACATATGTTTTGGGAGTGTAATGAGCAAGAACATTTCAAAAATTCTCTTAAGACTCCTGTATCAGAAATATTGGGTGAGTAAATGTCTGTAAGGAAATGATTATTTTGAGCTGGGATATGGGATCTGAATTGCATAGACATAATAAGGTCTTATTAAGTTTAATTCTGTTGGTTGCCAAAAAGAATTAGCAGAAAATGGAAATCAAAATCTACACCAACATGTATTTGAGGTATTGAATATTACAAAAGAGATAAAACAACTGCAAGAGGGATCTTGAGAAAATGGAAACAGCAAATTGCATAGAAGTAAATGGAAATTGTGAGAACAATACATGCTTAATAATGTTCAGGATGAAGAGGAGTGAGGTTTAAGAGATTGCAGGAATTCAACAATTTTTTATAATGTTGGACTGATAGTAGCAATGGAAGTATATGTGATATATATTATATTTAAACTGAAAAAATGTTAAAATGGTTTGTTTTCTTTTCTGTTAATGAATAATGTTAAGTTGTCAATCTCGCCTTCATTCTTGCTTGATGGGTTCGGAGCCGATCCCTCGGCTCCGACTCGGCACTTGCTAAGCTCGAGAGTCTCTTTCACCAGCTCGAGGCAGCCCCATATCCCATGATGCAAGGCAGTAAATACCCAGATCTCGTTTGCCGCTTCGCTTAGGAGGTCTTCTTTTTACCAGCTCCTGGTAAGTTGTTCACTTTTGTGATTTAAGCCCCTTTTTTAGTCAAAAAAACTTTTTTATAGATAGTTTAAGTTATATTCTACCCTTTCTGACAGAATTTTCCTGTCTCCTTTAATTTTTTGTTAGTCAATTTTTCCCTATCCCATCCCCCCCCCTGTTAGGGTGTGTGTGTGTTGGATTTTATAGAATACCTTTTTGGTATTTTGTGTAAGTTAATTTAGACTGGTGTTGTGTGTGTGTGTGTTGTGTTCTCAACACTATGTCTAAGGAGAGGGTCTCGGGTTTTAAGAAGTGTGACTCGTGCTGTCAGAAGATGTCTCTGACAGACGGTCACACTTCTTGCCTGTATTGTCTGGGCCCTCTTCACCTGCAGGACTCCTGTGCTATTTGTCACTCCTTCAGCCAGAGAGTCCTGCAGGAGAGACGTAATAAGTTGATTCTTAGGGGCCTTCTTAAGCCGGAGGGCTCTCCGGCTAAGTCGGCTCCACCAAAATCAACAAAACCTGCCAAGGCCCAGGCTTCTGTTTCTAAGCCTGCGGCCTCGGCTCCGACTCGTATTGAGTCGAGATCGGCTCCGGCTGGAGCCGATTCTGGATTGACAAAGCTTTTGGCGCCGATGGCTATCGGTGCCGAATCTGTTTTGACCACTTCGATGTCGGCTCCGATCGGTTCCGACACCCATGTGGCACAGGCATCGGTGTCGGCTCCGATCGGCTCCGACACCGTTACTTTGGTGGCTGTATCGGCTCCGGCTGGAGCCGATACATCGAGGCTTCCTGTCGGCTCCGAGAAGTCGGCTCCGACAGGATCTATTGTATCGGCTCCGATGGCTCATTCCAGGAAGAGGTCGAGGTCTCCTTCCTTGGAGCCGATACTTTCGCCGGCTTCACCTCTTCTATCGGAACGGAGCCATCGGAGCCGATCTTCAAGGTCATCCAGGTTATCAGACCATGACCTAGAGAGAGTGGTCAGTAGATTACTCAAGTCACAGGTACTGGCCCAAATGTTACACAGTCCGTCTCAACAGACGACTGTTGGCCCACACCCCGTTACTGTTCCTCCTTCAACTCTACCCCAGAGTTTGGAGTTGGAGTCTTCGGGAATGGTTACTGCTACGGCTGGAGGACGGATACCCCCTTCTGTTCCTTCAGCCTCTACTCTTATCTCCTCTTCCTTAGAGGGATTCGGTGGTCGGGCTTCCATGGTCTCCTCCGAGGGGGTGAGTGGCATCGGACCCTTGTCCGAGCCTGCTCTTCCCCTTGGAGCCTCGGCCTTGGTGAGCTCAGCTCCGACATCTGCCTCGGAGACTTCCCTTTCGGTGGCCCCTGGAGTTCCTAGCTCTATGGAGCGGGTTCTCTCGGACCTGCCTGGGAGGGGAGCATTCGAGGTGATGAAGAGTGTACTGGCCACTGGTATCAGTCAGCAGTCTGTTCCCGTAGCTCCTCCCTCTATTGTACCTGTTGACATCTCTGCCACTTCTCTTGCTACAGGACCCAGAGATCCTCCGCCTCAGGTTTCCCCATTGGGAATTTCCCCCTCTTCCGAGGATTCTCCTGATGTTTCGGGAGATCCTCCTAGGAAGAGGACTTGTAAGAGGAAGCATGTAGACTCCCCCGAGTCTGTCACTTCGGATACTGACTTTGATGAGTCAGAGGGATCCCCTAGATCCCCCTCTGAGGATGTCTCCTTCGCAGACATCCTAGAACTTCTGAAACAGAGGGGAAACTGGCCCACCAACAATCCCTCTGAGGATGAGTCAGTATACCTAGAGGCGTTTGGATCTCGGCCCTCCACCTCCTGGGTGTCTCCGCCTTTCGACCCCCTTATGCAGGTTATTGCACGAAAGGCGTGGGCAGCTCCTGACTCTGTAGAGCCAGTCCCTAGGAGGCCTTCAAAATTCTAGGACCATGGATAGGTACGGTAAGCGGATGTTTTCATCAGCGACCTTTGCTATGCGTTCGCTGAATTACCTATGTCACTTCACCAGACTCCAAAGGGATATCCTGAAGGAGCTGGGGGAAGTAGTTCAGGATCCTACAGCTGCAGGGGCTCAAGAAAAAATTGCTTCTCAGCTAGGAACCCTCAATTCCATTGCAAACTCCTCCATGCGGCTAATATCTTATGCTGCGGATGGAGCGAGTAGAGCCGCAGGCACAGGTGTGGCTCTTAGACGCCAAGCCTGGATGCGGCTATGTGATTTTGCGGATCCCTTTAAGGCGTCCTTCACAAATTCTCCCTTTGATGGGTCAGCTTTGTTTGGCCCTCAGGTGAAGGAAACCTTGACCAGGTGCGAGCAGGACGGCAAGACTCTTTCTGCTGTTGGAGTCCGTTTTTCCACCCCTTCTAGGCCTTATCCCAAAGGACAGAAGGGTGGGAAGATGTGGTTCCGTAAATCCCAAGGAGTCACGCCGGATTCACGTGGTCAGTTTACCCCTAGAGGCAGAGGGGATAACAACAACAGACGCCGCTCTAGAGGCAGAGGGGGTCGCAAGAACCAGGGAAACAGGGAGCCTCTCTCTGATAAGCCGTTTCAGCATCCCTGGGGTGTTCCCCGGCTGTCCCTCCTTGGAGGCAGTCGGGGGAAGATTATCACTGTACCCAGAAGCCTGGCATTCCCTCACTCAAGACAGATGGGTACAGTCGCTCATATCCAAGGGTTACATAATTCCTTTCGAGGAAAGTCCCTTCCCCTCAAGTTCCCTTCCAGATGTACCACCCGGTCAAAGGGACATTGCAGAGTTAGAAATCGCAAAACTACTGCAAAAAAGAGCCATTCAGCCAGTTACAATAGACCATTCAGAGCCCGGAATCTACTCAAGGTTCTTTTTGGTCCCCAAAAAGACGGGAGACTGGAGACCAATATTGGATCTCAGCAGACTCAACAAGTCTGTCAGGAAGACAAGATTCCGAATGGTCACTCTTCAGTCAATTCTGCCCTTCTTACAGAAGGACAACTGGATGTGCTCAATAGATCTTCAGGACGCGTACTATCACATCAAAATTCACAGACGCTCCAGGAGATTTCTCCGCTTTCGGCTGGGGTCCAGTCACTTCCAGTTCAGAGCCCTGCCCTTTGGTCTCACTACAGCCCCCAGAGTGTTCACCAAATGCATGGCAGTGGTCACGGCTCACCTGAGACGTCAAGGATTCCAGGTGTTTCCGTATCTCGACGACTGGCTCCTGTCAGCCACCACCAGGCATCAGCTTATACAAGCCAGGGATTACACAATAGACCTTTGTTCTCATTTGGGCATCTCAATCAACTTCAAAAAGTCATCCTTATCGCCCTGCCAGTCTATTACCTTCATAGGCGCAAACTTAAACACTGTTCGGATGTCAGCTACCCTTACAGAACAAAGAGTTTCAGACATTCAGACTCATGTCAGGATCATTCTGGCCAGCAAGAAAATACAGGCCAGAACGGTTCTAAAGGTATTAGGTCTCATGGCTGCGGCCATTACTCTTCTTCCCTGGCTCGATTCTACATGCGCCTTCTTCAGTGGATGCTGTTCACACAGTGGTCATACCAGCAACTTCCAATGCGTCACCAGATTCTGGTGACACAGACATGCAAAGAGCATCTTGCTTGGTGGATCACATCGTCTCAGGTTCACCAAGGCAGGTGCTTTGTACCTCCGTCCCCGATAGCCACTGTCACCACGGATGCCTCCCTGATCGGGTGGGGGTCATTATCAGGGCAGGATGGTTCATGGGACGTGGCAACCGTTCGAGTACCATCTGCACATAAATGTCCTGGAGATGAGAGCAGTGCTTTTAACGTTGCAAGCCCTCAACGACTTTCTTCCCGTAGGGACAATTGCAGTCCACACAGACAACATGTCTGTAGTTTGGTATATCAACAAACAGGGCGGAACCAAGTCCTACCCCTTGTGTCGAGAAGCGCTCAGACTTTGGCAATGGGCGATCTCCTCTCATCGGTTTCTGGTAGCAAGGCATATCCCTGGGAAAACCAACATTATAGCGGACAGATTGAGCAGAGCTATCCTCATGCCTCACGAGTGGTCTCTCAAGCAATCTATAGCGGAAGAGATTTTTCTGGAATGGGGTCGTCCATGTTGCGATCTTTTTGCTACTCCCCAAAACAGCAAATGTCCAGACTTCAACAGCCTCTTCCCTCTATCAGGCCAGCCCCCCAGAGACGCTCTAACCCAGGATTGGCCCCAGGGACTTCTTTATGCCTTCCTCCATTTCCTCTGATCCCTCAGGTGATCCAGAAAGCTACCGCTTTGAGAGCCAAATTGATTCTCATTGCCCCTTACTGGCCTCGACAAGTTTGGTTCCGTTCCTCCATCATCACCTTTTGGTGCAGCCGTGGCATCTGGACCCAGTGCCAGATCTACTGATTCACCAATCCGGTCAGCTGCACCGGTCAATCCCCTCTCTCAACCTCACAGCATGGTTGCTCCACTTCCTTCCTTAGCCAGGCTTCCTTTGATCTCTAACTCAGTTAGAGACATCATAGTAGCTTCACTAAAATCCTCTACCAGGAGGATTTACACAAGCAAATGGAAACGTTTCTCTTATTGGGCTAAGGCCCAAAATATTGATCCTTTTACTGCCCCTGTTCAGGCAGTTCTGGACTTCTTAGCAGAGATTTTTCATGCAGGCTCCTCTTCTTCCACAGTCAGAGTTCAGTTGGCTGCTATTTCTAATTTTCATGTCGGGATAGCAGATCATAATATTATGTCCCATAGGCTCTGCAGGGCCTTCTTGAAAGGAATTTTCCTACTAAAGCCTCCAATCAGGAATCCTCCTCCTCAGTGGGATCTAAATTTAGTGCTGACATCCTTAATTCTTCCCCTTCGAGCCAGCTGTTTCTTGTTCCCTGAAATATCTTTCTTGGAAAACTTTATTCCTAGTGGCTATTACATCTGCCAGGAGGGTGTCTGAACTTCATGCTCTTCGGTTCGACCCCTATTTGATTTTTCACAAAGACAGAGTATCTTTGAGAACTAATCCATCCTTTTTACCTAAGGTCGCTTCAAAAACAATCTGAATCAATCCATTGATCTCCGGTATTTTTTCCTAACTATTCAGATAGAGCT
This sequence comes from Protopterus annectens, assembly GCF_019279795.1. Lineage (NCBI taxonomy): Eukaryota > Metazoa > Chordata > Ceratodontiformes > Protopteridae > Protopterus > Protopterus annectens. The sequence goes on from NC_056737.1 coordinate 939,875,899, forward strand.
GAACAAAAGCTACATTATCTTGACGCCCACCGTCAGCTCAGATATTATTTGGACAGAACAAAAAATTTAGAAAATCTGATCAACTTTTTGTTTCCTATGCGGATAATAAAAAGGCCTTCCTGTTTCTAAAGTGACTTTGTCCAGATGGCTTTCTTCGGTCATCACTGAAATTTATACGATCAGGGGAAAACAGCTGTGCTCAAAACCTAAAGCACATTCAACTAGGAGTTTAGCTACTTCTACAGCTTTTCAAGCTAGACTGCCTTTGGACACTATTTGTGCAGCGCCACTTGGGCCACTCCTCACACTTTTGTTTCCCATTACAAATTGGACTTGGCCTCCAGGGACAGGGCCAGTTTTGGCTCTACAGTTCTCAAGAGTTTGTTCCATTGAGCCACCCAGGATAGAGGTGCTAGGGACGGTCCCATCAAGCAAGAATGAAGGCGAGATTGACAACTTAACATTAAGAAGTTATGTACCTACCATAACGTTCCATGTTAGTTGTCTTCTCGCCTTCTTTCTTGCGACCCTCCCTCCTTCCCCCTGGCCTGGACAGACCTTGTATAAGAAACTTTTATGCTAAAGACCATTCAGACCTGGTCCTTTTTCCATTTGTAAGTTTCTTCTTCCTTTGGGAAGTATTTTATGCTTGGTATTATTGCCCTTTGGCAACAAACGAGATCTGGGTATTTACTGCCTTGCATCATGGGATATGGGGCTGCCTCGAGCTGGTGAAAGAGACTCTCGAGCTTAGCAAGTGCCGAGTCGGAGCCGAGGGATCGGCTCCGAACCCATCAAGCAAGAAAGAAGGCGAGAGAAGACAACTAACATGGAACGTTATGGTAGGTACATAACTTCTTATTTGTCGATGTCTTAAGTGATAATTTAATAAAGGTGTTGTAAAAAAAAAATTATCTGATGTTATCCTTGTCATTATTTCTCATGGTAGGGTCTTGGATCTGTCATCGCATCCAAGCCGGCAACTTTAGTTTAGACAGATCCAAGGCTGAAGCTCCTTCCTCTTCTATAATCCCCTGTTGCCTAAAATTAAAAGCATTGACTCGTAATAAAATTCAAGATTAATTTAATATTTGATTTTAAGTATTTTAATAATTTTGCGTGTATATGGAGGAAGCTTTGTAATAATAATATATGTTATATGATAATTTACTATATGGAATATATTAGTTGTGACATTTTATTATTTAATATTTAATATTTAATAATTTATAAATGTTAAGGGTTGGAGAAGTGATTTCATGATTTATATAAAAAGAATGATCTAAATTATTAGTTTTTAAATTTTTATATAATATAATGTATTATTATTGTCTTTTTAGTATTCAATTGCTGTTGTTTAAGCATTCCTTGAATTGTATTTAGAAATTCTATTTCCCATTTTTTAGCTACTGAGCATGCACCAATTTGAATTTGATTTTGGCGCAATTTTCTGTGAAGGTTATAAAAGGAAGTGATGTAATAGATGTTTTTTGTCTGAGGAAGTTTAAAATATTTAAACGAAAGCTCTCACATTGAATTCTATTCTTGTTTTTTAAGTGTTTCTATTTGGTGTTTTAAGTTTGTCGCAAGTTTGTTCGAAGTACGTTCTAGCTGTACAAGTTTTGTTTGTTATTAAACTATATTTATCGTCTAGCTGGTGGCTTTTCATCTATATTTGTTTATTAGTTTGGTCGTTGCTTATCATGTCTACAGTTTGCTTAGACGAAGCAGCCGTACAGCTAGATGACTCCATCGAGGGTACCGAAGGATCGATTGGGAATTTAACAGCTTTGATTTTGAAATTAACGCAGCGTGTGGATATTTTGTATGAGAAACTAAACAAAAACGACGATGGTCGTATGAATAGTCGTGGAAAAGAAGCACCAATGCAACCTTCACAGACTAGTTTTGATTTTAACATCACTCCAGTTTGTTTTAATAACCAGATGGGCAGGAAGGAAACCACAGGTTTGGACAATGGTGAAAAAGAGAAAGATGTTTCTGTTAATCAAGGAATGCAGTCTAGTAACTTTGGACTTATGCACAGAGATGGACAGAGAAAATCTGTTCCAATGCTAAATGAGTGGTTGGAATCATCGTTTGGTTTTTCTGGACAATCTAAAGGAGGTAATAATGCTAATGATGATATTGATCATAAATTAAATGACTTTGATATTAAATTAATGAAATGTAGGAAATTGCAACTTGAAAGTGCATATCTGAAAGAGTGCATCAGACTTAATATTATCCCTAAAGGGTTGCGCTTATGGCGATACCCTATGGGATTGGTTTATAATTCACCTATGCATATGGAACTGTTGCAGTTGTTCGATCGATGTGGCAAAGATCTTTTGAACATGCTGATTAAATATAATCAGATAGAAATTGATAATCTGATATCTGAACTTGATGAACTTGATAAAATAGAGCAGATGTTTCTTTTGATACAGTTCAATATGACATGATTAGAATATATAATAGTATTGATCAATACATTATCAAATTAAAGAATGCTAAAACAGAAAAAATTGAAAGAGACATTAAACAATACGCAAATGGGATAGCATATCCCAGACCTCCAGGTGGATTTAATAAGAAAACCAAAACCTATTCTTTAAATCAAGCTTATAGATCTGACCCTGCAAGAGAAGGCCAATATGAAGGGAATCTACATAATGATTTGGTATATGATAATGAATACCCTGAATTAAGATGCTCTGAAAGGCTTAAAAATAAAATTCCTTATGGTAACCAACAATCGGCGAGGTTTCAAGGTGCCGGGCCCAAAGACAAAAAATGGAGAACATAAGAATGCATAATGGTTCGGATATTGACGAGAATGGACATGAAACGATTATGCAACAATGTAGTAAGAGCCTACATAACAAGTTACGACAAGTCATTATGAATAAATCTGGTGACTTTAAAGTTTATAATTTTACTCAAATTGATTTTAATCAGGAAGTTGCGAATTTACTGTCAAAAGGCTTTTCATTTGTTCCTTCCAATACATTTGATGTTACTTCAACTATCATTGATATGAAATTGTTTTTAAGAAAGATTAACTTTTCATTTATGTTTCAGGATTCAATGTATAATGCATCACATAAATTTAATATATCAAGTATATATAATCCCCCCTTGCATCCTAAACTTTTAATGTACGAAAAAATGTGCGAAAGTCAGTTAAGGAATTTAGATAGACTTAATAAAAAAACAAATTATCCCTCAAATGTAAGTAAAGATGAATTAGAAATTTTAAAATGTTTACAGAAAGGGAATATAAGAGTTATGAAACCTGATAAAGGGGGAGGGGCAGTGATTATGGATGTAGATTTTTATAATAACAAAATGGAGTTGATCCTAAATACGGACACTTACGAAAAGGTATCCTTAAATGAGTTGATTTGTGCTTATAGAAAGATTTTTTTACAGATTAATGATATGTTTTTAGATAAATGAATAGATATTAATTTATTTAATTATCTTAATATTCTAACACCCAGGATTCCGGTGTTTTTTGGTAATCTGAAAATGCATAAAAATATAGAAGATCCCCCCATGCGGCCTCTGGTGGATGGGAGAGATTCCATCACGTCAGCATGTGCTAAGTATGTTGATTATGAAGTAAAAAAAGTTATGATGAAAGAAGAATATGTCTGTAAGGATTCCTGGACATTCTTAGAGCACATGAATCATATATTGTTTGATGCCAAAGATGTTTTGGTAACAATAGACGTATGCGATCTATATACAGTTATTCCCTATGATATTGGGCTTCAATGGATTAGTGAAGTTTTGTTTAAGTCTTTTGTTCAACAGGACTTAATCTTATAATTGAATTAATTGAATTAGTATTATATAATAATTATTTAAAATTTAATAATCAATATTATATCCAAAAGAAAGGGGTCGCTATGGGATCATCATGTGGTGGAACTTATGCAAATTTAGTTATGATGTCCTGGGAACAGACATTTATTTTTAATAGTAAATATAATAATTATATTAAATCATATCATCGGTTTCAGGATATATGTTTAGTCTGGAGAGAGAATATAGATATTTTTAAATGAATTTTTAAGTTATATCAATGAAACCACAAACTTTTTCAAATTTACGTGGAATATTAATTTGGATAAAATTAATTATTTAGACATTAATTTGATGAAAGATTATGAGGCAAAAGTGTATATTTCCTTGATTTATAGGAAAAAAACATATTCTAATGGCTTCCTTCATTATACTAGTGCACACCCTGACCACCAAAAAAGATCTGTAATTAAAGGTCAATTGGTGAGAGCTGCACGAATTATTACAAGATATTCAGATTTCTTAAATGAATGTGAATATTTAAGGAGAATGTTTATTAATAAGGAATGTCCAATGTGGTTAATAAACAAATTAATTTTAGAAGTTATTGAAAAAAGAGAAAATGGTAATTTTAAACCAATTTTGCAAGGTAAATGTGAAGTTGTCACTGATGCTGCAAGTAATGGAGATGTAAGTAGGTTTGACAATAGAGAGACTACCATAAGTTTAGATACATCTAGTAAAAATAAGAATACTAGAGTAGAAGAATTTTCAAAAGCCTTAGTTATCACTTTTTCACAAGATTATCAAATATTAAAAGAAGTCTTTCATAATAACTGGGAAACCGTATTTGGAGATGCCCAATACAAAAACCATATAGGTCAATCTCCAAAAATAGTTTATAGGAAAGGGAAATGTTTTAAAGATTTATTAAAATCTAATAATAATATAGGAATGTGTAAAAAAGTGAAGAGTGGAAACTATAGATGTGGAGCATGTAAATGGTGCTTTAAAATTCAAGAAGGAGATAGTTTCACTATACGTGATAAGAAGTATTATATTAAAAAGAAGTTTAACTGTAAATCTAAAGCAGTTGTTTAACAAGGTCCCAGATCCACCAGTAGAGACAATAATTCCAATAATATAAATGGTAAAAACGAATCTTTATTCACACCTGCGAAACAGCTCTTAAACAGAGATAGAGACAAGCGCTTTCGCCTGGTTCATTCCAGGCTTTATCAAGACAGAAATAAAATACAAGTAGTAGCTGAACAGTTAAATAGCTTTTGCTAATTTATCACATGTTCAAATTTTCACGAGGTAGTAATTAGTAACACCTACTTCAAGTTAAAATGTAGACAAATAGAGTAAAAATGGTACATGGTTTAAACCTTAACAACAATAATTTGCAACCATATTTGTTTCATCATAATTATTAATAAATATATAGTGTGTGGGTAGGGCAGCTGCCTACACGGGGAAAATATAATTGTTTACAATTAAGCTTAAGTACTGGACCTATACTAAGCATACCATTAAGTCCTGGGGCTTTGCAAATTATTGTCTCATTCTTATGATTTTTGAATTTAAATTACATTATGTTTGAGGCAAAGTTGTGTCATTAGTGCAACAGTTTTAGAGCATGCATTTGGTTTTATATACAAAAAAGTGTTTTTAGTTGGTATAAATATATTATAGTGTTGTTAAGGTTTAAACCATGTACCATTTTTACTCTATTTGTCTACATTTTAACTTGAAGTAGGTGTTACTAATTACTACCTCGTGAAAATTTGAACATGTGATCAATTAGCAAAAGCTATTTAACTGTTCAGCTACTACTTGTATTTTATTTCTGACTTCATAAAGCCTGGAATGAACCAGGCGAAAGCGCTTGACTCTATCTCTGTTTAAGAGCTGTTTCGCAGGTGTGAATAAAGATTCGTTTTTACCATTTATATTATTGGAATTATTGTCTCTACTGGTGGATCTGGGACCTTGTTCTACAGTTGATTCATTTTTTTCGTGGTGTTCTAAAGCAGTTGTTTACCTTGCAAGTTGTAATTCTTGTTTCTCCTTTTACGTAGGAAAAACTGAGAGAACATTCACTCAGAGAATTTATGAGCATGAATATGCCATAAAAAATAAAAAATTAAACAACGCGCTAGCAAAACATATAAATGAATGTAATAATCATAATTTTAATTATATGGTAATAGATCAAGTGGAAATAGAAGAAAGAATCCCGTGGAACTTAATTTTAGAAGAAAGAGAACTTACCTGGCAAATTAAATTACAAGCTGATTGTATGCCAGGCTTAAATGAAAGAAGTTCTATAGGGCCAATTTTAAAATTAAAAGCATTGACTCGTAATAAAATTCAAGATTAATTTAATATTTGATTTTAAGTATTTTAATAATTTTGAGTGTATATGGAGGAAGCTATGCAATAATAATATATGTTATATGATAATTTACTATATGGAATATATTAGTTGTGACATTTTATTATTTAATATTTAATATTTAATAATTTATAAATGTTAAGGGTTGGAGAAGTTGTGATTTCATGATTTATATAAAAAGAATGATCTAAATTATTAGTTTTTAAATTTTTATATAATATAATGTATTATTATTGTCTTTTTAGTATTCAATTGCTGTTGTTTAAGCATTCCTTGAATTGTATTTAGAAATTCTATTTCCCATTTTTTAGCTACTGAGCATGCACCAATTTGAATTTGATTTTGGCGCAATTTTCTGTGAAGGTTATAAAAGGAAGTGATGTAATAGATGTTTTTTGTCTGAGGAAGTTTAAAATATTTAAATAAAAGCGTTCACATTGAATTCTATTCTTGTTTTTTAAGTGTTTCTATTTGGCGTTTTAAGTTTGTCGCAAGTTTGTTCGAAGTACGTTTTAGCTGTACAAGTTTTGTTTGTTATTAAACAATATTTATCGTCTAGCTGGTGGCTTTTCATCTATATTTGTTTATTAGTTTGGTCGTTGCTTATCATATGTGATATATATTATATTTAAACTGAAAAAATGTTAAAATGGTTTGTTTTCTTTTCTGTTAATGAATATTTGTCGATGTCTTAAGTGATAATTTAATAAAGGTGTTGTAAAAAAAAAATTATCTGATGTTATCCATGTCATTATTTCTCATGGTAGGGTCTTGGATCTGTCATCGCATCCAAGCCGGCAACTTTAGTTTAGACAGATCCAAGGCTGAAGCTCCTTCCTCTTCTATAATCCCCTGTTGCCTTCTAACCTCGTTTGCCGAATCTTTGGTTGTCGCTCAGGTAGTGACAGATAAGTGCATTTTATACTTTCCTTTCTGGTTTAAACTTTAGTTTTAGTAGTTATCTTCTCTTTACTACCCTTCCCTTAGACAATTTAGTCTTTGATTAGTATAGTTGTTCCCCTTTTGTAAGTTAGGCGTTTGGAGCCTTTTTTCTTCTCAAACTTATCATTCTTGAGTGGTTTTTTTTCTTCTTAGAATAGTGTTTGTGTTTTTTGTTGTTTAGTGTTTAAACCTTTAGGTTATGTCCGAGAAACTCTCCGGGTTTAAGAAGTGCTTCTCGTGTGGTCAGAAGATGACAAATTCTGACTCGCGCAAGGAGTGCTTGTATTGTTTAGGGGCTCTTCACCTGGAGGTTGAATGCGATGTTTGTGTTGCATTCAACCCCAGAACCTTAGCAGAGTACTGCAATATGTTTTTACTCAAAGGTATGGCGCGGGGGGGGGGGGTTCTTATGTTTCCTGTCCTCCCAAGACATCCCCTTCTGTCTCTAAACAGAAGGACCCTCCCATTCATTCGGGAGCTTCTTCAAAAAACCCTAGGCTGTTGGATTCTAGATCGCCAGAGCCAACTCCAGCCCAGACTGTACTGGATCCGAGATTTACAGATCCCAGACCTTGGATGTTTCTATCAGATCCAGGGCCTTCTCGGATCCAGTCAAAACCAGACCAGCTTCTGATCCGACTAGTTTGTCAGATCCAACTTTTTCTGTCTCTCAACCTTCATATCAAACAGAATTGTCGAGTCCTGCTGTTGTTATAGAGGAATCGGCTTTGCCTGGATCCTACAAGCATTTGTTACCATCGGCTCCTAGACCTTGGAGCCAAACTCCAGAACTTAGACACAAATCTTCAGGATCCAAGATTGGATCCCTAGCTAAGTCTTCCCACTCATCCACTTCCTCCAGATCTTCCAGGAGCTTGTAAAGCCCAGATAGAGTTGGTGCTTCTGGCATCCCCAGCCTACGTGGCTAGGGGAGCCTCTTCAATCCCAGGTCATCATTCTCCTCTTCCAACTCTAGGGGCATCAGAATCACATGACCCAGAAACCCATTGAGAGATCCTGATGATTTCGAGTCTCCACTTTTTCTTGATTCTATCTGGGTCCTTGGCCTGCTTTGTTCCTCCGCCCTTGGATCAGATTGGGCCCTGTGCCAGAGTGGTCGTCGCCAGCTCCCTGTGGATGGGGTCTGGTCTGGGTCTTTTGGACTGATCCCTACCCCTGGGCGCCTTGGCTGTAGACAGCTGAGGACAGGTATTGTCCTGGGGCTGTAGGGCTTTGTTGGGATTCATTCCTTCTTTCCGGGTGGCTTCAGCCTTCAGGAATAGGGCTGACCTCTTGCAGCCCATCGGCCTTCAGGGTGGTAGAGAGGACCTTCTCCAGGATTGGAGCAGGCATTTGAACTCACCCATGAAGTCCCTGACACAGGACATGGACCTCGATGAAGAAGATGGGTTCCCCAGATCTCTGCCTGATGATGTCTTCCTTGGGGACATCTTTGAGATTCTTAGGTAAAAGGGTGGATGGTTTCCCCAGCCCCCATCTTTGGATGAGTCCGTGTTCCTGAAGGCTTTTGGGATGGGCCCATCTACTTCCTTGATGCCCCCCCCCCCCCGCTGACGAGTTGGATGTTATCACCAGCAGGTATTGGGAGGACCCTGACACTGTGGCACCAGTACCAAAGCGAGCCGACAAGTTCCTTAGTCCTCTCATGGACTGCCCTTTCTGGAGCAAAGGAGTCCACTCTATGCCATCATGGTTGCTGCTGCCACCAAAAAGGTGTTGGCGGAGCAGAGCTCCACAGTCCATCGCCTGAAAAGGAAGCATCAGGTGATTGATCGGCATTGGAAGCATGTGTTTGCCTCAACTGCCGTTGGACTGATTGCTGTTAATTACCTGGCACACTTCACCCGCCTTCAAAGGGACTTGGTTAAAGAACTCACAACATCCCATATAGAGTTGTTACTAGAGGAGGACCTCAGTTAGGTGTCTCCCAAGTTCTCTACTCTGATGTCCCTTGCTAGTTTCTCAATGAGGTTAATTTCCAATGCAGTGGAAACTACCTCTCAAGCGGCAGGTACCAGCATAGCTTTAAGGCGGCATGCTTGGTTAGAACTATGCGGGTTTGTGGAGGCCTTCAAAGCATTGTTTATCAGTACTCCATTTGACTAATCCACCCTCTTTGGACCTTCTGTGAAAGACACTTTAATCCATAGTGAGCAGGAAGGGAAGAACTTGTCCGCAGCTGAGATCAAGTTTTCTACTCCTCAGAGGTGGTTTTCCAAGACCCAATAAGGAGCTAAGAAGATGTGATTCCAGAGGTCACAGTGTTCTTTTCAGGATGCTCCTGATGATTCCTCTTCCAGAGGCAGGGGAGAGGATTTAATGTCAGATGCCACCCTAGAGGCAGGGGGGGGGGTCCACAAAATTAGGGCTCCAGGGAACCTTTCTCTGAGTAGCCGTTTCAGCTCTCCTGATGTGTTGCCCAACTGTCCTGCCCTGGAGGCAGTCGGGGGTCATTTTTCCCTTCACCCACTAGCCTGGACAAGCATTACCTCCAATCAGTGGTTGTTAGACATCATTTCCAGGGGTTATTTCATTCTCTTTTTTCTCCCTCCTCCAATTTGATGGTATCTTCCTGACATACTACACAACCAGAGGGAGTTGGCCTTCAAGGAAGTTCAACAGCTTCCTCAAAAAAGAACCATCCAAGAGGTCCCAGCAGGACAAAGAGGATCCAGAATTTACTCTCACTTCCGTTTAGTGGCAAAAAAGACTGGGGACCTGCATCCTGTTTGGACCAGAGTGAGTTGAATCAGTCAAAAAGTCTAAGTTCTAGATGGTCACTGTTCATTCCATTCTGCCTGTCTTACTCCAGGATAACTGGATGTGCTCAGTGGATCTCCAGGATGCCTACTATCAGATAAAGATAGACAGGCGGTCGAGGAGACTTGCTTTCTAGTAGGGGCCAATCATTACCAGTTCAGAGCCTTGCCCTTTGGATTCACCACAGCCCTCCAGGTGTTTACCAAATGTATGGTGGTGGTGGTTCACCTGAGGCTGCAGGGATTCCAGGTGTTTCTGTGCCTTGATGATTGGCTCCTAACTGCACCCACGAGGCATCGACTGTCACAAGCCATCCGATATGTTCCATGCCTGTTCAGCCAAATGGGGATAACAGAGAACCTCTTGAAATCAAATCTGGTTCTGACACAGAATTTAGAGTTCATGGGAGTCCAGCTAGATTCCATTTCAGAGACTGCAGCATTACCTCCTCGCAGAGTACAGCTGATCCTGGAACAGGTCAGGCAAGTTTTAAATCTTTTGAATTCTGCACTCCACTTGGTTCCTCGGACCCTAGGATCCATGGCCGTGGCAATACAGCTTGTGCCATTAGCAAGGTACCATATGCGAGTTCTACAGTGTACCTTGGTGGTTCAGTGGTCCATCCTGTCTCAACCCATATCCATGTCCATAAAATTGACACCAGTGTGCAGACAACACCTTCTTTTGTGGCTTCAATCTCAGGATCTGAATCTAGGCAGGCCCTTTTCACTCCCTCCACCGAAAGCCATAGTGACCATGGACGCTTCCCTGTTGGTTTAGGGGGCATTTCCAGGGGAGAACAGTTCAAGGTACATGGTCCCCCTTAGAGACCAAATTGCACATAAATGTCTTAGAGATGAGAGCAGTCCTCCTACCGACAACATGCCAGTTATTTGGTACATCAGCAAACAAGGGGGAACACACTATTACCCGTTGTGTAGAGAGGCCATGAGAGTGTGGGAATGGGCGATGGCTTCAAGGCACTTTCTTCTTGCAACATATATACCTGGGTACTTCAGCGTGTCGGCCAGCAAGCTCAGCAGAACCATATTGAGCCCTCACGATTGGCCCCTCAATCCGACAGTGATGAACCAGATCTTTGATCGTTGGGATCAACCATGCTGCAGTGTCTTTGCCTCCTCTACCAACAACAAATGCAGCATGCACTTCACCCTGATCCCCCCCTCCCGGAGAGTCACCAAGGGATGCTGTAGTCCACAATTGGCCTCTGGGTCTCCTCTACACTTACTCTCTTGTTCCTGTTATCCCAAAAGCTTTGCAGAAAGTGCAATGCCTGAAAACATCTCTGACCCTCATTGCCCCTTTCTAGCCTTGTCAGGTGTGGTTTCCCTTCCTAAGATCTTATCTGAAGTACCCTCCTTGGATACTTTGGGGCTTCCTCTTCCCAATCTTTGGCCCCTTTGACTTACTGCATGATTGCTCCTATTCCAGTGATTTTGAAACAGTCCAAGCTAGCTTCCCCCATCAAGCAAATTTCCTAGCCTCCCCAAACTATTTGCCAGAAAAGTTTATAGTAGTAAATGGAAAAGGTTTTCTATCTGGACTAAGAGCAGGAATCTGGACCCCTTTTCTGCTTCTGTGCCAGATATTTTCTTGTTCTTGTCCTCACTTTTTCAGGAAAGGGTGAGTTTTTCTACTGTAAAGCTTCAGTTGGTTGCGATTTCCAATTTTCTTGAGAATAGTGGACCTACGTTCTTTTCCTTCTTCTACGTTCTTCATGAAAGGCAGTTTCCTTCTTAAGACCTCCCTTTAAGGCTCCTTCACCCCCTCCCTTGGGATCTGACCTTAGTGCTGCAACCTCTGACTCAGAGACCATTTGAACCTTTAGTTTGTGCGATTGCAAATTCTTGTCATGGAAAACTGCCTTTCAAGTAGCCATAACTTCGGCTAAGAGGGTGTCCAAGTTGCAAGCCATTTCAATTGCTCCCCCATATATGGTCTTTCATAAAGGTAGAGTGTCTCTTAAAACAAATCCATCCTTTTTGCCCAAGGTTGCCACTGAATCCAATCTGTATCAGTCTATTCAGTTGCTAGTTTTCTTTCCCAATTATTCCAATAAAGGAGAGTACATTCTGCATACTTTGGATAGACACAGGCAACTGCTATTTTATCTGCATAGGACTAAGGAGTTTCACTAATCAGACCAGCTCTTTGTGGCCTTTTCTCAAAATAGACATGGCCTTCCTTTTTCTAAAGTGACTATCTCTGAATGGATCTCCAGCTGTATCTCCAGAATCTACACCAACAAGTTTCTCGAAATTCCAGGAAAGGTTAGAACTCATTCTACTAGGTCTGTGGCTACTACTTCAGTCTTCATGGCCAGACTCTCCATTGATGATATTTGTGTTGCTGCCACGTGGTGTAATCCTTACACCTTTATATCACAATACAAACTGGATTTGGTTTCCAGGAACAGGGGGTCCTTTGGTTTCACAGTGCTTCGATATGTCCTTCCTTAAGGCCGCCCAGGGTTAGTAGTAGCTGGGGACTCTGACCCTACTGTGAGGAATAACAACATAGATAGCATCCGATAAAGAGTTATGTACTTACCATAACTTGGCATTGTTTGAGTACATGTTGCAGTACTAGCACCCTCTTTCCATTCCCACCTTTCTGCATCTTCCTTGGCTGTGGTGGGATATCCTTTTCCTTTTGCTGTTTTGGCAAGACTTCCTTAGAGCTTTAGGCTTCACGCTTCCTATTTAGTGCAAGAAAGCTCTGGGTTTTGGCATGCCTATACCTATCTCTTATACCAGCATGGACTATAGTGCTAAGGGTAGATGTACAGTGTACAAGGAAGGAGCCTGAATCTTTAAACACTACCTAGATGTTCAGTATCCTTGACAGGATACACCTCATGTCTGTACCTCTGCTTTCAAGCTTAGTTATTTATGAGGTTGTTAGTAAATGTGCCATTAATATTGCAGTATATTATGCTAGTTGTTAGTATTTGCCTTTATAAGTGTGACTAGTTCATTGCTGTATTAGCCTGTTTGCACAAGAATGATTTTGTAGTTTGACATGATCAAAAACAAAGAACAAAAGAAGTGGAATAGCAGAACCAGTCCACTAATGACCCACAAAAATTCCAATTCCAGCATGCAAAACTGCTGGGCACGCAGAGTTCCAGAGGTGAAAAATGTTAACTGTTGATTCCAAGAAAATAAATATATGTCACCAAAAATTTATTAGATGAGTGCTTTCAGCCTTCTCTATACAGGATTTCATCAGAACTAATAAAAATCAACAGTCACTGCATTATAAAAAGCTGAAACCACTACCATAGGTCACTCAATTGATTCAGTCATGAGCATTCATTAATTAACTTATTAAAACACACTGCCATAAAAATTAACTCACCGTAAATATGGAAAAGTATTATAAAAATACAATGATATACTCTATAAAAAATATACAAGTTCAAAGATGCAGTTTTCAGAAAAATATATAAGCCAGTGCAATACATGATCAAAATATTAATCAAAGTATTAATTAAAGCCAGACTCCCCTCATTTTTAACACAGGTCCTATAGAAATGTGTTAATTCAGTCCTGGATAGTTGGTGACCCCCAGGGTTGACTGCCAAAATAATTCACAAGATTCTGTTTTAGTCTTCCATTGGCCTCCCATGGATCAATAGGTATGTTCTCCAGAACAAAAAAAAAATCAAAAGAACAATTTTTACGTGTTTTGAATGTTTATATAGGGCAATAGTATCAACAGCTCCAGACATATTTTATAAATGTTCATAAATATGTTTTCTTAAGGGTGTCTCATCTTCCCTGTGTAGAAAGAAGGGCAGTTTTTACAAAGGGTAATATAAATAACTCCTTTACTGGAACAGTTATGAAATGTGTAGCTTCCCAATATTTTGTCATGGGCTTCTAAATAAAGTTTATCAGTGTTCACAATAAACGGCCATTGTCAACATACTCCACATTTATAAGTTCCAAAAATATTTATCAGATGTGTACAATCTTTTGTTATTCTCAAATCTTTCTTTCAAATGTATACTTTATTTTAAACAAAAAGGGTGTGGGGGACAAAAAATACTTTCAGGGTATTAGAATTAAGGAAAAAATATAATATAATCACATTCCAGTAGAAAATCTGCACTTTCTGAAGTCATCCAAGCTGCCCTTAGCAATCCCCCAGATTTAATAAAATCTATGTAGGCATAGTGTGCAGCCTATATGGAATGTACCATGGCCATGTATGTGGTTCCTCCTTGGTAGCGTGCCATGCATATTAATGAATTAGCATTACTGAGGGAGAGCCATGTAACAAGGTTACAGAATAAGTGTAGGGAATGTTTTACTGTGTCCGGAGATAAGTAGCACACCCCTGCACTGTCAAAGTGCAGTAAATCAATGTATGGATATGTATTAAATATTTTATTTTATTATTTTTTTTGTTTTATGTTTGCATGGTGCCAATCATTAGTGGACCGGAGTTCCGCTGTGGCGACCCCTAACCGGGAAAAGCCGAAAGACACAAACAAACAATGCTTGCATGGTGCGGTGTGCCGTGCAACAATGGACATGTCAGACATCTAAAAACAGAAACTGGATACATTTAATTATGAATCCAAAGGTAAAATTTAAGCAAAGCTGAGTGGGTTTGCATGATGCGTGCAGTGCTCAGCAGTGCTTAAACATAGGTGAGAGATGTATGTAAAAGTATAGCAGCATTCTACACATCCAAGTAACCAGATAGTTAGAGTGACATCCTTATGTGCAGTAAGTGCAGGGTTTGAGTACACAGAAGGGTTATTCAGCATTTATTTTCCAATTACAAATTATGGCAGTTATTTTTAAATCCTGATGTACTTCATTCAGCTAAGCTGTGCTAAGCCATGCCAAGCACTGCTTAAACAAGATCCGTTTTAGCACTGCTTGGCACCAAGCAGCTCCGCTTAGCTGGTTTGCACAGTGCTACGTATTGCCAGTTTAAGCACTGCTGAGCTCAACTCAGCTGGTTTGAGCACTAGAAACATTGTGCGGTGCCATGCTCTGTGTCCCATTTTTAAAAATTGTCCAATGGTGGGTAAGGGCAGGAAAACAGACTATATTAATTGCAACAGGTGGGAATACAGCATAACCAGTTGGAGTTTGAAATGTGCAGGAACTATGGCAGGTGTAGGAGAGGGTGCTCTCTTCCAGGTGCAGCGGTGGAGCATTCTGGAGTCCAGGGTCATGGTTGGACTCTTAGCGAAAGACCATGAACACCAGCTGCTGCAGGGCCAGTTCCAAGGATCAGAGTACAAGGCGGAGGCCTGGGACCGCCTAGCATGTGATCTCACCAGTGCTACAGATTTCCCCTGCACAGGTGAGCAGGTCTGTCATCACTGTGACGATCTGAAGCATCGGATGGGGGGACTTCTCGACACCTGGGTCCAGGAGGATCGGGATGGGAATTCCCCACAAGTTTGTAAGTAGTATTAGCATTGTTTTACCAATATCTACTCTGAATGGGTGATAGGTATGCATAATGGTATGCTCCTCTCCCTACAGCTGCGGGGGGGGGGGGGGAGCTCACAACCTAGAGGCCCATGCAGAGCATCTGGCCAGGTTGTGCCATTAGTGTAGTGTGTACCAAGTAATTTGCACTCTATAGTCAAATACACAAGATAGAGTAATTAATTCACTGCCAGTAGGTACATACAGTACAGATTTGTGTATTGCAATGAATGTGGATGCAGGCTTGTATTGCAGTAACTGACTACTGCCAACTATAGTGCAATAAAGATTAAAGCATTAAACCTGATAATGTTTGATGAAGTAAAGTTTCTACTGCAATAATTGTGGAATTACAGCTGTATTGCAACACTTGCATTATATCAACTGTTGTGCAATAAAGACTCGAAAATATAGCAATAACTGCATGAAGGTACCCCAAGAAAGCTGTGTTGTGCAATATTGTGTAAGTAGGGCTGTTGTTAATGAACTAGAGTATGACATCTGCTCTTTAATAAAAACCCAAAGAGCACCACTAACTGACTCAAGGTTTACCTAAGAAAGCGTGTTATGCTAAACTGTAGGTTTACAGCTGTACAACAAGATATATGCATTATGACATTTGTTCTGCACTAACATCTGCAGCAATATCAGGAACACCCGAATTATATTACAGGATTGTCTTGTGTTGGCCATTGCATTTCAGCTATATGCATTCCTACTCCAAGGTACGGTGCTGCAGGCAAGTATGAAACTGTAATAGCTGTAGTCTGCAAATATACTATCTGCAACTGTATATTGTCAGGTAACCACCCCAATACTCCAATGTGGATTCTACACATCTCAGATATTTCTACTACCCACCAAGAGTTTATGGTGTGCACCTGGATTCTATGTATTAATGTACAGTTTACCTAGTATCTCTGTCATGCATGAATCTCATGCATGTGTGTTCAACTGTCACTGCAGTCATGTATACAACTGTACTAATATTACCACGTCATATTTTGTTTCCAGGTGAGCTCTAGGCAAATATCAGTCAGTCAATAGTCACAGTGTACATTTTGTCACACACAGACCAGGGTTTGAATCCAGTGACGAGTACTAATAAATATTACTGAAACAGTTATGGATTGTTAGCAGATGTTCTCCCCAGAGGAATTACAGGTAAATGGGTGCAGTAGTCTTTATTATGGGTTAATAATTTGTGTGTTCAGATGTAACAGCCTGTTAACAGCATTGATCAGGAATGTGCTAAGACATCATAAAATAAAGGTAACAAGTACAATATTAATAAAAGATAATGCAATAAATATAATGTGTAATCTTGGTATGGCTGTATGCCTAGTGTGTCTCTGAACATTTGCTGATGGTCTAACCCCATGCCTGCCAAGGAAGGCATGATAGTTGTTTACTCTTTGTACTGTATACGATACATGTCTCTCAAGTGTCACGCTGTCATGGACTGTAATTACCATTGCCTAATCCCTCTGTCACAGATTTATCATCAACATGATTATGTCAATAGCACAGTCACACTACATCAGTGCACAGTACACCTTGGTAGTTATATAGGCCAGCCTGACATGTAATAGTCCTCTGTATTTGTGTACTTGTAGCTGTTACTAATTGGTCCATATTGTCCCATGTGGATAGCTTGAGAGGTATGTACGTGCTACAGCAGCTATAGGGCACTGTTATACATAAAGGAAGGACAGACCTGTAGAGTATATAACAGTACTGTTGCAAACTATATAGCCTATACTGGTATTAATGAACTATATTTCTCTCTCCCCCCACCCCATATCTTCATCATAATTTAGTATTGTTATACATTGGTTATGGTTTACTATTAACATATGTTGTTCTCTAAACATTATGTTGGGCCTTGTGTTTTATTATTGTTAGGTATTACAATGGTTGCATACTAACATATCTTGTTGAACTACCTCTGTTGTTGGCCTAATGCCATTACTAGTACTGGCATGCTGTTACTATACTGACTGTTATCATACTTATTGTCGTGTTCCATATACTATCCATTGTTATGTTACTGGGTTATTTGCAGTGTTCTGGCCTACTGTTATAACTAACTAAATGTTTTATTCATTACTAAACTATACACATTAAAATACCTCATCACCACAGCTCGACTGGGTAGGTCGGTTCAAAAGGATCTGCCTACCTTACCTCAGCTGGCCATGACACCAGGTCCCAGTATGTTTGGGACCCAAGCCGGTGGAGCTCCCTCCATTGGGCCTGCACCACCTATGAGTGGAACTGCCTTAGAGGACAGGGCCCATCCCCGCCAGGGAGCAGGGGTGGAAGAGGAGTTGTCACCCAGGATCAGCTACTGGTGATGGTGCACAGGATAGTTCATTATGGATATGAGCAACGCCTGCACTGGATTGAGGGCAGACTCGCCAACCT
This sequence comes from Protopterus annectens, assembly GCF_019279795.1. NCBI lineage: Eukaryota > Metazoa > Chordata > Ceratodontiformes > Protopteridae > Protopterus > Protopterus annectens. The sequence continues at coordinate 939,893,743 of NC_056737.1, forward strand.
GGAGTGGCCTGATAGCCCCAACGCCCAGCCTCCAGCACAGCCACCTTCGGGGCAGTGATGGAGCAGTGTTGACTGCCCATGGGTGGGGAGCTCAGTCACACCGCTGCTGTCTGAGGACACATGGACCTCTGATTCCACAACACCCTCCCCGCCTAAGGTGTTTACACCCCTCATGTGTCACACACTGTCCCTGTATGCTGTCTTGTCTGTCTGCAAATGCAACCTCTCCTACCCAGCCTACCTTCCCACATGTTCCTGTATCCCTTCCTCAACATTCCACTCTCTCCTTAAAAGAAAAAAGCTCCTGTCCCACAAAAAATATCACCCATACATAACTCTTCATTTTGCACACATGTCCACTGGACACAACTCATTATAACATTAATTAATGAATGCATTTATGTTGCCCTCACCCCTGTCTCTGGGGTGTGAGGCTCCAAATTCAAAATTCTGTAAAACCTACACAGCTGTTGCTGTAAAAGAAATGGAAAGCTATGATCCTTTACAATACCATTCCTGCACAACCCTACCTGCCTTTCAATATGTTTTTCCCCCTGCTTGCCCCATTTCACCACATTCCTATCACCCCCTTTTTCTTTTCTTTTTTTTATTTTTAGCTCGGGTTTAAGCGGAGCTGAGTGACATGCTGCATTGTGTTGTGTCACACAAACCCACGCAAACCCACTTAAAACTGCTTTAATCATCTTATGTGTTTCTCACAGTGTTAGGCACATCTGCAAAATGATCTCCCCTGCCACGTCTTGAACCCGAGCCCCTGTCAACTACAGCACAGTGCATTAGCCCACTAGGTCACTCAGCGCTGAATTAAAGCAGGTGTTTTTATCAACATGTACTGATTGCCACTGACATACTGCAAGTACATATGATGGAAAGAATGGGAGTATACTTACGACTGTGATGCAGACACTACACCAGTATGCAGCCATGTAAATAAAAATGGATGCATGTTAGGCTGGGATAGCAGGTATGTCTATCAGTTGTACACATTGTTGCAGAATGTCCACAGTTTTGCCCCCTACATTTGGCATGGTTTCACAAAAACATATCTGCCTGGAAAAATACTGTCAAGTTATTAAAGACTGAGTTTAGAAAATCATGACAGACATTTGAGTGTCACACTTCATACCCTTCACAAAACACATGCTAATGCAAATCCTGTGTCACAGATTGTATGCATGCACATATATCTTGCAAATACACCTACTGCAGCACTGGCTCAGTGACCCAGTCTGTTAAATGTCTTGCATGCAGTACAGTTTGCCACCCACAGTCCTGTGTTTGAAGCCAGTGCGTTGCACTTCACTTACATTCTTGGGAATACAGCAAATAATGACTCAGTCATGCAGTTTTAACCAAAACAGGTTGCTGCTACTGAATTTACTGCTACCCATGTTTGCAAGGCAGAGGCCTATCAGCAGGGACACTGCACATATTGATAAAGGCTACCTATGTGTTGCCTAGTACCCTCTGATTGGCACTGTTTCATAACATATGTGCCTTAAGCAGATGCCTCAGCTGGACTGTTATGCGTACCCTCACCCTGGTTCTGCTGTAACAACAGGGCTGCAACTGCCCCCTCAGTGACACATACAGCTTGTTGTCCTCCAAAGTGTTCACACTCCCCCCTAGGTGTCCTAGGCTGCATCAGCAGCTGCAGCCTGCAACATATGCAGCTTTATGTAAAGCAACAGACCTACCATAGCTCACAACCCCCCTAAAACAAGGGATCCAGACAACACCCATACATAAAGGGTTGGGAGGGTAAAGATCGAGCGACAAGGACATGTTTCACAGTTTGCCCTTACAGACATAGTCAGCTGTTAGACCAGCAGCTACTGCAGTAGCGTGTATATTCTGATGGGCATGATGTCTGACACTGACATGTCTCTTCCTCCTTACTGACCACAACCCACAGTGTTTAACACTGAACTGCCAGATAATCACAATGTCATTTGACAATGGCCAAACATAGCATGCAAACTGTGGTCATACCTCATAAATCTCAACAGTGGACAGTATTTGTACTTATCCTGTGATGCTGTAGTCACCACACCTCACTAATGTCCATCTCAAAGACTAAGAAAGGAGCCAAGGCCTACACAAAGACCTTAAATATTGCACTGTGGTGCCATGTCATTGGCTAATGAAAGTGCAACCCAGCTGTTCTGGATGCAGTTAGCAAGTCTGAGCCACGGATTGGTGCACAGGCAATTACCTGTTAAATGACCATTACCTACAAAAGGCAAGCAACTGCCTATGCCAAACCGGTCTGTAAATTGCTTTAATAAGACAGACTGTGATTTACCAAGCATTTTTCTTGAGGATTTTTTCACAAAAAGATTACGTTGTATGTAATACAAGTCCCCATATAATGGGATGCAGATGGGTGGATACAGTTATAGAGAATAAGGATTACAACAGTAGGTCTGTGGTACATCTCTGGGAATGACGTGTTGGTGATACTCTGCTGTCCAACAGCTACAGGCATGTCTCTCAACTGTGCCTGCTATGAATTGTATCACAGTTGTGGCCTTCTCACTCCCTCCTACAACAGTTGACTCTTGTAAGAATTCTACTGGATTATGTGTTAGGCATATTGACAGTAAGTAAGGGTGAACACAGCTGTTATATCACATAGGTATTGTCATTTAGCTCCTCTCAGTCTGTGGATGTCACATAGGAATAGATCAGACATTGTAAAGGTGTCCCTGACAAGGATGATGTACTCTGGCTAGGTCACAGTTGAGTCGATATTCGTATGTCATTGCTAGAGAGCTATGGCTAACATACCTGGCAACCCCCTACAGCAGAAAGTCAGGTCATAACCATTATTACTGGGGGGACACAGGCCAAACATCAGCAACAAAGTGTACATAGTGGTCATACAAAGTAAGAGTACAAATAGAGTAACAGATATTACCATAGCAAAAGTATTTTCTGAAGGTTCTGGCAGGTGACAGCCAGATTCTCTATCTTCTGAAAACAACCATTGATTATTGGCCAACCACTTGCCAGACATCTACAAGTTTGTGCCAAGAGGACCACATGCGTCAGGCACATGTAGACATTCTGCAAACATCTGTGAACTGGAAAAGTATGACGCCTACAGCGAGGATAAACTACAGCAGGCTTGCATTGCTGCCTGTCATTGTGGCACAGTGATGTTGCTGGACTGTCCCCATATACTTGTAATAACTCACACCTGTGTGTCTGACAGTGGCCATATGACACATAGTAGTGGGACTTTGCCCACAGGGGATACACCACAGTAGATGGCATTGATGGGTGTGGAGACATACAGCACACAGGGACATAACCAGTATTGCTACGATGTTGGTGATAGCGACATACATAGTGTGTTGATAGACAGTGGGGTGTGGCATGGGAAGTAGCAGTGGACAGTGCAGGCCAATTTGGATGTGCAGGGTCTGTACATAGTGGATATCAACGTATCTGGTCCTGTAATATGTTCCCCTTTTGCTGTCTTTCAGAAAGGATGTATCAATTGCGGCACCCGCCATTTTCAGATGCTGAAGATAATGTCGTCCTGGATGGCTTCAGACTGCATCACAACATCCTGCTGTCCAGGACTCGCCAGCATAGTGAATAGTGTGCAGCACTGTGAGGTTACCTCGTTACAGCAGTCAACCCAGTAGGGCTACAGGACACAGCCTATGAGCAGGTCCGACACCAGGCCACATATATGGTCAAAGGACTGCCGCTGTGGCCAGGGACCATACTGCCACCGGTGGAGGGCCTGCAGCAGAACAACCACTCTCGGCTACAGAGGAGTTCCTGGCAAACCGGGGATCAACCACCAGCTCCCAAGAATCCATCATCCCTTACATCCTGAAGGTGGGTACCACAGCATCCACAGCAGAAGAGCATCCAGGTAAGCTTCCTGTGTTCATCAGTGTAATACTGCATCATTCATTGTGGCAGCCTCTGCATACCAGTACATGGGTGTCAGGTCTGTCTGCATTGGGGGTTTGGTTTTAACAAACAGTTGTGCACACATACTCAGAATGTCAGCAATGTAGGCAGTATAATATTAGCTACTGTACATGTTGATATACGCACATATTACCCTGTAACAATGCCACATGTGGTATTGCTGACAATACATCTCTTTCACATTTCCATAGGTATATCAGGTGTGGATGGAGTCCAAGGTTCTGTACCTGGTAAATGTGACACTGTTATTTTACGGCTCATGTATACCCTAAGAATGTTAATGGCTGCCATTTTGCCCTAGGCACAACAGTTATGCTTAGCCAGAGTGCAATATTTGTATGTTCAATTTCGGAGGGGCTAACTGACATGCATTGAATAGGTAGTCACAATTGTGTATTTGCAGGAGCAGTAACACATTTGCACTTATTTTTGAGAAGGTCTATGCAGTCTGCTGTACAGGAGACAATCACTCACAGATGCCTGTTCACACACAATATGGAGATGGTACGTACCTGCAGCAGTGATACTAGAACTGGCATAGTATGCTCAAGATGGGTGCACAGTGTTTTAGGTGTAGGTCTATCACATACACTGACATATTGCTTATCTCACAGGTGTATAGTCCTGGCAACATTAACTGGACATCGATGCAGTGCATGTTATAAAGGGCCTGTCTTCTCTGTGTATGTTGTAGTCTGCTTGTGTTGTGTATGGGATCAGGAATAAGATGTGGTATGTGTAATGCAGTTGTGGCTCCTTACCTATTTGTGTGTGGATTACCATACATAACAGTGCAGATAGTAATGTACTTATATTGTCTTCCTCCATAGCTTAGCCATTTAGACAACTGGAACAGAAACATACACAGTTCTGTGAGACATCTGTCATTTTGCAACACTACCGCTAGTCTAACATCATACAAGGTGAGGGGGATGAACTCTGATGTCAGTGTCTCATTGGACTCTGATGATGATGGTGGCCATAGTGAGGCACAGGTGGGGTTGTTGGAGGCTGAATCTGTCCAATGGGTTGACATCCTGCTTCCTCCCCCAGTGTCCCCACACATACCCAGTTCCCTGTAGCCAGAGATATCAGATAGTCAGAGTGTGGCGACATAGAACAGGAGAGTGTGGCAACTATAGCATCAGTGAGTGTAGACACTAGCCATAGCCAGAGAGCTGGCAAGGTCTCACACAGGCAGATTGACAGGGATGCTGGAAGGAGGACTGCTGCTCATCCATCACCTGTCACAGGTGTCACATCATGGGTCACTCAACGCATGTTTTGATCCATTGTGGAGGTAGAAGCACATTCCGAACACAACACCAGACAGATACTCAGGATCATGGATGCAGCACAGACTGATATCCGTGACTCCCTCCACCACATTGGTGATGCCATGGATTATTTCACTAATGTAGTGGACAGACTGTGGGATGAGATATTGTCAGTCCTTGACCACACGTCTGTTCTGGAACATCTGGTGGGAGTAGGGCATCGGATACATGGATGTAGGTCAGCAATGCTGTCTGCTGAGAGTCCACATGGCCCTGCACATGCATGCTTCCGTAGCGGCAGTACCTCCAGCATAACAGAAGGGAGTGTTCTGTCAACACCACAATGTGGCAGGCCATGTGCACGTGGTCCTGGGTGGTCCCCAGTGGGACATGGTCCCAGCAGACTTCAGTCACTGTCAGCTACTAGCACTGCATCTGAATCTGAGAATGGTGGTGCCAGTGCCACTCCTGGTAGAGCCAGTTTCCCTGATCGTGGCCGGAGACCGTGAACTGTCCACTCTGCCATCTACAGTCCACAACTGTCCAACATACACATATGTAGGGCTAGCACTTGGCTTAACTGTGTACACGCACACACTCAAGCATCACTGTCACATGCAGGTCATCAACAGGCACACACGGCATCTCACCGTGGCCCAGCTAAGCAGCACCCCTTCCTGACTCATACACATGCTGTCAACTGTTTGGCACAGCCTAGGCCTCTGGCACCCCCACACCACACCTGCGCATGTGATGATACCTGTGCCACATCCCTGCCATCCATACCGTCAATGCAGGGACATGCAAATATGTGTCTGATGCACAGGGTGACTATATTACATTACATGTAGTATTGTAGTGCAGTAGTGTTATTCCATGACAGGTGCTGTATGCTGGTATGTGTCATGAGTACACATCAAAGTTTGTGTACCTTTGTTGCATGATGTTAGATTGGTGGTAGTGTTGCAGAATGACAGTTGTCATTCAAAAAAACAAATTAAGACACATTTATGCAGAGGGAGCTCACCTGCACCCCCCAACTCCTCGCTATTAAAATATACCAACTCTAAGATTGCACTACAACAAGGAAAAGGGAATATTCCAATTATACGCTGTACGGAGCTCTCCGTTTAAGTGTTCAAAGTTTTAAAACTTCGATCATATGGTTTCGGCCATATGAAATTCGAAGTTCTGAAACTTCAATCACTTAAATGGAACCTGTCTAAATATATCCCCTTGCAGCAGTGTACCTCTCTCTGTGCAATGGTTATACATATTAAGGCCCTGTATGTTTCTGTTCCAGGGGTCTGAGTGGCTAAGCTATGGAGACTTGGCAGCAATACAGCAGCACAGGACAGTATGGCAGCACAGCAGAAATATGACATCAGCAAGATACGGCTGTATATGTGCATGGTTACCTAGGTGTATATGTGTAGAACAGTGTGTCGGGGACAATAGGAGCAGTCAGCGTAATCTTGCATGCATACCCTGTGACAAGGCCTACTACCCTTGATACGTGTCACCTGGGTGTTCTGTACATACAAATATAGGTGGTGGTGGATATCATTTATGCCTAGGTAGATGTGGGCTATTTAGGGCCAGCAGCTAGTGACAGGGCAATAAAATGCATGACAATTGCACACCCATATAGGCATATGTGTACTGCTGCATGGAAATATATTTGTGCACTCACATACACAGAGTTGCTTTAGTGATATTAGAACTCCTACCTCTCTATTAGTATACACTGTAGCACTAAGTACTTGTCGCATGTGCCATGGAGCTCATCTGTTTTGAGATTGTCAGCCAGTGCTGTTAAGGTAGATGACATCAGCAGGTCTTATAAAGGAGGCCAATGGGGAGGCTCGCAGGTAGTCACAGGGCCTTAATATGTATAACCATTGCACAGAGAGAGGTACACTGCTGCAAGGGGATATATTTAGACAGGTTCCATTTAAGTGATCGAAGTTTCAGAACTTCGAATTTCATATGGCCGAAACCATATGATCGAAGTTTTAAAACTTTGAACACTTAAACGGAGAGCTCCGTACAGCGTATAATTGAAATATTCCCTTTTCCTTGTTGTAGTGCGATCTTAGAGTTGGTATATTTTAATAGCGAGGAGTGGGGGGGTGCAGGGGGGCTCCCTCTGCATAAATCTGTCTTAATTTGTATTTTTGAATGTTCGAAGTTTCAAAACTTTGATCATATGGTCCCAGCCATATGAGATTTGAAGTTTTGGAATTTCACTCATTCAACACACACACACACAGACACACACACACACACACACACACACACACACACACACACACACACACACACACACACACACACACACACACACACTTGCCCTTTTGGAGATTAGAACCCCTACCTATCTATTAGTATTCACTATAGCACTAAGTACGTATTCCATGCGCCATGGAGCTTATCTGTTTTGAGATTGTCAGCCAGTGCTGTAAAGGTGGATGACATCAGCAGGTGTTGACAAGGAGGCCAATACTCAGGAGAACACTAGTCACAGGGCCATAAAATGATTGGCCATTGCACAGACATAGGTCAGATGGGCATGTTGGTACCACTGTAAGGGAAATATCCACACACACGTACACACAAAAGGTGGCTGATGTGAGATTAGGACCACTACCTACCTTCTATTACACACTACAGCTTGCAGTACTAATTACACATGCCACCGGTTACATGTGGTGTACATGTGGCTGCAGCCACAGTACTTGGGAGCTATGCAAACTGGCCTTGTCTTACACTGCCTTTGTTGCCTGCAGAGTGAACCTGCTTTATGCTGTTATTGTATCTAGTGCCCTAGCAGTGGGATACCTGTTAATACCCCTGCAATGTTTGTACGGTTATTAGTATTGCTATTTCTGGCCGGTTGCACTTTACAAGGTGGACAGTTGGCCAGTGACAGTATGGTCTGTCCAAGTCCTGCGTTGAAGCCATTGCACATTATAAAACCTGCTCACCACTGTCTGTCTACAAGGTGACATTCCACAGGTACAGGGTTCTGCGGTTGGGTGGATTGTGTCATTATGAGGCCTTGGTCTTTTACCATCAGACAACTGTTATGTGTGTAGGTGCAGATAACCCCAGCATTCTGCATGTAGGTGTGGATGTTTGTGCATTCACACACACATATATTTATAGATATATCTATACATGTCCATATCTATATATATATATATATATATATATATATATATATATATATATATATATATATATATATATATATATATATATATATATATATATATATATATATATATATATATATATATATATATATATATATATATATATATATATATATATATATATATATATATATATATAGAGCTCTCTCTATATATGTATCTATGTAGATATATATATATATATATATATATATATATATATATATATATATATATGGATTCACTATACAGTCTTGAAATACTGAAATGTCGAATTTCAGTATTTTGAAACTGAATAGTGGAAAACCCACATACCTGAAAACCCAAAATCACGAATAGCACAGTTGCGACCATTCACACACACACACACACACACACACACACACACACACCTACCTACCTACCTACACTAAAACAAACATAACAACACACGCAAACACACCTAACCTACCTATGTGGGGACTGCACCCCCCACACACCCCTACTTATATATTCTAACTCCGATGTCGCACTAAACACAAAAAAACACCCACACACACTAAAATCCCCTACCCAATAACCTCACACACACACACACACCACTTACCTGAAACCCCAGATAAATCCACAAACCACACCACACATCACGAACGTGACACCACGATAGCAGATTCGACACTTCCATATTCAGCATAGTGTAGTTTCACGTAACTGCACTTTCCACTATTCTGTCTCCGCGTACTGAAATTCGACATTTCAGTACGTCGAGATTATCTTGTGAATCTATATATATATATATATAAAACAGGGATGTCAGCTTAGGTGTAGCTGTGTGTGCATTATGTAACAGTGTTAGATATATGTGGAGGGTCTGCATCACTCTACACATTTATGTAGTTTTATATATATTTACATATGTGAGACATACTGATAGGGTGATCATGTATGAGGGGTATAGGAAGAGACAGATACGTATAAGTAACTGTCTGTATGCACAGACATAATTTCACATATCAGCTCTTTAGGCAGATGAGGCATGGCTCAAGTTTGCTAAGTGTAGGAGCATGCTCAGTGTGACTGTCAGGACTTACAAGGTGACTCCAGGCCAGACTTACCTGTACTGTAGTCTGGGATTTTGTGTGTTGCAGCCAATTGGTTCCTGCACTTGATTCAACAGTCGAGCACCTCCCTGATATTTTGTCCAAGGGATTCCCTGGCTGTGTTTGCAACATAATATATGACTCCTACCTAGCAACTGTACAGATTGTAATAGAGGTTTACTATAAAAATGCCGCCGTGCAATTGCATGGCTATGAAGTATTTGAACAACATATGTTCGAATACTTCATAGTTCGGTAGGTTATGTGAGCGAATGTTATCATTGCGAATGGACTGTGCATTCGCAATTATAACGTTCGCTCATGTAAGGGGATTGCGGTACAGTGCGGTTAGGGAAATACATCCCTTTCCTCACTGTAGTGCGATCTCGGAGTTGGAATATTAAGTTGGGGGGTGGGGGGGGGGCGCAGCCCCCCACAGGAGGTTGCAGGGGGGCTTGCCCCCTGCATAGATGTGAGTTTAGGCTAGTTAGGTAGGGAGTTAAGGGAAGGGTGGGAGTGCTGTTAATTGTCGGAAATGTCACAAGCAACATTTTCGACAATGAACAGCTGTTTTCGACATTAGGTACATACGGAAATGTTCATTTCCGATGTTAAACGTCGAAGTTTTGTACACTTTTTTTTTTATTTTCGATTTTTTGATAGTAAACCGTAATAGACTGTACAGAGTTTTGCATCATATGTATGTTACATTTTACATAGCATTGTAATTTCCTGGTACATCAGTGGAAAATCATTATAGATTGATGTTAGAAAATGATGACAGACATTTCAGTTACTGACTCCATGCACACCAGGAAACCCATGCTACTGCATGACCTGTTATTCTCTGAACTTTCTACATTTGTCTGGCCACTAGTTAATCCTTCTTATATTTGGGCCTTTGTTCCACTATTGTTCTTGGGTTTGTCTAGATTTCCTGCTCTAAGTGGTTCTAGATATGCTGTGACTGGGGTGCATGATGTAACACCACACACAGGGTGACAGTCTTCATACCTCTGACTGTAAATGTTTGGAAGAATGTCCAACATTCCGCCCCATATGTCTGCTATGCTCCTCATACAGTTGTGTTTTTCTGGTAATAAACTGCTAAATGGAGCCCACTGAATTGTCCTTACATATATATATATATATATATATATATATATATAGATAGATAGATAGATATATAGATATGGACATGTATAGATATATCTATAAATATATGTGTGTGTGAATGCACAGACATCCACACCTACATGCAGAATGCTGGGGTTACAGTTAAGTGCTGGCCTTTACATCCTGCTGCTATGCTTGACATTTGCGACCTGCTGTTATACTAGCCACCTTCTAGGTTACTCAGAGCATGTATAGTGTTGGTAAGTTTGTCTGTCTGTCCCTCCATTGTCTCTGGCTTTGTCCAGCTTTCTTGCAGTAACAGATTGTGACATATTGACAGTGTGTGGGACTCTTACCATAGGAATACCTCACATGAAAAAGTTGTAGGTGCAGCCAGCTTCGAACCATAAACACCATCAACCATGCTCATGTACTTAGCCCACTGTGCCACACCAGCCACCAGAAAGTGAGGTTTATTTCCTCACACTATCAACAGCAGACATGCTATTGACCCCTGCATATTGTGGAAAATAGGACATGTAGCCAAGTTGTTTGGGATGTCCCTGGGATTGTGTGGTCTGCTGAAATATCCTTGCAAACATACTCTGTTACTGCAGTTGTATGTGAACCCTGATGTGTTGGGGGTAGGGTCTGTAGCATTGAGAGCTGTGCCGAGTAAGGTTTTAGTCCCTGGGACCCTAGGTTGTCAGTGCATGTGCTGTGCATTTCCTCTTTGCCAAGGCTAGGGCATACTGGGCACGCCTATGTCTGCCTACAAGGACAGCCTCAGGGGGTTCCTCCTCCAAGTCCCCCTGTGGGTGTGACTGTGGGGACCATGGGACTGGTGAGGGGGTATATGTCTCTTCCCTGTGATGACCCTGCCGCAACTGTTTCCACAAGATCATATTGTGTAGCATGGCTCATACTGTTTACATTTGTGCATGTGGCTGGAGAGTACTGCAGGGCTCCACCAGAAATATTGAGTCATCGGAATCATGACTTGTGCAGCCCAAACACACGCTCTATGATCCTAGTGTGTGCATGTGCCTCATTATGACATTCTTCGGTAGGTGTGTGCATTTCTGATGGGAGTCATCATCCACGGTTCCAGTATGTAGCCAGCATCCCGTATGGGACATCCCCGTGGCAAACATCTGGTACAGCTGTGATGAGTGCCAGATATGGGAGTTGTGATACCTGCCAGGGCTGCCAGCACAGACATTCGTGATGATGCCCTGGGCATTACACATGACCTGGCAGTTGATGAAGTGATACCCTTTGTAGTTGACGTAGACTCTACCCTCCTTACCAGGTGATGTTTGATGTGTACATGAGTGCAGTCTATGGCACCCAGTACCTCAGGGTAGTGTGCTACATGGTAGAAGAGACGCATACTGCTGGCCCTCTCCTCAGGGGTGCGAGGCAAGTAAATGTGCTCACTGGCATGTGTTTGCATGGCAGCCAGGAACTGGTGGAGTACCCTAGATGCTGATGCCTGTGAGACCCCCATCGTGTCTCCAGTACCTGTAACTAGTATTCTAAGGGGTACATCTGCCTTTGTTTCCACTGGGATGGGTTCCCCTCAGCTGGCTCTGGGTCTGAGTTGAGGGTGGCAGAGCTCAGTGAGTTCTTGTAGTATGTCCCTGTCAACCCTGTAGCGCTCTACAATCTCCAGCTCATGTAGTTCCTGGAAGGTTACCCCGAGCCTGAACACTCTTCTCCTTCTGAGTCTAGGCCTTTTATCAGCAGCAGCAGCAGCAGCACTGACCTCAGCATCTAGCACATACAGATGTAGCATAGTAGCAGCAGCCCTTAGCATTCTGTTAGTTAAAATTCCCAAGTCTGTACTCCAATGGTGCAGAGTATGGGTGAAAAATCAGATTGTAGGGTATATGCATATTTTACAGTGCTCTGCTGCAGCCTGTGTGATTGGCTACTTATGATGCATTCTGTCTGCCAGGTATATAATTGAGGGGTTTGAATGGCCCAGTGTAAGTGGAAGAAGGATTATCACTTATTTATACATGATTAGCTTTCACAGGCAATTACCTTTTTTTAACTGCCTTCCCTGCTAAGCACAGCAGCGCAGCGCTCAAACCCACGCTGCTGGTATAAGCACTGTTCAGCAGTCAGTAGACACACTTCCTTCCACTGGCACGCTCAAATAAGCTAAAACATGTGCCCCAAAGCTAAGCAATGCTTAGCAGCACTGGACATCCCCCCCCTGCTTAGCTGAGCGGCGCAGCATGCAAATAGGTGTCGCTGAGCTCCGTTGTGCTTAAACATATAGTGACAGACCCACTTTTCATGTCAGCTGCCTCTCCTGCGGACACCAACATAGTTCTGGGGCTGCACGGATTTTATCTGCAGGCATGGTAACCCATTTTTCCTATTCAGTCACACTAGCTGCTTTGTATACAGATCCGTGCACACATCATGGATACTTCACTATTCCAAGGCCTGCCTCCTAAGCAACCACAGATATCTACCATTGTACATATTTCATGCAAGGCCCTATAATGCATTATTGTCACATATTTATTATTTTCTGTTTTTACACTTTTTAATATTTTTTTGCATAACGGCATGTTTGCACACTGCTGCGCACCATGCAAACATCATATGGGTATTTTAAAAACTTATATTCTTTTGAATTACTTTTGGGACACACATGGCATTGTTTTGCACATATCTGTGCCTACTGCGCAATTTCTGACTTTCTAAATGGGCTTTTACAGCCCCTATTCAATTTTTATTTTTTTTGTACATGGAAATTTTCCATGTACACTTTGGACACCAACACAGGCTTTGCAGGACTGCCTGTCTGCTTGCTGGATCACTCCAACACCCTCCTTTGCATGCAATTCACCTGCTTATGAGGTGATTTGCATGCCACGGACACTTCCTTTTTCTCACACTTGTGTATACTCCCTCATCTCCATTTACTGGATTGCATGGCTGCTTACTTCCATGTAAGCTCTGTGCCACTATGCCTACACAGTAAATTCATCCATGTAGGCTTTATTGAATTCCTCCTGATATTTTTCTTTTCAAACATAGGATGTTCACTAGTATTATGTAAATATGAGTTAGAGAAGGTATGCTTTCTATATAGCTTTGACCTAAAAGTATTAATCTCTCTATTCCTTTGGATAACTACATCCAAATATTGGATTTCAGTTTCACTCAATTGATTAGTAAATTTCAACAATGATGTGATATGTTGAGTGTATTCTAAAAATTCCATAAATCTATCTTTAGTGTGAACCTGTAGGATAAATATATCATCCAAAAATGAGTGTAAAAATAAGAATTGTAAAAAAAATGAATTTAATACAAATTTCTGTTTCCAAATCAAAAGAAACAAGTTTGCATGTATGGGGACACAAACTTACCCCATAGCTACTCCACTCATCTGCTTAAAAAACTTCCCCTTAAAATAAGCAAAATTATTCTTAAGAACAATTCCCATACAGTCATTAACTAACCTGATCTCCTGTTGATTCAGGAAATCACATTGTAGTAGAGCCTTCTGAAACTATTCCAGACCCTGATCATGTGAGATCACAGTAAATAGATCCATAATATCAATTGTAACAAAGAATATTCTTTTAAAAATCCCATGTATCTTTAAGTATGTGAGTCTGTCTGTTAAAAATAGTTTTCAGTTTTCTATTGATAAACACGGCCAGGTGATAGATCTTGGACTCATTTACTGTAACAGTAACACATAAAGGTGAGTCTAAGATATGTTTGTGAATCTTGGGGATGCTTTATCAAATTTCATGAGCTCAAATAAGTCTTTGTCCAATAACCCCTGTAACAAATTATCTTCTAACATGATATCAGTTATGCTATTATAAGATATGTTAACTTTATTCTTAGATACAGGAGTATATTTACCACTTCCATACAACATATTTATAATTTTCCCACATATTCCACTGTTTCTGTTGTAACTAAACCACGTTTCATTAATCTGAAGGTCCTGTTCTCCATCTATTCAGACAAAATTTTATTTTCTTCAGGATCAAGGTTACAATACATAAATCTTCTAGATTTTCCAGCAAATCTTAATTCATGCTCTACCAAAGCCATAATATTTTGTAAAATGGAGTATGGGGGTATTGAATACAATTTTTTTCTTAAATTCATTAAACAATCCTATTGTTCTCTGCTGGTTGACAGTAGTATCCAGGTTAATCTTCCTAAGAAAATGTTTTAACTGAATAAGAGTATCACTAATCTTAGAAGAACAGGTAGGAATAAATGTAAAACTTTTTCTAAAGATTATAAAGTGTCTCCTCTGTAATTCTGTGCCACTGTAATTGAACATCTTAAAATTATTTTGTTCATGTACCACACTACGAACAGTGATTAATTCATTATTTACAAGAAGGTCATCTACCTTCTTCCTTTTCCTTTTCCATGGCCTCTTCTTTGGTCTTGTAACTGTTTGGTTTTCCTCTGACTCATATAATTTCCCGTTTTAGTGTGGTACATGTTCTGTAACCTGTTGGACAGTCTCAGACTGGGAAATTTGAAAGAATCAACAGGGTTATAATACTGACCATCCACCTCTCCCTCTATGCCATTATTAACAGTCTGCTGCAAAATAACAACTGTTTCTCCCCTAATAATTGGTTATCTGCACTGCTCTAATATTGTGCAGTTCTGGTTTTAACACCAGAAAAGGGATATACTTTCTTCAGTTCATATTCATTTTTATCCTTTTCGAGTTTTTCCATTTTTTGAAACATTAGATTTATCATCTACATTTTCTAACAGGGTGTAATATTTCTGTTGATACTCATCTAAAGAAAACATTGAGTCCTGTTGAATCGGCACGTTGAGCTTGCATATTTTATCATATGATGGTTCTATTAGAATTTCCTTGACTCTTATCATCACCATCTTAAGCTCAAAATCCCCACTGGTCAAACGTAGACATTAATTCTACATGAAAAGCACTACCTTCATTTACATTATTGGGATATTTGTAAACTCTAAGCCCCTTAGATACTTGTTTATGGGGTAATACATTCTTCAGAAAACTATTATATTCTAAGGAGTGCATCTTTGAAAGTGTACATTTTTTTATAGAATATATCGTTGTACTTTTATAGTATTTTTATAGAACTTTTCCACATTTATGGTGAGTTCATTTTTTGTAGCGGTGTGCTTTAATTAGTTAATGAATGAATGTTCACAAATTTATTGACTAACCAGTGTTAGCTGTTTTTACTTTTTATAATGTGGTGACTGTTGGTATTATTAGTCCTGATGAAGTCCCAAACTGGAGGACAAAATCACTTAACTAATAAATCTTTTTGATGACATAGTTCTATAATTTTAGTTGTGACCAACAGTAACATTTTTTACCTTTGGACTTGTGTGACTGACTTTGTTTCACGTGCAGGATTTTTTTGTTGGCAGGTTAGTATGACGTGATCCCTTAATGTATTGTATGACTCAATGTAAAGTAGGTAACAGCAGAATCTAATTGTGTCTCTTAGTGTGACTACTGCTGATTTGCTTAATTCAGAAACAAGAAGCAGTTTATACAACTTGTAACACATTTATTATGTATCATTAACTCTATTTGTATTTTTTTCCTGCCAAAGAAAAAAGCAGAAAATATAACTCAGAGAACTTCAAGCAAAAAGGCCAGTAAAGTCAAAGCTGACATTGGTTTGTTTGAAAAATCTAATGGAACAGTATTGATGGCCCTTCCGAATATTTGAAAAGGAAAATATTCACCTGCCATTTTTGTGCTAAGGAGAGAAGCTCTGGCTGCTGCAGTCTTGTTGATTCACTGAGAATTCTGTCATATTTACAATGAACACAGCTGCAGCTATGCAGTGTTATCAAGGCTTTACAGACTGAGTGTTTTTTCTAGGATGTTTCACGGATGTCTTGTTATTTTAGGTAAATGTCAAATATTTTATTTACAGTTAGTATTGCTTAAAACTCAGGGAACCTATTGGTTCATGAAGTTAGTATGAGGTGGTTCTCAAACATGTTTTTTTTTTTTACTTCTCCCATCCATGACTATGCAACTTCATATAACAGTCTTTAAAAATAATTGTTATTAAGATTTGTTCTAAAACTACCTGTTTGTATATCATAAATTTAACTTCTTGATGGCTAAATGAACATTTTGACAGTGTTAAGTTAGCACTGAATATAAAGAGGTAGTATGATGTAACTTAGGAAACATGATAATGTCTTACCCATTTAGTAGCATTACACAATAACTTTACTGACCTCTTGATATAACATTGTGGATCCTTTCTGATGGATCCGCGCTTGGGGATATCCTTTATTCTCCTCCAGTTCAGCATTATGTCTTTCAAGTTCTGGCAGTCAGGGGTGCATATGCCTTATGCAGGAGCAAGCCATGATATTATGTGCTGCACTAGGAGAACATGCCTAAGCAGTGAGTTCTGCCTTTGTTTTGACACTTACATAGTTCAGCTCTCAGTCCTAATTTCTATCATAGAGAAGTTCCTGTGCTTGATGCCTAAGGAGAAAGCTTTCTTAAGCATTCCTGTGTCTATCAGATAGTGAGCAAAGATCCACGCTGGCACTGGCTGTTCTGCCTGGGAGCTAATGCTTTAAGTGTTAGAAGTTCAGGCCAGCTGCATGTCAGCATAGGAAAGAGAACCTTCTGGCCTGTCTTACTATTATGGAAATGGTGAAGGTTGAAAGTGATCAGTTTTGATATCAGTAGAAAGACCTGATGTGCAGCCACAGACTTTTGCCGGAACAGCATAAGAAGGCTAAAGAAACTAATGGTAGACAGTAGTCACACCCTTCTTGAGGTAAGCCCATTCTTGAGACTACTTCCCAGCCCCTGCTTGAATGTCCTGGCTGTAGACTTAATTGTACTCCTTTTGGTTGTTTTAGCTGAACATCTTGGAGAACATCATCTCTGGCAACAGTCATGAAGAATGTAGCCAATGTTGTAGGCACCACTCTTTACTCATTGATCAGCCAGAGCACACATGTAGCTAGCTCGATTCTAAGGAGAAAAGTTCCTTGAGTCATTTAGCTGTAGCTGAATGGGTGCAGTTAGGACAGAGGACTCCTTTTCAACTCATTCCCTGTGCCAAACATGACTTAGTAGCCCAAGCTGAAAATGGTCATCTGGGTCCTGATGCATCAGGGTCTGGTCTTTAGGCTGTAGACATAAGGCAGCTGTTTGAGGTCTGGTGGGTCCTGTTCTTGCCTGATGCCATCACTGGGCAGGGAACAGACCTCTGAAGTTCTTGCACCCCCCATTATCAGGTGCATCCCTGAGTACTGTTATCCCAATGCCCAGTATGTGGTTCCAGGTATTACATGCACAACCCCATGCCTGTTATCCATGCATAAGCCATTTCCAACGCTAGTATGGGGCATGGATCTCTTGGTCCATTTGTTTTCTGTGAGAGGTCAGATGACTGGATCCTGTTATCTTCAAGGCAGAACAATAAAGAGAACCCCCCTCCCTCAACTACCTATTGGTTAATATTTACTATGGAGAAATTCTGAAGCTCATGGAGTTTAACATAGACTGATCTTTGTTCTTTACTCTGTCCCCTCAAAAGTGCCAGAATGAGTATCTAGTGAATAAGGAGAAACATTGGCACAATCCACTTGTGAACACTGTCATTACGAATGGCAACAGGCTTCTACTTCAGTAGATTCCAACAAGGTGGATGCCCTTTATAATTCCTTGGCTGAATGGTATGGATCCTGACCAGGAATCCTAGAGCACACTCTTACATGATCTCCTCAGTCAAACATAAGACTGATAGGTCATAACACTCTACCACTCTGTCATTAAACAAGGACTCTAAACTGTTAAGATGAACAAGAGAGTCTTTTCTTTTGCTATATTGAGGACTGGGTCACATAACTGTTTGTTGTACTTATCCAGAATCCAGCCTTCCCTAGTATAGATCTGGGGATAACAAAACTTTTGGACCATTTTGTTTACTGACTCAAGGAAGAGTTGTTCAAGACTCTGCCTACATTGTTCATAGCTCACAAGTATGTGCATTACTGTAGTTTTAACTATGCTGAATCTTTGGCTTGGTCATCAGGCTTGAACATATATCTGTGTAGTATGGCATAGCTGAGACTTTCCTTTCTGAGGGATGAGTTTAGACAGTTTATGCTCAATGCCTTATTCAAGCAGGTGGTCCCATTGAGCCAGCCCTATCAGAATTTGGAGGATGACTTTCCATATAGGGAAGCTGGCTATCACCAGTAACAATAACTTTTATGAACCTTCCCAGCCCCTTCTCTTCTTATTCTACTAGGCATAGCCAATCCCCTAGAAAGTTAAAGCCACACTAGTACAAGAACCCTTAAGCATCAGATAGTTTCACCTCATCCCATCTGAGGTACCAGCTAAGTCATCCCAGAAAATGACTGTTAGTCTAGCAGCTGACATCTTATCATATATGGTTGTCTAAGGGAGGAGCCTGTTATCTAGATTTGACACTGCTTGGAGGCCCATCATAAATGATGTATGTCATACCCTGAAAGGGCTCCACTCCAAGACCAAGCCATCTCAAAAGATTACATTGAACATGCCCTGACTGTAGATTTTAAAGACTTGACATAAGCTTTCCTGCCTTTGAAATGAGGCCATTTATTCTACTTCTTGGATTCAGAAGGAATGGAAAGCTTCCGTCCCATTTTTGATGTCTGCAGCATTAACAGACATAACCACTACTTCAGATTCTAGATGACACTCTTCAGGGGTCATAATCTTGCTGTTATAAGGTACCTGAGATGTGTGGATAGATATGATAGATGCCTTCTGGCACATCAGTGTCTGTAGTCTTTACAGGAAATTCATTAATTTCATTATTTCCTTCTTTCTTTCTTTCTTCATTGGTACCACTGTCAGCACAGAACACTTCTGTTAGATTTTTTCCTGTACATGCCTGGTGCTTGCCATACTAAAATAGGCCTTCACAGAGTAAGGAATGTAGTCTATTCCTCTTTCTCAAAGACTGATACCTGTCATCGTCATCAAGGGACTTCCTGATGATTTTCTGGAATGAGCCTTGCATTACAGTGACTTGGGTGACCATAAGTGCATAAACTGAGAGAATTTATCTCTTATATCATCTGAGAGAGCTGTCTTCCTTCTCAAAATGCTGAACACTCTCTATTGTCAGCCATTTCTACCCACATAGAGAGCTCAGGAGATCACAAACTTAGCAGCACTGGGGAGGACACAGTAAAGAATCCACTTTTCCACCCTCTTGCATCTTCTGAGCTTGATGACCACTACAGCCTTTACTGTACCTTTTGCACAGCTGAGGATATGGATAATTCAGTAGACTGTGAGCTGTCATTAGCAGCAATGTCACCATGAACTCAGTTCTTTTGGTGTTACACTTTTATTGGTGGATTCTGGAGAGGTTGACCGTCCCCAACAGTTTCAAACTGAGTCTCCATTTCTTGCAGCCAAACCTGCAACAGGTCCTGAGGAAAACATGTTCCATATCATAGGTTCATAGGTGTGGCTAATGGCCTTGGGGCCTTTACAAGCCTAGCCATAGGATTACCCTGGCATAGTGCCACCTGACCTTAGTTCTCAGTGCCTCTGTCGAGTAGAGTCACTGGTGTTATCCCCAGGGTGAATTTTCTGTTTCCCATTCACTCATCAAGATTTCTGTTGAAGAGGGTCAGCGAGGTGCTCTGCTTGACATGTATGGAAAGTTTGTTCCATAGCATGGGCAGTCTCTGGGTTATGAACCTGTCCATCCAGCATGTTCTATTAATTGTGGTAATTGTGGTGATATGAGACAGAGAATAGTTGGAGTTTTTTGAGTCTGTCCATATAGGACAAGTGTTTAAGGCCTAGGATCCTCTTTGTGAAGTACTTTTGCAGCCTCTCCAGTTGTTGCAGGTGTCTAGTGAGGTACATGCCAAATGGGGTATTGTACTTGATGATTGGCCTAATAAGGGAAGAGTAGAGGGAGACAATGACCTCTTTCTTCCTGGATGCAAAACCCTTAGTAATGAGATGTGCCACATAGAAGGACTTTCTGACTACAGTGGCAATGTGGTGATCAAAAGAGAGGTTGCTGTCAACCTGTGTTCTCAGATCTCTTATAACATTTTCTGTGTTCAGTGGACTACCATCAGTGTGGGTAATTTATGGGAACCAGGTTTTTCCCAAAGGGGATGACGACACACTTTTTGGCATTGAGCTTAAGGCCATGGTTCTGACACCAGTCGTTGGTCACAGTGAGGCCATTGTGTATGATGTCAACATCACTTGGGAAGTTAATAATAGCTCCCAACTTGCAATCGTTTGTGGACTTTGTCAGCCAGAGTCCCTTCGTGTTGGCCTGGACTTCAGAGAAGTA
Organism: Protopterus annectens; assembly: GCF_019279795.1. Classification (NCBI taxonomy): domain Eukaryota; kingdom Metazoa; phylum Chordata; order Ceratodontiformes; family Protopteridae; genus Protopterus; species Protopterus annectens. The sequence continues at coordinate 939,914,766 of NC_056737.1, forward strand.
GATAAAAAAACAGGAGCGGACCCAGGACTGAACCCTGTGGGACTCCACTCGTGACTAATCGGCAGTCTGACTTGGAGTCAGCTACTTTCACACTGTGAGTTCTGTCTGTGAGCCAGTTTGCAACCCACTTAGTGATATAGGGGATGATGCCAAGCTTAGTGAGGTTTTACATTATTCCTGAGTGGGGACTGGTATCAAAAGCCTTGGCCAGATCAAGCTAGGCTGTATGTACCGCCTTGCCTTCATCCACAGTTCTGGTGACTGACTCAAAGAAGTCGACCAAGTTGAGCAGGCATGATCTACCCTTCACAAAACCAAACTGTGTGGGATCCAGAGTTTGGAGATTCCCTATATCCTTGTGTGCATTCCATAGCTTTGCATATCAGACTCATCAGGCTAATGGGGCAATAGTTCCCAGGATCTGTAGTCGCTCCTCCTTATAAGTGTAGCAGTGCGCCATTCGGCAGGGACAAAACCTGAGGTGAGGCTGTGATTGAACAGAGCACACAGGTGAGGTGCCAATTCACTCTGTAGTTCATGTAGAACACAACCAGCGATATTGTCAGGTCCCATAGAAGCTATATCTTGGCCATGGACAGTGCTGTTTTAATCTGTGCAGCAGTAATACTGGGTGCCTGGCAATCTACTGGTATTGTGATTGGTCCTTTGGGGGGGGAGAGGGGGTAAAGTTGTCTGGTCCTTTGGGGGGGGGGGTAAAGTTACCAGGTGGGAAGTTGACCTCAGCTACTCTACATTTCAAGGGTATGGTTCTCCTGTCCAGGCTTTGTTATCATTTTGGAGCTGTATGCAGTCCTTCTGGCCATGAAGGCTATGTGCGGGCATTTATTTATTTATTTTTATAATATTAGTCCTAACAACCAGACCTTAGTGTGGCGTATTAAGAAGCAATGAGGCAAATTGTAGTAACTCCAGCACAGAGGATGATATGATTGTTGTAGTGGGCCATAGACAGAGGTATTTCTGTCCCAGCAGTTCACATCATGCCAGGTGAAGTGGATGTGGAGGCTGAATATCTTAGATGCTCCTTCAGTCCTTTCTTAGAGCTGAAGATTTGGGACCTATGTCTGGTTCAGATGTTATGGAAATAGGTTGCTTGGAATATCAAATTATTCATAATTTTGGAGAAGATGGTATTCCCCTTTACTGTAACATGCAGTACAACAAAGGCATCTAGTGGGAGATATCGTCTTCATCCTATGGTAGGAGATATTACTACTGCCCTACATGATGAGCAGCTTAATTCCACATCTACTGAAAAAAAAAATCAGGAAGAAAGTCCAGAACTTATCCATTTCATCCCTTAGTTTTTATGAAGAACGTTTGGGTCCACATCTTGGTTCTTACTGTAAAATCCCGGTCGCACTGGATTTCCTGTCCTATGTGTCAAAGGAGGTTGAAGGCGTCAGGAAGCTTAATAGCTTTCTATTTAACTAACATGCTCTGCCATGTGGAAGAGGTTCTCCGTCTGGGCCAATAGGTATCCTATTCTTACGCGACTGTTTTCAAGAACCTGTATAATTCAGTCTCAGATGTTTGTGAACTATGCCCTTGTGGCATGTAGAAATGTGGCCCAACATCTGCCAGTCATGCATTTCCTTAAAAGATTTCCTGCATCTCTGCCCCCTGTTAAAGAACATCTTTCCTTTCTGGGATCTGAACTCCATTGTTGACATATTTGCCTATCCCCATTTGAACCTGCTAACATGGTGAGTTTAAAGCTTGTCTTTTGGGAAATGCACTTGACAATCACCCATCACCTCTTCTCACAGTGTCTGAATATTTTAGGTCCTTATCTGTTGGGAATAATAGCTGGTCTTTCACAAGGACTATGCATCCCTTGGATCCAATTCATGTCTTTTCTTAAAAGTGGTTTCAGAGTTGTCCCTAAATCAGCTCATCCATTACCCTGTTTTAAGAGGAAGGACAGGAGGAGAGTGAGCCCTTCATACCCTAGAAGTGTACCAACAAGTTCTACCTGAAGTGTGCACTTGAGTTTAACAAAAGAGAATGGCTGCTAATCTTTTTCATTCAGTGGAGGGAAGAGCTTCCAGTTGCCAAACAAGTCCATTTCAAGTTGATTTGAAATTCTTTATCAGGTGAGAAACTGCCCATTGGAAATACTTCTGTCAAAGGCCACTCCACCAGAGACATGGCTGCTTCCAGTGCTTGAAATATTTAATTGGTAGGAATTATAAATTGAGTAGTGATTTCTGGGGTAAGGCCTCCTTTTCTGTTGTAGTACTTTCATTTTTCAATATTAAGCCTTTGGAATCCTTCAGCTGGGGTGCCTTCTGTGTGAAGTTTGCATGTCCTCCCTGTGGTCATGTGGGTTTCCTCCGGGTGCTCCGGTTTCCTCCCACATCCCAAAGATATTCTGTAGGCGGATTGGACACTCCAAAATGGCCCTAGGTGTGAGTGCGTGCATGTGTGTGCCTTCTGTGGAAGGTTGGGCGCTGGGCTGGCAACTCGACACTGTAAAACTTTACTGTCAATCATGAGCGGATAGGTGATTCGCTGTGGCGACCCCTAACCAGGAAAAAGCCGAAAGAAGAAGAAGCCTTTGGAATCTTTCCTTTTGGCATCCTTTACTAGTTGGGATTCATCCTAGTTACAAACTCACCGAGAAGGAGCTTTTATGGTAGATATAACAGACACATTCTCACAATATCAGTTCATCTATGAATGGATGATCTTTAGTAGCCATTTTCACCCGAAATCTGCTGTTGGAGTTTCCGGTAATGATATTGTCCTTGTAAACATTGTGTATGTCAGGATTTTCATTGTTTTATCCTGATTTTTAGGAAGTGTGTCCACTCGGGTTAGGTGAACTGACAAGCTCAGAAGCTAGGTGTGATCTGCTAGCATGGTGCATGACATGAAGACATGCTTCATTGTGTTTGTACCACCAACCACAGGAGCTTCTGAGGAAAGACTGCTGAACTAGACTGTAAAGGAGGATAAACCCATTTGAGAAACAGTAGAAGAGGATCCCCTAACGGTTCACCTGATAAAATGAAAATGCTTCTCTTACTTTCACTGTGGCCTAACATATGGCATCCCCTCTTCTTAACAGTCTTCTGTGGTTAGGAGGCCTTTTAATAACAATGACATATTCTATAGCAGTTTGCTGTTTCTAAGAAGACCTTTACACATTTACATGCATCCAGGATTTTTCTTCATACAAGCCTTGATTCATATGTCAGAACCTTATAATTACATTTCTGCAATTGTAATTGCAGTTGCCCAGAAGTCTTGCTTTAAAAATGTTCAGTAACCAAAAGATGTGCATTTGAGCCAAGCATGTCTACTTTTAAATATGAAACATGCCTTTTCATGAATTTCAAATGTAAAATATATTTGATTACTTCAAGATAAAAATAAAACATTTCCAAAAAGTTGACAAAATTCGTAAATGTCAAGTTTTGCTATGCATGATATTTTAATTATTCACCTTTGTTATTTAAATATTAATATAAAAATAATTACTAGTTGAAGGTGTGATCACTAATGAAATGCAATGGTATTGCAGTCTTGTCTCAATAAGTGACAAAAAAGACAAACAATGTGTTGTTTTAACATATTATAAGATTGAGCATTATAATTCAATTTCTGAACATCTTGGTCATGCCTTGCTGTGATTTACAGTTCTGGCAAACTTTGTACATTGTGAAACCACACACACACACACACACACACACACACACATATATATATATATATATATATATATATATATATATATATATATATATATATATATATGTATAGGATCACTACGGAATACTGAAATTCCACAATCCCGAAACTCTGAATCCCGAGGACCAAAATCTTGAGATTGCGGAATCGCAAATGTAGTGAATGGGGATTGCCATACAGTGATGAACGGGAACTTTGCCTGCGATAAACCCAATTGGTATATTTAAGTTGCAGGGGGTGTCGTGGGTTCAGGGGGGCTTGCCCCCCTCCATAAACTTTAGAATAGTTTGTTGTATGTTTTACTTTTTTTTTTTTTTTTTTAAGTTTCAAGAGTCCGCAGTCTTGAGATTCTGGTCCCCGGGATTCAGAATTTCGGGATTGTGGACTTTTGGTTTTCTGTAGTGATTCTGTATATATATATGTATAGATATATATATATATATATATATATATATGTATATATATATATATATATATATATATATATATATATATATATATATATATGTATATATATATGTGTGTGTGTGTGTGTGTGTGTTTATATATATATATATATATATATATATATACATATGTATATATATAAATATATATATATATCTTGCAAGGCTTGTTGAAACCCGAAGGTTCCTCGACCAAGTCTTCGTCGGGCAAACCTTCGAAGCCCACTAAACCGTCAGCTCCACGAACCGAGCCTTCGACTAGTGGTGCTCTTAGTGCTCCTACGTCAGCTCCGGCCGGAGCCGATGCTCCCAAGACTCAGTCGGCTCAGATTGTTGCGTTGGAACCGTCTGCGAGCCGTAAGCGCTCCAGGTCTCCTTCTTTGGAGTCAGTCCATTTGGCTCCGAGATCCCCCTTGCTTTCGGAGCGGAGCCATCGGTCCCATTCCTCTCGGTCTTCCAGGCTTTCGGAACATGACCTCGAGAGGGTGGTTAGCAGACTCCTTAAGTCGCAGGCACTGGCCCAGATATGCTTCAGAGCCCTTCTCATCAGACAGCGGCTATCCCCATTCCATTGTCGATTTCTCCTCCGACTCTTCCTCTGAGCTCGGAGCCGGAGTTCGTGGGAGCCCGGGACCGTCGACATGTCGGAGCCGATACCACACCTTTCAACTCTGTCGTCGGCTCCGATCTCTTCCTTGGTTCCATCCTTGCAGGGATCCGGACGCCGGGACTCCCTCGTCGGCTCTGAGGGGGCGAGTGGCACCGGACCCTTGTCCAACCCTGTTCTCCCTGTCGGAGCCTTGGCGCAGGTGAGTTTGGCCCCGACATCGGCCTCGGAGCCATCCCTCTCAGTGCCGGGAGGGGTCCTTATCTCGTCGGAGCGGGGACCTTCTTCCCTGCCTGATTAGGGGTGCTTTTGAGGTCATGAGGAGTGTGCTGGCCCCTGTGCCTGCTCCATGGTCAGCTCCCTCAGCTCCTCCCACTGTTGTGCCTGCTACGGTCTCTACCCATCCTCTCGACACCGACTGCAGAGATCCAACGCCTCAGGTGCCCCCGTTGGGAGCATCCTCCTCTTCCGAGGCCTCCCCTGATCCGTCAGGGGAGCCCCCTTGGAAAAGGAAATGCAAGAGGAAGCATGTGGACTCTCCTGAGTCCGTCACATCCGATACTGACTTGGATGAGACGGAAGGGTCCCCACGGTCCCCCTCTGAGGATGTCTCCTTTTCTGACATCCTTGAGATCCTCAAGCAGAGGGGGAACTGGTCTACCCTCAATCCTTCCGAGGACGAGTCGGTTTACCTAGAGGCTTTTGGTTCTCGCCCTTCCACCTCCTGGGTGTCTCCGCCCTTTGACCCCCCTCATGGAAGTGGTGCCGCGGAAGGCATGGACGGCCTCTGACATGATGGAACCTACCCCACGGAGGCCTTCAAAATTTATCACAGCCCCTTCTGATAAGCAGTTTTTAACCAAGGGTGTCCCTGTTGATGCCATGGTGTTGGCGGCAGCCACTAAGAAGGAACTGGCTGATCCTTCAGTACCGATCCATCCTCCTAATAAGGAATCTAGGACTATGGATAGGTATGGCAAGTGGATGTTTTCTTCAGCGACCTTTACCATGCAGTCGCTGAATTACTTGTGTCATTTCACCTGCCTTCAAAGAGACATGCTCAAAGAAATAGGTGATACTTTACAGGATCCAACAGTTGCGGGGTCTCAAGACAAAATCAACTCCCAGCTGGCAACCCTGAACCGATTGTTATCTCCTCCATGCGGCTTATTTCCTATGCGGCCGATGGGGCGAGTAGGGCTGCAGTCACAGGCGTGGCCTTAAGGCGTCACGCCTGGATGCAGCTTTGTAACTCTGCTGACCCCTTCAAGGCGTCCTTCACTAACTCCTTCTTTGATGGTTTGGCGTTGTTTGGACCTCAAGTGAAGGATACTTTGACCAGATGCGAACAGGATGGCAAGACTCTCTGTGCCGTGGGAGTCCGTTTTTCCACCCCGTCTAGACCATACCCTAAGGGTCAGAAGGGTGGAAAAATGTGGTTTCGCAAACCACAGGGAGTCGCGCCTGATGCACGAGGTGAGTTCCCCTCTAGATGCAGGGGGGGAGACAATAACAGATGCCGCCCTAGGGGCAGAGGGGGTCCGCAGAATCAGGGTAGCAGAGAAGCTGTCTCTGGCCAGCCCTTCCAGCATCCCTGAGAAGCTGCCCGACTGTCCGCCTTCGGAGGCAGTCGGGGGAAGATTATCACTGTACCCAGAAGCCTGGCTTTCCCTCACCCAAGACAGATAGGTACGGTCGATCATATCTGAGGGTTACGAAATTCCCTTTGCCCACACCCCAACGCAGCCAAAAAGGCCCCTTCCAGATGTTCCACCTGGTCTAAGGGAACAAGCAGTATTAGAAATCTCAAAACTGCTAAGAAAAAGCCATCCAACCAGTCCCAGTAGACCAGCAGGGATCCGGAATCTACTCCAAGTTCTCTTTGGTACCAAAAAAGACAGGGGACTGGAGACCAATTTTGGATCTCAGCAGGCTAAACAGGTCTGTCCAAAGAATGAAGTTCCGGATGGTCACGCTACAGTCTATTCTACCCTTTTTGGGGCTAGGACAATTGGATGTGCTCTATAGACCTTCAGGATGCGTACTACCACATCAAGATGCACAGGCGCTCCAGGGGGTTTCTCCGCTTCCGGCTGGGGGCCAGTCACTACCAGTTCTGGGCCCTGCCCTTTGGTCTCACTACAGCCCCCCGAGTGTTCACCAAATGCAAGGCAGTTGTCACAGCTCATCTGAGATGTCAAGGATTCCAGGTGTTTCCATATCTGGACAACTGGCTCCTTACCGCCACCACCAGGCGTCAATTTCTTCAGTCCAGAGATTACACCATTCAAACTTGCAAAGAGCTAGGTATCTCCATAAATTTCGAAAAGTCTGCCTTGTCAGTCTGTTACTTTCATAGGTTGCCATATTGGACACAGCCGAACTGTTCGCAAAACTAACCGCAGAGAGAGTTTCAGATATTCGCGGACACGTTCACATCCTTCTTTAGAGCAACAGAGTCCAGGCCAGGTTTGTACTGAAGACTTTAGGTCTCATGGCAGCAGTCATTACGTTACTTCCCTTAGCTCACTTTCACATGCGGATCCTTCAGTGGATGCTCTTTTCCCAGTGGTCTTTTCAACAGCTTCCAATGTTACACAGCATTTTAATCACCCAATCATGCAAGAAACACCTTTCTTGGTGGATGGTCTCCCTTCAAGTCATTCAGGGCAGACCCTTTGTTCTCCCCCCCCGGTTGCTACGGTGACAACAGACGCCTCCCTGATCGGGTGGGGGGGCATTTTCAGGACAGGACAGTCCAGGGCACATGGCAACCTTTCGAGTGCCACCTTCACATAAATGTCCTGGAGATGAGAGCAGTACTTTTAGCACTGCAAGCCCTTCAGGACTCTCTTCCCATCGGGACTATTGCAGTTCAGATGGACAATATGTCCATAGTGTGGTACATCAACAAGCAGGGCGGAACCAAGTCTTATCCCTTGTGTCGAGAAGCACTCAGACTTTGGCAGTGGGCGATCTCTTCTCAGCGGTTTCTGATAGCAACGCATATCCCCGGGAAGTCCAACGTCATAGCGGACAGGCTGAGCAGAGCCATTCTCATGTCGCACGAGTGGTCTCTCAAGCAGTCAGTAGTGGAAAAGATTTCCTGAAGATAGGGTCAGCCTTGCTGTGATCTTTTCGCAACACCTTAAAATAGCAAGTGCCACGACTTCTTTACTCTCTTCTCGGCCATCCCCCCAGAGATGCTGTAGTCCACGATTGGCCCCGGGGTCTTCTGTATGCTTTTCCCCCCTTTCCATTAATCACACAGTTGATTCAGAAAGCTACCGCATTGAGATAAACAATGATCCTCATTGCCCCTTACTGGCCTCAACAAATCTGGTTTCCGTTCCTGCATCGTTACCTCTTGGAGCAGCCCTGGCATCTGGACCCAGTGCCAGATCTCTTGACCAATCAGTCAGGCGAGCTGCACCAGTCCCTCCCCTCTCTCAACCTCACAGCTTGGTTGCTTCACTTCCAACCTTAGCCAGGCTTCTTTATTTCCCATTCGGTGTGTGACATCATTCTAGCTTCCCACAAATCTTCTACCAGGAGGATTTATGCTAGCAAATGGAAACGTTTCTCCTTCTGGGCAGAGACTAGAAACATGGATCCTTTCACGGCACCTGTCCAATTAGTCCTAGATTTCTTGG